>NC_051413.1:35343730-35344787 GCF_015228065.2 Penaeus monodon
AACGGATGCACGCGCGAGCCACTCCTGCGGATACTCACTGACGCAGGTCGCCTCGCCGTCCTCGGGCCAGTTCCAGTCGCCCGAGGCGTAGCACCAGCGGCGCTGCTCGCCCAGCAGGACGTAGCCCGGGTCGCAGTCGAACTTGACTTCTGCTCCGCTAAGGAAGTTGAAGGTGGACTTGCGGCCGTGCGGGGGCGTCGGGAGAGCGCCGCACGATATCACTGTCGGGGGAGAAGGCACAGAGTGCATGGTGAGAAGTGGAGAGAAAAAGATAATAAGAAAAATAACGGTCAGTGTTTTTGGTAAGGAAAATGGCGACGCAAGAAAGACCTTCATCACAAGCGCGCCCGCCCTTCTAAGGTTCCTCCTAGCCCTAAGGATCCTACCGATCCCCGCCCCAAAGCACGCACAAACGCACCTTCTTGAAGTCCGTCGCCCTTGATGTTGACGAACTGGTCCTGGTAATACTTGGTCATGACGGCGAAGTCCCTCTTCAGCGAAACTACGTAGTCAAAGTAGCACTGGTACGAGTCGCCGCACACGCGGTTGATATCTTCAATGGGGGTCGTCCTGCAAGAGGGGAAAAGGTGTATTGGAGTCGTCCTGGAATCCTGGTTTGCAAAAGTGTTAAATCGCATTGGGGTCGTTTTGGCGAAGAAACGGAAAGGAAATCACCCGGAGGACGTAAGTGCAAGTAAAGGAGATGCCACGGCGAGCCTGTTGAAAGTAGGCGCTTGCTCTTCTGCTGATGGAGAGTGAGCCTCCGGCCATCCAAAGAGGAAGATAGCAGAAGTTGCCTTTACGGAGAGAGAAGAAACAAAAAGACAGATAAATGCACCTATAGAGGTAGATAAAGATTACTCACGCGTTGGGTGACAGCTCAGGAGTCGTTTTCCATTCTGGTATGAAGTCAGGGTCGTAATAGTAGTTACTGGAGCGAGAATTCTCGTGGAGGAACAAACTTTTCCCAACGTCCGGATTCTCCTTGTCGTCCAGCACCCCTGCGGGAGGGCAAGGCCGTCAGGGGCCGATACTGGGCTGCGCATCCACAAGCACA
>NC_051413.1:35345097-35345357 GCF_015228065.2 Penaeus monodon
ACAAATGGGAAATGAATTTCAGAGCAGCATTACCACATACTCAGTGATAAGGGAGTTCATCAAAGGCGGCCACCAAGCACGCCAAGAGCTGGGACAAGTACACGGGCCACTCCAACAAAGGTCAGGAGAGGGGTTCCTCAGGGAAGAGAGTTGGCCAAAAATTCCGGGGATTGTATGCAATTTACATCTCGGTTTAAGTAACGTAACGTCTAAGAGCCGGAGGGAAATTCCAATGATGGTCATCAAAAAGAAATTTTGAT
>NC_051413.1:35345387-35345770 GCF_015228065.2 Penaeus monodon
ACCAAAGCAAAATCATTCTAACTTTTTTGTAACTCCATAGGATGAAATCTTATTTCATACAGGTGCCACTTCTTTAACATGACATTTATATTACTTCTACGTTAAGTCACCCCTTACAAGCACACAGAGCTTCCCCTGTCGGCCACCTTTCCCTGGCGATGGAAGCACCTTTCCTTGAGATGAGTGACCGAGGGCGTGCGTGACTCACATTTCATGGCGAAGTCCTTGTGGATGAGCTCTATGTTGTTCGCGTCCGCCACCGGGCCTGAGGAGCCGTCGGGCAGAACCAGGTCATCCTGCGGGTCGAACGTCCAATTCCCAAATAAGCCTCGCGTTATGTTCTGGAAAGGAAGAGGAGCAGCTGTTAGGGGGTTATGCATGTG
>NC_051413.1:35346480-35346773 GCF_015228065.2 Penaeus monodon
CTTTCACCCACTCCCTCCCCTCCCCGTATCCCCGGCGCCGCCTCCACACATCACTTACCGCAAACGATAAGGGTAAGTAAATCCTTGTGCCCAAGTAGCCCATGTTCTCCATGACTTCAACTCCTGCTCCCGAGGCGAACATGATGATCACGTGACTCTGGTTGAGAATGTTGCTAGGGGTATAAACGACGCACTCTGGAAACACAGGTTTGGATGCGCTTCAGTCAGGTAAGAAAAATGTACAAAGACAGATGTACAGATATGAAGATTGTCATAAAAGAAATGGAAAAAGT
>NC_051413.1:35346942-35348065 GCF_015228065.2 Penaeus monodon
TGATGGCAGCTGCTCACCCTTAAACTGCTGGATCTTCTGCGAATAGCGATCGAAATACACTCTTGTTCCGTCGACGATGACGTCCAGGTGGTAGCGCCACATGGCGTCATTAGGGCGCCGCCGAACCTCCACAACGGAAGACACGTTATCCTGAGCTGCGGGCAGAGGGAGAGGACTCAGACTCAGGAGAGTCACGGAAACTGGCAACTTCCTAATTCGCCATAAACCGGCTTACAACATATTAATAAATCTATAAAACAGAAAGGCAAACGACGACAAAAAGAGCTTCCCAAAGAAAACGTAGAGGAGGAATTCTACTGAGGATAGGTACAAACAGCCTGCGAGGTGGCTGTCAAAGCCTCTGGCAGGGAGGAGGGCGTACCTGCTACAGCCGTGAGAGTGGACGCCTTTGCCTCGCCGAGGTAGTTGACGGGGATCTGCTCAAAGCGGCCCTGGACGTCGAGTACGTGGCGCACGGAGTCCACGCGGACCATCACGAACTCGCCCTTCCCATTGAACGTGTACTGCAGGTCGTCGAAGGTGTACACGTGGGGGTCGCCGAACACCGTGGCTGCGAGGGGGAGGGAACGGAGCACGCGTGAGAGACTGGGGGAGGGAAGGCTGATAACAAGAGGGTAAGGAGTGCATAGGTCTTAAGGAATCGGTGTAACGATCACACCAAAGGTTTCAGATAATGGAATATGATACATAATCAATTAAATAGATAAATGAAGTAGATAGAAGTAAAAAAAGAAAGAATGAGAGTTCCTGACACGCTGAAGAAACACTTTTCATATCTGAAGACACTGTACTTAGTCGATAACGTACAATATTACTGTTAGGTGTTAACCAGGTGTTTCCCTGGGCACGCCCACTCACCCGCTGTCGGGGGCTGGTAGCCCACGCAGTCCTGGGACGCCCTCCGCTCAAACCTGTAGGTGACGCAGCCCGGAGACTGCTCGCCCTGCCATTTGCAGCACGTGTAGAACGGAATCACGTCGTGGTACCAATGAGACAAGCTGGGCACCTGCGGGTCAGAGCGTCACGACGTCAATCTCTTTAGACCGGAGGCCTGGTGATCGTGCTTGGATAATCGATGATATGTTTTTTTTTTCTCTCTCTC
>NC_051413.1:35348096-35349540 GCF_015228065.2 Penaeus monodon
TCCATAGAAGCATAAAAATGCGTTGCGCATGTCATCACTATCGCCCATAGCGATATCGGCGGGTTTGATGAGAGACAAATGTTTTCTTGAAGTCGAATAAGAGTAAGTAAATAAAAGAATGCATCTGAAGACCTCCAGCTCATGACATGAACACGACAAAATATCCACAAATGTAAGACCATAAAAGACATAATAAAACTGGTGGAAATTATGAAAATGAGGTAAAGAGAAACAAACAAATAAAAAAAAAAGCGGAAATGTAAGAAATACAGTTCGAAAGCTTGGTTCAGAAACGAATTATCTCAAGCCTTCCCGCCGCCCTCACCTTGTTGGCCTCATCGAAGGGCGACTTCCCGAGGTTGTGGGCGCGGTGGGGGTTTCCGCCCCACATCTTGTCCGCGGTCATCATGAGGTAGCCGTCACGGTCGTAGCAGCACTGCTGGCCGGCGCCGTCCTTGCTGCGGGCAGAGAGGTCGTCAGCACGGCACGGACGGGTCGAGGAACCGAGCGTCAGGGTTTTGGCGAACTTATGCTTTTGTCATTACCATTATTATCAATATTTTTACTGCTATGATTATCACATTCTTTCATTTATTTATCTCTCCTTACTTGGGCAGCGCCGTGCGGACGCAGTGAATGGCGCCAAAGTGGTAGTCGCACTCGGTGTTTCCGTCGCGGTCACAGGAGAAGTCGGGGAGGAAGCGCCCCTTGTCGGCCACAGCTTGCTTGAGCAGGCACGGGCAGCGCTCCACCTGAGGGAGAGGAGGGTCAGAGGTTTGAGGTGGAAGGGAAGAAGAGGGCATTAAGACGAAATAAAGAATGCGGCATTGAGACAATTACTAAAATGGCTTAGCTGATGAAACAAGCAAGGGATGTGTCAGACATGTACTCGACATGTACCCCGCCTCAACAGACCTCGTAGGCGAAGTTCCTGAGATTGCGGTCATTTTCGATCCAGCGGTCACACATGGCGGTCGTCCATCCCGTGCCGTAGATTCTCTCCCACTGGGGCCGGAAGTACCATGCCAGAGGGATGGGGCGGGACCACACGACCCTAAGCAAGACAAAGCTCAGTACTTTTCCTATATTTTTGTGATAGTATTGTTGATAAACTTGCCAAATAATGTCTTTTTTTCTTCTATAGGTACATCAGGCCACCTTTACTATGACTATCACCTCTACTTGACTACATGCAACGGAAACTGTCCCTCTGGGCAAGGGACCTACTCACGTGGACACTTCGAGGCCGTAGGCTGGCTCCGGCGTCGTCAGATTGATCATGATGAGACCCATCTCAAGATCTAGGTACTGCGAGTTGTCTCGGTTCGCGTAGTCCCCGGGAACCAGTATGTAGGATCCCGTGTTCTGCGTCCCGTCCTGTTAGAGTGGAAGGACGACGTTACTGGTGGCCTGGAGAACTTGGGGCAGCTCCCTCTCCCTCTCT
>NC_051413.1:35349709-35351056 GCF_015228065.2 Penaeus monodon
ACTCACAACCAGCATGTCGATGTAGATGATTTCCGGATAGATGGAGATCTCCCTGTAGCCCCAGAGCGAAATCATGACCTGCGCGTCCTTGTTCATGGTGAGGTTGCCCGCCAGCCACGCCAGCTTGAGATCGGTCGGCGTGTGCTGCTGGTAGCTGTCGTCCTTGAACCACACTCCCTCGGGGGCCGTCAGGGGCGTCTCTGCCGAGAGCGCCAAGGGTCAGAAGAAAGGGTAATGAACAAATCCTTATTGCCTTAACTTTACAGGATCGTGGTACAGTGCTTATGGGTAGATCTGGATGGTAGAAACCTGTCTTAAAGCCTAAGGAACATGTTGCTGGATCTTTAGCTTCTAATAATTTTCGAGGAAATAACGCGAGATATTACTTTAAATACATCTTTTCTTGTATAACTTCAAGAAATAACTAAAGGCCATCAGTAATAACATACTTCCAAAAAGAGTCTGATATTTTTGAGTCAAAGAAAAAAGGATAATATATACATTATGCATCAGTCTAATGATTAGATTTGTGGTTTTGCTTATGTTTCAAAGCCACTTCTGATCTTCTTGTGTGGACTCTGGGACAGCCTTGCGGTTCTGCTCAGTTTGATTCTGCACTTGTCGAACGAATATTCTTAAAGACTACGTGAATAAAGGAACCGCACAAGCACACACAGTGCCAGTGCAGCTTGTGACGTTACGCGAGCAACTCACCGACGAAGAATTTTCCCTTCCAGTAGTAAGGTCCCGAGTTGATGGAAATCGAGAAGTCGACGTAGCCAGACACGAAGAGTTGTGGCATCACGCACGCCGCCCTGTTGCCGTCGAGCACCTTGCCCTCCACGGCCGTCGTGTCGAACTGGCACAGGATGCGGTGGGTGACCTCGAAGCACGGCCCCGTCAGGTTGACCAGCGTGCCGCCCATCATGTTGCCGTGCTCGGGCGAGAAGGTCAGCGGGTAGTCCATCAGGTCTGTGCACAAGGAGGGCGGTCGCAACAATCGTTCATTTTTTTAATTCCTTCGTTACTACTCGTTGAGCAACGTTCCGAGTTTATAGAAAATGTTGGAACTATGTATTTAATTCGACAGAAAAATGATATCGGCAACGTAAGGAGAAAGAACATTTAGAAATCTAAACTTGCGTCATCTGCAACCTATGAAGCCGCCTCAAGAAGCTCCTAACCCCCTGCTAAGCTGTTGCATTATCATTGTAGTAGAATAACTATCTATGGTTAAACGGCCATGCATGACGGGCGCGCCTGGTGGGCTAGAATGCCAGGCAATATTATGTAGGCAAGGAAAATATATTTGCTATCGTTTTCGTTTTATGGTCTATTATTTGTTTT
>NC_051413.1:35351252-35351432 GCF_015228065.2 Penaeus monodon
ACCTTCTTCTCGCCTGCAACATCCTGCCAAGATTTTCTCGTCGATCCGGAAGATGTGTCGCCCGGGCTTTCCGTTCGCGTTGCCGGCGGTCGAGAGGTCCCGGATGTAAAGCTTCTGGCTGTATGGCGTGTACTCGTAGGAGCGTGTTCCGTTGCCGGCGTTGAAGCCCACCTGGGGAGA
>NC_051413.1:35353072-35354952 GCF_015228065.2 Penaeus monodon
GAAATAAAGCGCTTTGCATCTGCTGCAAACTGGTGAGAAAATCAAAGGCTCGAGAAAAGTCGCTCGACCAAGGCCTTCTCCGATCCCGTTCCAGCAACTTGGATTTCGGCTTCGAAGGCGCGGCCGAACGCCCGCTTCCCATTTCCCAAAAGGGAGGAAGCCAGAAGACAGACTTACGTAGGCAGGTACTCCGCCCTGGCCGTCGTCAGTGGAGCCTCCGGCCTCCGTGTGGGAAGTCCAGCGCATGTACTCGTAGTTGAAGAGAGCGTACGTGCGGATTTCGTCCGTCGTCACCACGAGTTGGAAGGTGTTCGTCTGGGGAGAAAGAGTGCGTGAGGACCGAAGGCCAAGGAGAGAACGCTAATGAGAAGGAGAAGAAGAAGCAACTGAAACGAATCTGTAATCTGTCTGGCAACTCACGACGTATTTGGCGTTGGTGTTGACGGAGCCGCCGGCGAAGGTGACGTTCTTCCACGTGACGATGATGACGTGCTTGGGGTTGAAGATGGCGGCGCCGACGATGCCCTCGCGCACGTCCCACTTGATGCGCTCGCGGATCTCCACACCGAACTGGTCAAGCCGCGAAGGAAGGTCACGCTCCAGTCTGGAGGAGGGAGGTCAAACTAAGCCAGTGGAAAGGGATGTTACGGGCTGCTGCAAAAGAAGTTCAGTGTGGGTCAGGTGGGAAGTGTGTTGCTGCTGAAGGACGTCCATGTGGGACAAGCGGGAAGTAGTGTAATGCTGAAAGAGGTCGGTGTAGATCAGGTAAGAAATATAAAATCTAGCAAATTTTATTTTGTTTGTCTCTGATATCTAATGCAACCACAATTTCAGCCAAGGAATCTAGAACGGTCACGTTCTAATGACGTCACCAGCCAATTGGTGCCGTGGGTGCAGCCTTAGAGATACGACTACATATCAGCTTTTATTATCTGGGACATGTAGATAGCAGGACCCGGAACCCTGGACACAGGAGACGACGCCTCCGCACTTGCAGATCCGCGTTCTTGAACGGCTGCTCTTGACTCACTATATCCACATAACCTGACTCATCCATCCAACAGCATTCGATAACATAAAAAAGACGCTAACTGTCTTCCACATCCAAGAGCCTGAACTCGGTCCATTTCGACCATTCATCGTGATCCTCGGGGAACTATGCCAGGAACAAAGGTTCTTTGCTGCCCAGGCTCTCTTGACGCTTGTTGCGTGACCCGAGGCTCCTTCCCTTCCCATCCCTCGCCCGTCCTATTCTGCCTCCTTACGTCCCGGTCTGTGGCCGAATCATAGCACATTCAAAGTGTAAAAGACAGAAATAAGAAATGATGAGAACGATACAAAATGGCTAGTCATTTTTGTTTTCTTTAAATCAAAACTGTAATATTAATACCCGATAAGTGAGGGAACTATATATATATTTTTTTTGTAACTGACCTTACAGAACTTATCTCTCTCTTCTTATCTTGTCTCGAGAACATAATTTTCAGAGTTAACAGGTTTATGTTGAGGCACAGCCGTACATTCCATTGTTCACATTTGAGGAACTATTTGAAAAAAAAAACTTCACACACATCTTACACTGTTGGAATCCTTCCCTGATCCCGCTGACATTCCGGTCCTCTGGTTGAAGGTTTAGTCCAAATGAATCTTTGGCTTTGCAGGGAGATGGATCTGATGGACTTGTGGCCACAGAGAACCTACCACCGTAACCATAACCAATGCCAAAAGAACCGGACTCTAGCTCAGTCAGCAAACCCGAACACGTAATATGCCTTGATTTCTAAAATTGCCATTTCACCAGTTAAATAAGTTGCGTTTCGGTCTTTTTTTGTGGCTCTCTCCTCTCAGACTGAGACAGTCACTTCGAAATCCCTCACGAG
>NC_051413.1:35355009-35355091 GCF_015228065.2 Penaeus monodon
CTGTCGTAACTGAACATTACCCAAACACCATGACGGTTGGGAGAACAATTCACACCGGCTGAACTGGCGGGTGTGAATGTGA
>NC_051413.1:35355271-35356023 GCF_015228065.2 Penaeus monodon
GTTTGTATTTTAGCTAATTACACGATATTCTTATCCTTGCGATCATACATGACTAATATGGAAATACCGGACCTTGCAGTTGGGGACACGCATGTGAGAACATTTCTTTCTTTTCATCATGACTAACAGATTTTCGTTTTTCAAAAAATCATCGGGAGGAAATTAACACCTTACAATGCAATTACGTCCACGTATATAAAGACAAATTCTGTAAATAATGCTTTCGGTTTGAATTATAGAAAAATAAGTCAGTGCATGAAACTGAAATTCTGAAACAACAAAGCATATTAAGCGTAATACATAAACATCCATGGCTGTCCTGCTGCCCGACAACTGCTTCGAATACCAGGGCGCTTAGAGGGCTGAGTGTTCACAGCGGTGATTGTCGTTATCCTTATCTTTGTTACACTTCTCTTATCAAAGTGACGAAGCCCCGAATCGATTTCACTGACATTCACAGTCGAAACTGTCTGTGTTGTCTGGATTCCCATGAAAAGACAATGCGAACGGCAAATTATTTGGCACAAGACCTTTCTCCCGATTATGGCAATGCTGTTTCAAGCGATTCCTAAGTGTGTTTGGTGTTTCTTTATCAAACGATCGTCCGATGGCAACGTCGCTGATTATTGAGGGTGGAGATTAAGATTTTTATCATTGCCTTTATCGTCATTTCAAACTACGAACACACGATAACGACGAACGGTCTATTTACATAGGAGTTTTTGACACGAAAATTATGTGTACGTCTAAAG
>NC_051413.1:35356150-35356388 GCF_015228065.2 Penaeus monodon
CGTTAGTTGGACAGACAACCAGGCAGCCAGAGAGATCCTCACCTCCAGTAGACGCCGGGCCTCCTGGAGTCGTCGTCGCCCGGTTCTGAGCTCGCCGATGTTGCACTTGGAGTAGAAGGGCCCGATGAACGACGGGTCGGGCTTCTCGGGCCACTGCGGCACCGGGAACGACAGCGGGTAGTGCTCCCAGTTGAACGGCGCGTCGGAGAAGCCCAGGTAGCCGTTCAGAGAGACCTGC
>NC_051413.1:35356466-35356688 GCF_015228065.2 Penaeus monodon
ATGCAGGCCAAAAGGGAAATGCAGGACAGGAGGGAATGCAGGCCAAAAGGGAAATGCAGGACAGGAGGGAATGCAGGTCAGGAGGGAATGCAGGTCAAGAAGGAACGTGGGTCGGGGGGGAGGCAGATCGCAAGGAAATGCGGGTCAGGAGGGGAAGCAGGTTCGGAGGAGAGGTAGGCCAGGGGGAGGGAATGCAGGGCAGGAAGAAACGCGAAGAGATTT
>NC_051413.1:35356715-35357705 GCF_015228065.2 Penaeus monodon
TCTTCCAGGTGCAGGCGAGTCCTTCGCCGAGAGGGGGAGTCCTCCCTCTTCCCCGGCACTCGTCGTGAAGTTGAATCTGAATCTGAGGAGGACACTCCCCTCGCTCCCCCTGTCCTTTCCCTGCCCTCCCTTGGTTCAAGAGGGCAGTCCCCTCCCCTTCCCTCCCCTCCCATATGTAAGTCCTTGGCCTTAGAGGGCCTCAGAGGGCAGTTCCCCCCCAAACCCCCCACCCCATACCTCCCCGGCACTCACCCAGGTGTAGTTGAGTCCGAAGCCGAAGAAGGGCAGCAGGAAGGTGAGCTGCTTGTTGACTTGCGTGTTCTGCGTGTTGATGTTGACCTCGAGGTCGCCGTTGCCGCCGTGCTCGTCGTTGTCGTAGTAAGGGTACATGAGCTCGGCGCGGATCTCGTTGAGGCGGTCGGGCGTGATGGTGTAAGGGCCGTCGCGCGAGGAACGCTGCGGCGCCACGCGGGAGTTCATCGGGTCTGCGGGGGGGAAGGGGGAAGGGAGGCGGGGAGAGGGAAGGGAGGCGGGGGGAGGGAAGGAAGGGGAAGGGGGAGGGGGGGAAAGGAGGGGGAAGAAAATGAAGGGGTGGAGAGTGGAAGAGTGAGGGGGGGAAGAGGGAAGATATGGGAAGAGGAAGGGAGAAAGAAGAAATGAGGCCGGAGGAAGAGGGGAAAAAGGGAAGAGGAGGATAGATGGGGGGATGGGAAGGAGATACGGAAAGAAAGGGGAAGAGAAAGAGGGAAGGAGAAGGGCAAGACGAGAAAACGGGGGAGGGGGAGAAGAATGGGAGGGGAGGGAGGATTTGAAAGGAGAGAGAAAAGAGAATGAAGTGAAATAAAGATAAAGGAGACAACAGAAAGAGGGAAGGGGGGGATTCGGGGGGGGGGGGAGGAAGAACATTCAGGATTACCGACAGAAAACAAAACGCTGCTAGACGGATATTAATTTGATATAAAAAGGGTCACTAGTGAACAAGCATTCTAT
>NC_051413.1:35357892-35358180 GCF_015228065.2 Penaeus monodon
TATCCAATCTGCCGGCGCATCCATTCAGATGTCTGTCTCACTTAATCAATGTGTTGTATCTATTTTGCGATTAAATCATACACAACAATAAAATAAGTTAAAATATTACAGAATCAACCTTATGAAGGGAAAGTCTGAATCAGCAGGGCATTAAGAATTAATAAAGTGATAGCTAATCATGGCTTGCAGTTCACAGCATTGTAAAGTCCCGGAAAGAAGTTATTTATATCATCAAAAGTAATAATTGAGAAAGCAAAGAAATAGGAAGAAAATAGGAAACATGAATCG
>NC_051413.1:35358833-35359564 GCF_015228065.2 Penaeus monodon
GAGAGAGAGAGAGATTGTGTGAAGAAAGAGGTTTAGTACAGACCTAGGCTGCGTTTTTCTCTGGAGTGCCCTGGAGTGACCTCTCCAGGCTGGTAGACGGGAGGGGCCACTCGCGAAGTCATTGGGTCTGAAAGTTTGGGCTGGAGTTACGTAGTGCTGTTTGGGAGGCGGAGGGAGGACCAAGTTATAGATGAACTTGCAATTCGTCTGTTGCAAAGAAAGTTGCAACCTGAGCGTAGGCACGAAACCTTCATATAGACCGTCGCAGGTGCCACGCCGATCATAATGAGGAACGTCTCATCTTGAAACAAATCTTAGCTTTTAATGATAATCTTGGGGGAAAACAGCATGACTCAGTCGGTTGTTAAAGATTACGTAGAGACCTTTGCCTCACTGCTGGACTTAGGCGGGGAAGGTGGGGGGAGGGGGGGTACTAGTAATTCCTTTAACGATTTTTAAAAGTGGTTGTAGTCGGGTAGAGTTAGTTGTAGAAAAGTAAAATCATGAAGAGCGAAGGAATGCAGTGGTTAGAGGCTAGAACGACATCATCATTAAGAATGACAAGGAGGCAGTTATGTGTGATTTTATTAGCAGTAATAAAGACAAAAGCAAATGATCATGGGGCAATAAATCAACAAACAACCATAAGTAGAATGCTATAAGAAAGACATAGATTATTGTGGTTTTCAGGTGTGGCTCATTACTTACCTGCGCATTTAGATCTGATCTGA
>NC_051413.1:35359716-35360142 GCF_015228065.2 Penaeus monodon
ACCCTTTCTATCTCCTTATCCCTTTTTTTATTTTCGTCGCGTAATCCTTTTTACCATTCCTAGTTATTTATCATTTAGCATTATTTTTTGTCTGTTATTTCCCATGGTCAATTTCTCTGTCCCCTATCCACCAAATCATTTCTCTGTCCCCTATCCACCAAATCATCTCTCTGTCCCATATCCACCAAATCATTTCTCTTCTGTCTTCTGTCATTTCTCTTCTTTCACTTGCTTGTTACATAAAACTTTCCATGTTCACCCTTGCAAACTAGGGTCAAGTCCAGGTAAATATCAACTAAAAGATAATTTCCTATTCAAAAGAGAGCGTCAGTGCCCCTTTCTAGAACTTCCTAACAGGTATCATCAATATCTGGGTTAAGTTCGGCAAAGTTAGGTATGGTGAAGTTTAATATGCGGAAACGCTAA
>NC_051413.1:35360220-35360322 GCF_015228065.2 Penaeus monodon
GGAGGCTATTCTGTGTTTGTGCCTCTGGTGGTCGGAGGAGGCGGGCAGCGCCAACGGGAGAAGGGCCGCTGTGAGCTGATGAGACAATGAGAGTATCTGTGT
>NC_051413.1:35360371-35360802 GCF_015228065.2 Penaeus monodon
ATGTTCTTCCTTTTCCTTTCCTCTGTCTCCCTAAATCTTCGGACCTTGGGGTGTCATCTGCCAATTGCTTCACAAAAAAAAAGATATTGGGCTTCACTTTTCTCTTTTTTATTCTCTCTCTATCCCTTTAGCTATGCTATCTAAGCCAAATACGTGCAGGTATATTTTCCTGCCTGTATTTTTAAAAAATCGCCCACATTTTTTATCTCCCTCCCCAGACCCCGTGATAAGGATTAAGATAATCCACAAACTGATAGACGCTGGCCAGTCCTTAAGCAGGGCCACAAGTAGGGACAAAACCACGAACTGGGCCCCGCCAATGCAGGGCCATGTCTGATTATTTAGTGTTTTGTATTCCCGTATCTCTCTATTCCGTTTATTATTGTTTTTTTTTTTCTTAGTTAAAAAATGTATATGGGTTTGCCAAATAG
>NC_051413.1:35360888-35361281 GCF_015228065.2 Penaeus monodon
GTGGGGGGGGGGAGGCATGTCGGACTCTGTAGTTGTGCGTGTGTGCGTGGGTAAAGCAGGTCATCGACGGAAATGCTACATGACTCAGAGATCACTATCTTTAGTCTTTATCTTTGTCGATAAGGGCGTTAAAGATATGACCCGTTCTTGCTTTCCTTGCCCTTACTCCAATATTAGATCTAATATTACCAAGCCACAGATGTTTAGGGCATAACCTCGCCACAGGTCAAAACAAAACTGACTCGGCCGCCCGGCGCCACACCACACTGGGCACCGATTTCGTTTCCTGGAGCAACGACTTACCGTACTTGCCCTCTCTCGCCCGGATGGTCTGCAATTGGCGCATTCTTTCCCGCTGGATTTCCTCCAGGACATCGTCGTCAGTGGCCCGCA
>NC_051413.1:35361329-35362704 GCF_015228065.2 Penaeus monodon
GCCACATCTTGGCGCCGCCTCTCCTCGATCCTCCTCCTCTCCCTCGCACTTTTCTGGGGTTTCACTTCACTCGCTGTCTCTGAAACACTCGGCCTCGGCCTTTCCCAGTGAGCACTCGCGCAAAACGGGTCCTCGTGGCCTTCCTTCGGGAACCGTGAGGGGAGCGTCTGCTTGTCTTCGAGTCGCGTCTCTGTGTGGCGCGAAAGGAGCGCGACCGATAGCCTCCACGTTATCAGCTGATATCATATCAGTTCCGGGATGACGGGGCCCCAGGGCCTAGCACCACTTTCTCCGAGTTGGACAGTTTCCTCCAACATATCTGCATTAATTCTTGGTTTAATTTCCTGTGAAAGAGTAATGGCACGGGCGTCCAACTTGTTGCCTTCGGCTTCCTTCGGCCGAAATGAATCCTTTTCGCTTCGCGTTTCTCCGCCCGCTTGCCTCGACGCGGCACTGCGCTGGAGCAGCACACGAAGGCGAAAACGACGCCAAATGATGTACTAAAGCGGCTTCCTAAATAATCTTGTGTCTACATGATGTTTTTTACTGTCTGTTTATTTCTTCTCTTTTATTTACTGATTTGTTCGTGTTCTTGTGTCAGCCCTGGAATCGGACGAGACATTGTTTGCCGATGACGATCCTTATCTTTCTTATCAGTGATATGGACATGAACCATAATGAGTAAAACTGCGTCCCAAATTAGTTTTTAAGTAAACATGAAATTTGTATCGGGTCAAGAGCCTCAAGGTCAAATGAACTTTTCTGTTGAAGTATCACAATAAAAACATAATTACGGACCAGTCGATCGAAAATCTGTAGGCTTCATCGTCAAATCCGGATCACAGGTTAAACTATTGATTCATCAATGTAAGACAACGCATCAAATTCTAACAGCTTTCACGATTTTATTTAATTCTTTGCCTTATTGAAATTCTCTCATTCCTACCAATCCTTGTACCTGGAACTATGAAGATTTGTTACCATGAAGAGACGTGCATATATACTACCCTGTCTCCTTAGCTTATAAGCTTTCTTGAGACAGCCATACATATCTTTCGTATTTCTTTATTTCAGACATTTATCTTTAGCTTTTTTGTCACCATTATCATCATGGTTTGGCTTGGGAAAGATCGTCGTTGCGGAAACAGCGTCGTTAAACGGCAGCACGAAGCAGCAACTCAACCGTAGCAAATCCTACTCGTGCTATTGGGTTAAGGTAACGCTGCAGGGCGTCTCATTGCACGTGTTTTGCTTTGCAATGTTGACAGAGAACATTTATTTACGTTATGGAGGGAAAGTAATAAGAGTATCAGTTGAACACGCAACGAAAATATCAGAAAATAAAAAGCAATCGGAAAGATACTTCTCGGTCCGT
>NC_051413.1:35362877-35363191 GCF_015228065.2 Penaeus monodon
ATTATTCATAGATATCCAGTTCTTTGTGGCGCCTCTACTGGTCATGTAAAATAAAATGTGTGATTTTAAGTACCTCTAAAAGTTCTAAAAATCTCAGACTTCCCCTGATGAATTAGAAAGTAGCTATATTCTTACTGAACGTATTTACCGAATGAAAGTAAGATATTTCTAAAATACTTCTTTTTTCATATAATCTGATCTAGTATACTTAACTTTAAACCCCAAATGCATAAAAGAAGTCAACAGTAAATCTCGTAATATAGTAAGAAAGGAGAACCTCTTTTTCTGTTCCGCGGAATTCCCTCGGTTCCTGC
>NC_051413.1:35363736-35364270 GCF_015228065.2 Penaeus monodon
GCCAATCCCTCAGGAATCATGGAGTCGCCATCTGATCCTCGACCTTTCTCCCCAATCCTGCCGGCCAGCCATGTCGACCGTCGCGACCTTCACTCGAGGTTGAAGGTCACGACAGTCGACCTGGTTTTGCGGTCGAGTCTGCGGTTCTGCTTCAGCGGAAAATCCTCTCTTGCAAGAAGCGGCAGTGCATTCTAGGAAATATGAGTAGCTATTGTCACCACAGCCATGTTACTGACGAGTCCACTTGAGCATTAAAGCTATTTATCTAGCCACGGCTTTGTTTTGTAATTAAATGCCATTAAACGGAAGGTGATATGACCTGTATGTATTTGTTTTGAGTGATAATAGGTAATATTTTCCTCGCCTTTTGCGTGAAAGGCACTCGGTTGACTGTCTCAAGCTTGGGAGAATGATTGCCGTAATGATAATAATTGTAAGTTAGCTGCAATATCGACATGCCTTTCTTGGGGCTGGAAAAAACCCTCAAATTTGTGTCACGATTATTTTGCGATTGTCTAGGTTTCATAATATAAC
>NC_051413.1:35364985-35365317 GCF_015228065.2 Penaeus monodon
GTGAAGAACTAGTTGCTGACTACCTAGCGAACATGAGATATTAGTATGAGAAACTAAAGGTAGGGAGAAGGGGGTAAGGCTATCGAACTAGTTTTCATTAAAATAGGGAAGGCTAGGCCCGTGGATGTTATTTATTTAGAAGCATCCACTTGAGGATACCGCAATTTGTACGTAATTATGGACAAGGACTGTTCATCCACAGGCTAATTCCATCTCCCGGTTCAGATGCCGCGTTCGCTAGACATTTCATGTCCACCGAATAAAGACACTGGAACTCGAGTTTCGGGAGGAGTTTGTAAAGAAGCCCGTCTCTTGCTGCCTCTCCATCATCG
>NC_051413.1:35365544-35366426 GCF_015228065.2 Penaeus monodon
AAAGAAGAGAGGAAGCATTTCTTGGTAGGTTTGGTTTAGTTAGGGCTCAGATAATCAGTCTTCGAGTATGTTAGGGGAGGGGGCTCTCACCTGGCTCGTAGTAAACTACGAGGCCACCATCTATGTTCAATTTCGGTCTTTTCGCGAGTCTCCGAAATCCCTGCGTAGTTTGCGTGTCCGTAGTATTCGAAACGGACCCTAACATTATGTTCCAGTATGTTTATTCTTGTGTTCAGTGGTTCCAGGTTATATTGTTGATGGGCATTCTTATAGAGGGCGAAGGGTAGGACCAACTTACCCCTTTGATCCATGGTAAAGCTACTTTTTGTATGGCCTGTAGTGCTAGTATTGAGGAGTGGGAGATGGTATCTAGTGGGACCGGTGGGTGTTCGATTACTGGCCTGACCAAAGCTTTGTATAGATAGCGTTTGGTCTCTTCCGAACACCCCAAGAATGGTTCTAGCTTTTGTCCTCCTTCCTTTGATGTGGGAGGCGACTCCAGTTTTTTGTGATTTTCAGCCCTAGAATTCTCCCTTCATTGGCGTAGTATACAGCCACATTTTCCAGATTAAGGGCTCCTGATTTGGTTCTGGCATCTGGTAATACTAGAAAATTTTCGATGTTGGTTTTTATTTCCCAGGTCTTCTAAAACTGGTTAATAATACCGATTGCTTTATCGGTTGTCAGGCGGATAGAATTAGCTGTAGGTGATGTCATCGGCATAAATTATGTAGTTGCTAGTATTTGAGATGCCGGTATGGATGTGGTGTAGATTATGTACAGCATTAGTGAGAGAGTGCTCCCTTGTGGCACCACTCTGGAGCAGGAATTCATTGCCAGCAATTTTTGTTCAGCTTTAATCTTTCTTTTCTGTCATCGAGA
>NC_051413.1:35371346-35372284 GCF_015228065.2 Penaeus monodon
AGCTTTTAAATCTGCCGAACACAACAGGGTCATCAACAACGGACTACCAAATGATGTCATAAGCTAGCCTCGCACGAGGTCCTTCCCGTTCCTTATCGTCTTATCATAGTATACCCTCCCCCCCCCTCCCTCCGCCCCGACAGACCTACCCCCCTTCCCCTTCGACATTATCATATGCTCCCCTTGCATTACAACTCATGATACTACTGCCTGCATGCGCTTCGACTACACAATAAAAATAAAAATCTATGTTGTTATATCTCCCACGTTCTCCCTCTCGAGACATTTCTTCCGACACGAAGCAGGTTAAGCTCAAATGAAGACTTCTTTTATGAAGGTAAATTGTATTTTACATTTTCCGACTCATTTTATTTAAGCTTATCAAACAAAACGTTTATCTTATTATTATTACTATTTTTTTAAGGGGCACTGCACAACGCAGCCGCACCGACAAAACATGTGAAAATAAGTCCATCTGTGCACTTACACTTTCAGAGGCGAGTAAAATCTTTCCCATAAAATGCGTCCTTTAAGAAAGGTTTTTCCCTTATTTGCGAATATAAACGAAGCAGAAGACAATTCCAGATTTTTTTTTTTTTTCGAGCAAGAGCGGTCAGCTGCAAACAAGTAAAATCTGATGCAAATGTTGAATGCAGTCGGTACCACGAGACATTTATTTATTTATTTATTTTAAACAGAGCTAATATTTTTTTTATGTGACACAGAGAACGAACTCCAGAAAATGGCCGTACGGACACGAAGAGTGTGGCAGTGAATGACTTGGTCACTTTTTCATTTAGAATAAAACCATTGTAATAGCGTTTTTTTCTGACCATCGATGAGACAAATCGCGCTTGATAATGATTAGATTGAATTATCATTATCTTTTATTGAGTCTGATTTCTGTATTATTAGTATTACATTTTCACCGTGTATGA
>NC_051413.1:35372403-35372592 GCF_015228065.2 Penaeus monodon
TTTATTGCAAATTTTCCTTGCAACTCCGTGGCGTGAGTGAGAGAAAAAGGATGGCACTTCACTATTTTCCATTATTCTGCAGTCAAACCACAGAACACGGCCTTTCAAATGGCCGCGTGCACGGAAAACGGCCAGACCTCCACACGCGTGCAGGCGCCCGTGTCGATCAGTCCCCTCAATTTTTCGCCT
>NC_051413.1:35372701-35372827 GCF_015228065.2 Penaeus monodon
GTTACATGCCGATGCGCAAACGGCGTTCACAGCGGTGGGAAAAGGAGATAAGGTGAGGGCGTGGTGATAGGTTAGTGTGTGCTTGATAGTTATGATATAGATAGATTGAATTAAGATGAGATAGAT
>NC_051413.1:35373416-35373614 GCF_015228065.2 Penaeus monodon
TGGAAAACCGTAAAAGAAGTGTAGGATTGATCACTTGTCTGTACGAAGTAAAAATAATAGAAAATACCAGGGAGTAAGGGTGACTGTCGCGATTCCATCTCACGTTTGTTTTATTATGTTTGTTTTTATGATTATTGAGTTATAAATTAGTAGAAGGGAGGGTTAAAGTAAACGGTTAACCTAAGATTTGAAATGATT
>NC_051413.1:35373747-35375115 GCF_015228065.2 Penaeus monodon
CTTTCACAAATTTGTGCAAAGGTTAAGAATTCGACTCTTACCCCTGGAACAATTTCTGTGTATTTGCATGCTAAATATATCCAAAAATAACCTAGCATTAAGAATGTCGCGTCTGTACTATAACGCCCATTTAAAGGGATTTGAAGGGACAGTGTATGGGTCATTATGTTGTGATTTGACCTGATTTTGCACTGTAAAATGTGCACTGTGAATGAAGCTGGCAACACCAATTTACTGAAGCATTCTGGCGACTCTTAGCTCTGAAAGAACGAATTGAATAAGCGCCTTGACAGGAGAGACTTTGAGGTGCATCGTCTGCGTCAGACGCAATCTTCGCCACATATCCTTTTTTTCCCCCGAGGTTTCTTACCGTCGTAAACCATATCACTCAATAGGACAAGACGTCAGTAGATGAAACGTAAAAGGCAACTGTCCCAGAAGAATTTCACAGCGCGAGGAATGAAAATTCGACCGCCCTCGCCGACGACGCCTGCAACTCCATGTGCGTGATGCTGCCTCGGCCGCCACCACCGCCTCGCTCAAAACGGAGTCAGAGCTCGGTGAACAAGAAAACTCGTGGATAGTAAAGAGGGGAAGAGAAAAAGAAGCACCCAGAAAGGCTTGGAGAAAGGAGGAGGAGGAGAAGAAACAGAGGAAAATCAAGAATATTGGGGACCATGATAAGCAGATGGAGGAGGAAGGGAGGGGGGGGGGGGAGTTGTGACCTGTTCTCAGCAGAAATTGGCAAAAGGAAATGCTATGGAGGGAAGGAAACCTGCCCACTCCTGGCTAAATAAAACCCTCTTTCGTATATTTCTGAAAATCCCTAGCTGTTAGGTTAAGGAAATTCACCAGTGAAGGCACAATACAGCAGTTTGCATATTTCTACCCAGAGGCTAGTTCCCCACTATAAATGGTAGTAAATATTAAAATATTTTAATGACTTTTTCTGATGATTATGAACAAATGGTGATGTGAAATTCTGGTTAATAATTGAAAATGGAAAATATATAGAGATAGACAGAATATAAAACTTTAAATTCCAGTGTCTGAAAATGTGATTTTTTTAGCACTTAAAACATCGTGGAGAATTCACATTTTAATATATGACATCATGCATTTTTGTTTATTTGAACTATGCATTCAGATTGGAGTTCATTCATTACTGAACATAGCCTATTAAATTTATTTTGCATGTGCTTCTATTTTTTATAGTTATATTTTAAATGTGCACTATACCTTCAACATTAGCGGCACCTTAAGGCCGTCTGTCTGTTACTCAAATTAAATAAAGAAGTCAAAATTGATGTCTTAAACTTCAAAATCCCTCGTGGTGGTGGGGTCCTAAGAGAGAGACCTCTTTAAGAG
>NC_051413.1:35375405-35376794 GCF_015228065.2 Penaeus monodon
CTGTAATACTGAGCATACTTTCTGTTCTAGATTTCCTTCGTGCTTTCTTACTGTTGAATAACTAGAAATACTTTGACAATGAAAAGACTTGCTCTGATGCTTGCAAACCATCATACCTTCCATATTTTGATGCTTTATTCCAGTTGTTATTACATTTAGCAGTATTAAAAAAATAAGAATAAAATATTTTGATAATACTTATGAACTTTCTTTTTATCATTTCAACTTTTAGTTTATTTAATCAATTAGTTATTTTTCTAACATTATCAATTCACTTGTTTTGTTTTTGCAGCCTGTATGGTCTAGTATTTTCCAAAGTTCTTGTTCTAATATTTCTTTTCCCAATTGTCCATGTGTTCCCCACATTATCCCAATGTATTTCTTTCAGGAAAATGCAGATCATTAGTGGAAGGGTGAAGGTTATAGGATTGGTGAAGGAGTATGTAAAAAACATTACAAAAGGAAACATCATTAGTCTTACCTTGTGAAAATTAGAATCAGCTTATGTACTTCATGAATGAATAAAAGGTGATTAAAACTTCCATAATAACAATGTATATTTTATATATGATTCATAATATGCAAATTCTGACTAGAAAATACTATTGGGAATGACATTAATTATCAACCTGAATGTCAACTTGAAAGGCACACAGTTTTAACCACAGTAACATGTGGACATACAATGCATGGTATGAAATATAAATAAAACAGAATCAATCTGCACTACAAATTAGGTAACAATAATCTATCCCAAAAACCCAGTTCCTCACAAAATGTCTCCCTCTCCTTTCATATGAGGAGTTGAATGCTATAAATATGATTTATGATTCAAAAGACACATAAACTGTGACACTTCATAAGAAGCACTGCTTTGTGGTTTAGTAATTTGCATCCCTAGTTCTTCACCATCAGTCCAATCCCTGCATCACTTGAATTCCCTGGAAACAAGTCGTCTGCAAAGTCTGCTATATTGATAAGCAACATGTGGAAACTGTTATAACATAACTATCACAGTTACTAATGCCAATTTGAATGACAGGCATAGCCAAGAGTAAAACCAAGTCCCATATTTACAGTACCTTAAAAATGAAGAAAGACATAGATACATGACTGTAATACAGAAGCCAAAGGTTTAAATGTGTTATGTATATACTCTTTTAATGAAATGCTGGAGCAAACATATTCAGCATACATGTCTAAACAATGTATACCTTTGGCTGACTAACTAGTACTGCAAACATCCACAGTCTTGGTGGTGAATCCATCGCCAAAGCCATTCTTCACAGGCACCAGTGAGGGTTCTCGATCGCACATGGGGCACAGACGGTTCCGCACACGAGATGACCGCATCCATATGATTAAATTGTACCTGCCAGAGTAAACATA
>NC_051413.1:35377317-35377395 GCF_015228065.2 Penaeus monodon
CTTTTTTATATCTTTTTTATTAGTTTTAACAACATAAAATCTATAAAAATAATAATATATGATAAATAGTTATATGCA
>NC_051413.1:35377466-35377829 GCF_015228065.2 Penaeus monodon
AAATAAAATAAATATATACATAAGGATCTGATAAAAAATATATTATAGTCATAATACTTTTAATTTAATTTTTAAGACATAAAAACATAATATACATAAAACAATTATATATATAATCATAATATAGTATTCTTAAAAAAAGTGTATATAATGAAGTAATACATTAATTATTCTTTTCTCTTATCTCTTATAATTAAGATATAAACTTACACATAAAAAACAAAATAAAAATATATAAAAATATTTGCTTATTAATGACACATATAAAATAATACTAATATTTATAAAAATATATTTTATATTATATATTCTATATAAATTAATAATATCACTATAAGACATAACAAAAACATATATCATAGA
>NC_051413.1:35378833-35379377 GCF_015228065.2 Penaeus monodon
TTTCCTAAACTATTCTGCAAAGGAGAGATACCTTCCACAGCATGTCCTCACACCAAATACTTTTAAATATTATGTCATTCTCATTGTTACTGCAAAACTTTTCCCTATCTGCTCCTTTGTTGCAAATGCAAATATAATCTGCTATTTTTGCCAGTGTATATCTCAGAGTCATTGTGTTGCTAAAGCCATTTGTATCACTATATATTCAACATTTACTTATTTCTTACACATTACTTAGAATAAGAAGTCAATTATTGTTCTTCTGTTTATTTCTCTTTGAGTTATGCAATGCAGAGCTTGTGGTAAGACCAATACTCTGGGTCATCAGCATCTTTGTGTACTGCTCTTTCTTACTTCTGCATTATCGTAGTGATACCCAAGTTCTACATCCATTCCCTCCTTGTAAGTGACAATGAATGCCTTGTGCGAGTCTAGGGTATCTCCACCCCAATCAGGATACAAGAGCTGTGTCAAGTGGCTTAAATAATCCTCACGGAGTCTGGTGATGAAGTCATCAAAACCCAGCTCTCCCAGGTTGATCTGG
>NC_051413.1:35379445-35380014 GCF_015228065.2 Penaeus monodon
CACATTTCTTACAGTTCAAAACAGAGAATAAGTCTGCACCAGACTGTTTGATGGAATTTCTTTAGAGATCCAAAACATTAAAATTCACTTTAGGACAAACAAAATCTGCCAATGGAATGAAAAAACAATGGTGACAAGCAACACACCCCATACTGGTTCATGGTATTGGGACGTCCTTTAGGAAGAGGTGATTCTTCGAAGTTGACAACTTCCTGCAGCAACTGATGGCAAAACTCATGGGTGAAGACAGGAAAGGAGTAGATGCGACTCTGGTGACTCTGCATTTGGCTGATTATTGCATTGCTGTCCTGGCTGGCCTCTTGAGCTAAACAAACCAATTCCTGGAACTTGGGATCCAAGAAAGATGCCTAAAGAAAAAATTAATCAATTAATTAAAGTCAATTATATATCATTCAACTGCAAAAAATAAATGAATGAATAAAATCAATCAATAAATACACAACACATTAACAAATCACTGATACTATTGAAGAATACTCGTTCCCTAGTTAAGTTACTACATACTGCTAAAATAAAAATACTCGTCATGAAAAAGTTTTGTGTTTTGT
>NC_051413.1:35380155-35380452 GCF_015228065.2 Penaeus monodon
GTATCAAAAGAGAGAGGGAGAGGGAGACTAAAAGAGAGGGAGAGGGTAAGGGAGAAAAAGAGAGAGGGAGGCTAAAAGAGATGGAGAAGGTGAGGGAGCAAATGAGTGAAAGAGAGGGGAAAGAGAGGAAAAGGGATAAGGAGAGGAAAAGAGAGAGGAAAGGGAGAAGACAAGGATAATGGAGAGGGTGTAACTGAGCTATATTTATCAAATATGTATATTTTCTTTTCTCACTGTTGTTATTTGTTTTGTTATTATCACCTCTAAATTCTATTTGTGACATGCTTATCTTACTAA
>NC_051413.1:35380475-35380723 GCF_015228065.2 Penaeus monodon
TGTACATACATTCCTAGTCCAGCCAACTCAGATTAGACAAACACTACAGAAAGCAAAACATCTATCTTTCCACATACTACTGCGGGCAATCAAAGTGACTCTTAACAGAAAATTCTTTGTTTAGATCTGTACGAAAACCATCACCTGCGAGTGATCCTCGAGACAGAATCTAGAATAAAAGAGGCAAATCTTTGCTCTTAGATGAGCAATCCCGCTCCAACATCACTCTTGAAAAATAGAGATGTGTT
>NC_051413.1:35381097-35384013 GCF_015228065.2 Penaeus monodon
CTGCCAAGAGGTAGAAAGATGAACAATAGGAATGATAAAACAAGATGGAGAAAGGGAGAAACCTTCCTACTTCATCTGCAATTTCTACCTACCTGCAAAGTAAAGATGTTTGGATTGAGCTGCGTGTATTGGCTGGCCACCAGCTGCCGCCGCCTCCAACTTTCCTCCTGCAACTTCTGTCGCTGTAAGACTTCCTCCTCTAACTGTATTGCAAAAATGGAGTTAATCATGAAGTAAGATATTCTACAAAAGGAAGAATATCTACAGTGTATCTGAATAAGTATAATGATGGTTAGCATAGGAAACCTCTGGTTCTATTTGCTAGTTTGAGAGGCTCCTGACACTGTGGAATCATTATATACATCTCAAAATTCTGATTCTGCTCAGAATATAGTTAACATCAAATTCATGGTATGGAATGATTATTCAACCATTACATTTGAGAGAGAATGAAAAAAGGAAAAGGTATGCCAAAAAAGATGTGTACTATGAAAAAAACAAATCAGTTAACTAAGAAGAGCTAACAAAAGGAAACAACACTAAAAAAAGGGTATTGGGAAGTAGGAACTAACCTCCTGAACAAGATCTTCAGGATTGCTGCAACCTTTTGCCTGCAGGATCTGTAGATCACAAAACAAATTTCAGAATAACAGACATAAAAGAATTCAAGTAATTACTAGGCTTGTAAAGCATATTATATATTTTTCTTTAAATATTTCAAAATGAAAAAAAAGATAAATGAAGGACCATAATACATTTCAATCTTTGAATAAGCCAATGTGCATCAGTGACTGGATTAGTGAAAATGGCAAGAGATTATATAAGTACCAAATCATAGGTAAAAAACTTCTAATTCCCTGTATCCAAAGTCTGTTTTTTATCTCTGTTTCAATGCTGTAATGTTTCCCATATAAAATGAAAAACTAGTGTGTGTAGTTATGTCATGTAATGGGCACAAAAAAGGCAAACAGGAATATTCTTATAAACTTTTAGCATTGACTTGCTGCTCTATTCTGGTGTTTCCTTAATATTTGACAATCACTGTAAACATTGCATGAATAGACTGACTGATGAAATTTCTTTTAGAGAATTAAAACACTTTATACATTATATATATAATTTCAGTGTATGACAATGTGATTTTCATGATAAACACAATAAATAATCAATAA
This sequence comes from Penaeus monodon, assembly GCF_015228065.2. Taxonomy (NCBI): domain Eukaryota; kingdom Metazoa; phylum Arthropoda; class Malacostraca; order Decapoda; family Penaeidae; genus Penaeus; species Penaeus monodon. The sequence continues at coordinate 35,382,270 of NC_051413.1, forward strand.
ACTGATTAATTCTCACAAAAAAATCTGTTGAAAAACATCTATAACTCATTCAACAATTACAGTATTGTTTTGTTATGACATTCTTTTATGCCAAATATAAATATAATCTAACAATCTTTTCAAAAGTTATTGTCCTGAGACCATTTTTGTGCAAGATATACTATCAACACCTGAAATGGATGCTGTAACATTAAACAAATCACAAACCATCTGTACAAAAGCTGTGTGTCACCATTTCTTTGTATCACTGGAGTGTTTATCATGTCTATTTTCAAGATATAATAGTATCATTCCAAAGAAACTAAATTGAAGTGCCAATATTCAGCCTGATAAGTGGGGAGGGCATAGAATAGACTATGAAATTGCAGGATAAATATAAAATCTATAATAGTAGTTAACATCATGAAAACAAAGATTCATGTGGTACTTAGCTCTCTTTTTAGTTTTTTTTTTCTGAGGTCCAATAAACATTAGCTGAACATCAAGGACCCACATGACAGTGACATATTATTAAATGACAGACTCTAAGCTTATGGTGATCTAGCAAAGGAAGGTAAAGTCCTTCATTTATATTCTGGCAAGATAGAGCTTGCACTGGTTACTTAATCTGACAATGTATTGTGAGAAACCTTTACAAGCTTTGTCCTACCAGTAAAGGCCAGTTGTATTTTTGCTAGAGTACTTTCATGGGCAGTTATGAGCAGCTGTATTGTTCTACTATTTCCTTTCTCTGGCTAGTTTGTAAGGACTAACACTGTTAAATTTGGACAATCTAACAAGCAAATCACAACTTTTGTAAAGAATTCCAAAAAAGCTGTTAACACTTACTCATAGTAAAGGCTTTGAATCCTTACAAGTCTCAAAGTCTAAATCATCTATCTATCTCAACCCCTGCCCACTGGTCTTAGGTCTTAATAAATCCTCTACCCTGCCTACCTCTCCATACTCCCTTAAGAATTGGTCTCTTCCATTAAAGGTGACATGCATTTTGTATTCCTTGATGAATAGGTTGGCACTGAAGAAGCATCCGCACATGTAAAACTGCATTCTCAGTGTGTTCTGCATGTGGAGAAAAAAAAAACTCTTTCAGATATCACCAAATATTTAAAATATTCATCATGGATTAACATGTGTCTATCTTGTTATGAAGGAAGATTCAAAAGGCTAAATTTGAAAATGTTCCTCGATATGAAGTGGCTTACATCAGTGCTACAAAAAATCTGAGGTGAGTGATGCATATTACTATACTCTTTTGTTTTTCTGTCGGGGTGACGATGTGCTTGTTAGATTGATGATGATTAATCACAGGTTGACAGGCTGGCGATGATTATATTTCATAACTGACACGGTAATGATAACTACATGATATACAGTGATGTTACTTATATGCATTTCGCCACTATTCAACAGTCTCCTAAGAACACCTACGCCCCAGTTAATAAATAGAAAAGATCGTAAAGTTACTTATGTTACCCGCTGGCATCACTTTGTTCCGCATACACTGTGTCTACATAGCTAATCCAGCCTTTGCTATATGAAATACCTGCTTATTACTTGAGCAAAAAGACGGTGTAATGAGGTTCCCTTAACATATGACGAGACAGAACACGCTTGTTTGTTTACCTTTTGGCCGCGTTCGGAACCGTGAATGAAAAACAGAAAAGGAATATTTTCATAATATAATTTCTCTTCTTCTCGTGGGTACGTGCATACAGTTATTAATATCTATGTATTCGGATTGTTA
>NC_051413.1:35384091-35384503 GCF_015228065.2 Penaeus monodon
TTATGCGTATCACTTCAAAGGAAGATAATATATTAATGAATCTTACACATTTGGACATTGCAGCGGTATGTCTGATTTATCTCTATTAACAAGTTTACTGTTTAAACTCTAAATGAACCTCTCTCTACTTTTTTTTTTTTTTCTTTCGAATCACACACCAGCGAAGAAATTATCTCCTCGATCTACACTACAGCAAATTCCTAGATATCCACCATTTACGGACAAAGGTTTTTTGTATCTCCCGAAACATTAATTAGCCTTTTCCCGACAAAACTGTATTGAATAAGTACATAAAAAGGTTTGTCGAAAGAAGTTTAGTCTCTTTACAGCATCCCTGTTATACGGTAGATTGGTCTGACAGTCGACGTCTTTCGCGAAGGGGGGAAAAATGTAAAAATGAAGACGATGATGG
>NC_051413.1:35384645-35385054 GCF_015228065.2 Penaeus monodon
GTGCATGTGTATGTTTGTATATGAATGTTATCTGAGATGAAATGTTCTGAGTGAGATGCCGGTCATATGCTTACGAAATTTACCTGCTGTCACGCTGAAAAATACCTCTTAGGAACTATCTTTGACAAAACGTTTGGTGAACATAAAAGGCTTTAGTCTGACCGTAGATGCTCGCGCTAGACATTTCCTGTGAATATCAGTCGGAATATTGCGCAGCTACAGTTAAACATATATATCTCAAAGTGGAGCTAAACATGGCATTATTGTTTCCTCTTTTGCGTGCACATTCAATTGGCAGAATACAAGTATACCTTCACTGATTTTTAAAAATTACGTAAATAGATTGAGAATGTGGAGCCTCGAACCATGGTCTCGGAACGGCGCGCAACCCAATGATAAAAGCATGAAA
>NC_051413.1:35385167-35386027 GCF_015228065.2 Penaeus monodon
TATGAGTATTGTGTTGCTTATCACTTTTTTTTTTCTTTTTATAACCTCGTATTCAGGGAACACTTGCTTCTTCATTTGTGCTTCTACCATCGGCATAATGCGATTGTTACAACTGCCACGGTTGTCACTGATATATACTACTCATATCACTCATAATTAGATAAGTGCAAGCCAACTAATACGGTCATTGCTTCATATTACTATTAGCAATACAATTACTACAAGACATACTACAGCACGATTTCATTATAATAACGAATAATCATTAGTATTGCTCCTACTCCTACAGTCCCGCTTTTCCGGTCCCTAGTTACAATTAAGATTAAGCTGCGATGACATGGTCACAATCGTTATCAAAATCTAAAAGCGTATTATGATATGATACTCGGTCCACAACCCTTATTGCTTCATCTTTCACGACAAAGTTTACATCTGGGTCACTTCCCTGTTGGCGCGGTCTTCTTCTTTACGAAATAATATCATCGCCTGCAAATGGTTCGCCTTGAAGCGAAATCAGCGAACTTGATGGAACTTCCGAAGGTGGAAAAAGAAGGAGGGCAGCCCCTCCCGACCCAGGTAGAAAGTCCATAGAGTTTGCAGGTTTTATTGTTTGGGTAGTTGCATTTCTGAGGAGACCCGAGCCGGGAAGAACCGTCCTCCTTCCCCCGGGTACCGAAGCACCCAGTTCCTCCCCCGGGGCAGCGGGAGGCGTCGCACGGGGCCCAGGCTGATCCACACAGAATGGATTCGAACCTGGGCCCTCCTGAGCAGCGGCGACAATACACGACTCGTATACCGCTGCGCCACTCAGGCCCCGAGACTATTAATCTCGAATCGGCGTCCTTGCCAGTAGGCCTACT
>NC_051413.1:35386063-35386265 GCF_015228065.2 Penaeus monodon
TTACTTAATTGGGGAAAACATATACTTAATATTCTACAGTACGACAACTTGGGCAGCTCATGCAAAGCGGATGCACTGCAAGAAAACGGCTGGCATTATTGTTAAGATTACAGAAAATCCCCAACTGCCCAGCGGAGGCACCGCAACCCTAACTAACTCATTTGGAGCTCCGCCCCACAAGGGCAACGTACGCAGCAATGAC
>NC_051413.1:35386313-35387306 GCF_015228065.2 Penaeus monodon
CTCGACAATAGGGTACCCCTACGTAATGTTTTGGCCCAGCACATGAGTATTCTGGAAGTAGACAACTACGGAGATGCATACTATATCACTGCAAGCGACGAAACAACCAAGAAGTTTATTCTCAAACTGCAAACTATTTGTCTTTAACACTTCGAGTTCGATTCAGTGCGAGCGCTTGTGACGAGGAACACTGCCAAACTGCCGAGTCCAGGAAAGAACTGATAGCACAGAAAGAGAAAGGACGGGCAAAGGTGAGCCAGTAATAGAATTGAACCATGTATTTTGTCATAGAAATAAGCTTGCTTTATTATTCCTAAAATTCCTTACACAGACATTGGAAAAGCCTCCCCCATGATGCTGATGATAGAAATACGATCAGAATCGGAAAACTACTGGGCTTGCACTAGATGTGCCACGACAGTTACACTTGGTGTAACTGTAATAGACAGAATAATATTTCTGGGTCAGCAATGGTGATCCAGGAAGGCAAGGAACACGAAGGAGGAAACAGGGGAAGTGAGTTCAATTCTATTTGCAAAAACTCGAATCCAAGAAACTATTTCGTCGATGTCTCCTGCAACGTTATTCATTCTCATCCGTACCACTTCTACATTTATCACAGCAAACTCTCTACGTCTTACCGCGATCTCAAAAAGTCTCGCAAGTTCCAGCAATTAATATTTGCAGGATCTTGTGACATTGCTTTGTTCTTTTGGTTTGCAAATGGTTAGAATCAGACAGTATACTGTAGTGATTCGGAAATAATAACCTCCGTTTTATTGTCCTATGGCAATGTAAAGAACGTGTAAACATTTAACCTTAAAACTATAGTTTACAGGACTATAAGTTGCCAAATTTCAGATTGGTATATAATACACCCACTGAGGCCAAAATAATCAGTGGTTCTTAAACTGGGGAGTCCGTCCGCGAGGGGGGGTGTTGGTAATTTGCAAGGAGGGTGCGAGCCATAATTTCCCTAATCGTACTAATTAT
>NC_051413.1:35388174-35389042 GCF_015228065.2 Penaeus monodon
AGAGAGAATGAATGCGTGAGTCTTTGGGTGTGTCAGGAAGTGTTTTTACGAACACATACCTCGTATGTTCGATACATACTCAGTGAACCCCATTATACGGGAATCAAGTAACCGCCCTCAGCCGGCCAGCATCACCCCACGATGCCTTTCCCAATATCCTCGAGGAGGGTACCGAGGAAGACTTCGAGGAGGGTACTGAGGAAGACTTCGAATCGAATGTGGAGGGCATCAGGAAAACCCTGTGAGAATAATGGAGATTACACTGGGAAATGTATCAAGAAGGGCACTGAAGGGTAATGAAGAGGGCATCTGAGCCAGGACTGGAAAGGATATCGAAGAAAGGTACTGGATGGCATCGGAGATGGCACCTGGGAAGGACCAGGAAGGGCACTGGGGAGAAAAGTCTAAACATATAGACCTAACTCGAAGTGATGTCCAGGAGGGCACTCAGTGGCGGCACCGTAGAGGGTACCTTTGTCGGCATCTAGGAGGGCAGTAGGGAAGGGATAGAGGAGGGCATAAGGAAGGGCATCGAGAGGGCACTGGGCAGTAGGGTCTCTCCAAAAAGACCCACCTGGAAAGGTTATCCAGGAGGGTATTAGAAGGTGGCACTTGGGAAGGCATCTAGGAGGGCAGAGGGGAGGGGCATCGAGGAGGGCATTGAGAGGGCACTGAGAGAGCCGGCGAGGGGAGTGCCGGCGCCGCAGTCCCGCGGCTGGCACCCGAACCTGGCGAGCTGCTTGGCTGGCGACGTGTGGCAACCCTTCCGGATGCTGTGGCCGGAGAGGCTGCGGGTCCCTGCTGATCAGTGAGGCTTCTGACGCGGTTCGGAGCCACCGTGCCGTCGCTCACGGCTGCACACTACTTC
>NC_051413.1:35389101-35389173 GCF_015228065.2 Penaeus monodon
GGTGACACGAGAGTGAATTGCGAACGACTCTTGGTGACCGGAACGACACATGACCGGCCATGTCGTCGTAGT
>NC_051413.1:35389243-35389404 GCF_015228065.2 Penaeus monodon
CTATGGAGCGCCAGTGTAGACGCATGGCGCGAAAGACATCGCGCTGGGTGGTGGTGGTGAGGCTGTTCTACGGCCAGGACCTCGACGCCGCCTTCGACTACACCCTCGGCCAGCCCTTAGTCACCCCTGCGCCCGTCCACGCCCACTCAGGTGAGTCGGAG
>NC_051413.1:35389677-35390104 GCF_015228065.2 Penaeus monodon
TCGAAAAACTTTCGCTCAAGTACCCCGGGGGAGGCGACCCGGCCGCACGCCCGCTGCAAGGGGTGAAGCGCGAGGCCACTCACGGCTTGAATGGATGGTGGTCAACGTTCGGGAAAATCAGCTGATTGATAAATAAGTTGTTATATGGAAAGATATAGGTCACTAGACTGATAAACAGGCAAATGGATGTGAAGATAGACATAGACAAAGAGTAGCCATAAAAAAAAATAATAATAATGAAGATATAGATAGGAAACTGCATGTCAACGAGTCATGTTTTTGTTTCCGTGCGAGAGTTTCCACGCATGCGCACGGAGAAACGGGAATAAACTCCAGGAAATCTCTGCGTCCCGAGATCAGTAGGAAAATTGCACTCTACCTTGTTACACCTTCTCCTCCTACTCTGTCGGCTTCTTTAGATTTTTAG
>NC_051413.1:35390806-35391099 GCF_015228065.2 Penaeus monodon
CCATTTAGATAGGTACCTAACTCCCCATATAGTGTAATCCGCGCACACTAAAATGCCTCATGGTATTTTCTCTTGGCCGTTCCCTCCACCGCACTTTCAGCCTGATGCGAGTGACCGTTTTCCTTTGTTTGTCATTGTTTTCTCCACGCGGTTAATAGCGAATTGTTCGGGCGGCTTTATCATGGCTTCAGTCGGTATGTTGTCTCTGAGCCCATGGATCTGAGGATATTCTGTTCGTGGTATTCTCCTCATGTTGATAACATGTTCCTCATTTTGTGTCAGTGCATCTATCA
>NC_051413.1:35391341-35391611 GCF_015228065.2 Penaeus monodon
GAAGGGAAAGCTAAATTGATTTCTTAAATAGAGCAATGAGAGTAGGTCTGCTCTCTCTGTTTTCCCCCCAGTTACTGTTAAACTGTTGTTCCTATCTAGTTGTTGCCTTAATTATTAACACCTCCGCTACTATCACCAGCCCTGTCTATGGAGGGCGGCAGCACGCAGCGGACGGCGGGCGGGCGAGCCAGGCGGCGGTCACTCATGGGTACTTCCAGGTGTTACGCAATTCTCGCGAACGCCCACTCTCTCGGCATTTCGTCTCTTGTA
>NC_051413.1:35392080-35392796 GCF_015228065.2 Penaeus monodon
GCGCGCGTCTGTTGCCTAAACCTTTGACACGGCTGGTGGGATCTGAGTGCCATTGTATAGGTGTGGGGCTTAGTATTAGTATTCAGGCTCAGACCATACCTTGGCACAGGGACTACAGGATATAGCCACAGGACAGGCTTCTCGTGCAGCTGCAAGTAAATGGGGCATCCAGTTCGGTTGCGCAGATCTCGCCCTGTCTCACTAAATCATAACATCAGGACGAGACTTCGCCTTGGCCAAATAACACGGTTGTGTCAGGTCTCCGGTGGCGGGGGAGAAGAGCGCAGCCATTGCATTTCTAGAGGCCGCCGTGCCATACCACCAGAGCTGGAGGATTTCTGGGTGATCTGGTGTCCGCTTTTGGAACATTCCGGCCCATTTCAGGTTCGGCCGTGTCACACCGGATCACAATAGGGTCGCGTGGTATCTTCTTCGGATGGGCAATCGGTATTTTGGTGGGGTACCTTATGCTTGTCAGCTCTCGTTCAAAACCTTGAACTGTCAATACGCTTGTTGCATATAATGTGTGTTATTTTCAAGTGCATCCAGTAGTTACATTTTGTTATATTATTTGTTTCTGATATTTTTTCTGTATCAAATAATTCTAAATTTGCTGCAATCTACACAAGTAAATTAAAGGTTATGGTACTGATTTAAAGAGAAAGAGGGGGAATAGTTAGATGATGGTATAATTTAGGAGTCAGTTTAAAGAACAA
>NC_051413.1:35393215-35393370 GCF_015228065.2 Penaeus monodon
GAATGTTGAAGAGAAGGCATTGCAACAAGTGTAAGAAAAGATATGATGAAAGTAAATAACTTCAAAAGGCAATTGCATGAATTCGGATGAAAATATGCATCAGTTACTTTTTTTGTTTTGTCAAGTTTTTCACATTTATTCATACATTTTGCAAG
>NC_051413.1:35393473-35394024 GCF_015228065.2 Penaeus monodon
CTTATGTTTGCAGCCCTTCCATGAGTGTTCATGCATGCATGCAAGGGAACGAGTGCTTGCGTACGTGCATGGCTGCATGAGTGTGTGAGACTGCTTGTGCGCGGTGCCAGACTCATGGCTGTCCTTCCCCTTTTGTCTTCTGGTTGCTCCGGCATGAGCACGGGAGCTGGCACGGGGCGCTCGCGATGGCGCTCCTCCAGCAGAGTCAGCCCACGGGGCGTGGGCGTGCGACGGGCAGGGCGCGAGGGCTACCTGACAAAGCTCTCCAGATAAGCCCGCCCAGATCCCCTCCGGACCGCCAGCCCAACCTGTCGCGAGCCTTCGTTGGCAGCGCCTGAGGCGAGGTGCCAAGCGCAATATTTTACTTAGTTAATGGCTGCCTCCTGCTTATGAATGAACAAATATGCCTGTCCCTTAGTCGTGCATATTTTGTGCTATAAGGAAAGATTAAGCACTGCGAAAGACTATCTAGGGTCTTTCCAGGTTCAGCTGCTTAATATAAGTACTGTGACTTATTAAGCGGCAAACGGGCTGATGGAGCACACACGCGA
>NC_051413.1:35394274-35394961 GCF_015228065.2 Penaeus monodon
CTTCCAAGTGAAACATCATCAGGCATTGCCCAAGCGCGCCGCCTGTGCACACCATCACCAAGAAGCTCTTCCTTTTCTTGCACCAGGGCGGCGTGGAGATCCTTTGCCCGTCCGGTCAGCGCCTACCTGTAGGGGGGGGGGGGCTCTGCTAGCAAATGGGTGGGACTCCACAGCCGACGGCGGGACTTCGCATCTAAGGGGGACTTTGCAGCCAAGGGGGAGGGACTCTTCAGCCAAGAAGGGGCGGGGTTCTGCCGCCGCGAGAGGTGTTCTGCGCCCAAGGGTAGGGTCAAAGTCTATGCAAGCGTATGACGATGCAGCCAAAAGGAGCAGGACTCAAGGGAGAGGCTCTGCAGCCGAGGAAGAGGATTCTGCAACCCCTCGGCTCTGCAGGCGAGGGAGGGACTCCACAGCGGAGGTGCAGCCAAATGGGGAAGATTCACTACCGAGGGGAGGAGGCTTTGCAGCCGCGAGGGAGGACTCAGCAACCGAGAGGAGGACTTTTGTATCTGAAAGGGGGGACTGCAGCCAAGGGAAGGACTTTTCTGCCGAGGAGGGAGAGTTCTGCAGCCGGAGACAGGCAGCTGAGGGGTCAGCAGAGGTGTTTGCGCATGAGGGTCGAGTTGACGGCCAACCAGTCAGGCAAAGCTGGCATGAAGCTTCACTTTGAGATTCAGGAGCATGTGC
>NC_051413.1:35395005-35396113 GCF_015228065.2 Penaeus monodon
GTTCATTTAATGATCTGATTAAGTAGTACGTTAGTTTTCCTGAAATTAATACACATCACCAGCAGCGCCGTTTACTTTTGTGTTTAAACAAAATGGATAGTTAAGTGCTGGTAACACAGCAGTCTTCTACACAATATAATGTCTTTATATTTAATCTAGACAGGCCATATGATTTTTTGTCATCATTCTCCATGTGATACGACAAAAAATTCATAGTTTTCAATAAATGCCTTTGCTTGTCTCACAGTTACTTACATTTTCTTTCTCTTAAATACACTAACTTCTTGCTTTACTACTACCCTTTTACTCCTCCGTGAACGCTATGTCGTCTATAAAAACGTAGTCAGGTAACGGCGATGAAAATATTGCCTTGGTATTTTGGCTTATAGGAACTGTGGACGAGGTGGGTCATCTAGGTAGTGCTCATCCGATAGCTTTGATTTTAGCTTCGTGGGTAATGATTGGTTTTGTAAGAGGCGCATTATTCGGAGAATTGTTGAGTAAAATTTACGTATAAACACGTCAATGGGACTATCCCCGTGTCTACAGAGTGTGTACGTCTGAGCTCCCGAGGATAAATATTTCTTCAGTCTTGCCAAACGCACACGTTCGGACGCCAGCAGTGACGTCATGGAAGTGTTGCCAGCCACGTTTTTTTCCTTTATTTTTTTCCTATAATTGGGCAACAGCAAGGGAATTTTTGTAAGCCTGGAAGCGCATCTGATTAGTTTTCACCTTTGTAAAGGTTCTGCATCTTTTTCAACTGACCTTGCAGTAACAGACCGTAACTCATTTGCATAAATAACACAAGGTAACATAACGACACCTATCGGCAGACGCAGTGGAACAGCAATCGTTTGACATCATTTCTAATAATACCATTATCACTATTATTTTGTGAGTAAATATTTGGATTATTTGCTAAGCCAGAAGAAGATAAGAGGCATATTTTTACTTATCTCTGATAAAATAAGATATCCCTGATAAGCTTAAGTTTCCCCCATTTTATCGCGTAAGAGGAAGTACGCAGGGATGTGATTAAACCAAAGCTGACATACGATTCCCATCAGCGGTGAGAATCACGGTGCGCCCAACACGTGACCAACAC
>NC_051413.1:35397145-35397386 GCF_015228065.2 Penaeus monodon
CTGACCGTGAATACCTTTTCTCGTTGCAGGTGAGTGTTTAGCGACCGACTTACGTGCGCGTTTCCAGGTAAGTGTTTCCCCGCCGCGCCTACCCGCCTCTCTCTCTGTGGGACGGCGGAGGGCGTCGCTCTTATGCCAGGGCTGCGTAGAGGCTCATTCCCTTCGCCCGTTGTGTTATGAAGGAGAAAGGGGTCAGTTTAACCCAGGACAAGAAAGCACATGACCGGTTCTTTATGTCGTG
>NC_051413.1:35397473-35397711 GCF_015228065.2 Penaeus monodon
CTTCTGTATTTCTATGCCTGTGTAAACAGATAGGGATACAGATACAAATTTACAGACATATGAAGGCAACACGCCATAAATAAAGTATATTCCTTCTTATCTTGGGAAATACCCCGCGCCCTCTCTCCCTCGCAACGCACCAGGGAGCTAAATGTACCTTCAAGCACGTATAGGAAGAGAGCGAAAAGCACGTTCGACACGAAGGCAAATATGAAGACGTTAGATGGACATAGCAGTG
>NC_051413.1:35397781-35397926 GCF_015228065.2 Penaeus monodon
GCACAAATGACTGATAACGGGCAGATGGCGAATTTAATACGGATATTTTTTTTTTTTTTATCAGGGCATGAAGCTCCTTTGTCTTTATATAGTATTTCTTTTCATTTTATTATGTGATTCATTTATAGGAAATCAATGTGTTCAT
>NC_051413.1:35398513-35398732 GCF_015228065.2 Penaeus monodon
CAGCAACCCGCTCTCTTGTATCCAAGTGCACACTGCACGCAGACGTGTGTGTGATTTCGGTGGTAATAATTCTGTCATAAAGGGCTAGTGGCACTTTGGCACGCCTGCCCTGGCATTGTGCCGCAGGGTCAGAAGGGAACACGTGATGCCCTGGGCATTAGCATCGCCAGCAACACTCTCGGAAAGGGAGGTCGACTCATTACACTTGAAAAGCCGTGT
>NC_051413.1:35399132-35400604 GCF_015228065.2 Penaeus monodon
GTATTGGACAATGAACTTTGAAGGTCTCCAGGAAAGGACTCTTCGGGCTTTCGGAAAATGGGCTTTCCGGCGGGTTCGCGTAAGGCTTATCGTATTGCAGGCGGGCAGAGGTGGAAGCTCAAGGTGCTTCGGGGCGGCCGCCGGTGACCGCGGTGCGATCTTGACCTTTCGGGCCAGACGGGGAGGTAGGCTGGGTCAGGCGCCCGCAGGGGCGTTTTCTTTTTCTTTTTTATGAGTACGTTCCTCATTCTCTCTCTCTCTATTGCTCGCTTGCACTTTCGATTATTCTCTCGCGTACAAGAATAGGCACGTACATACAGACGCATAAATATGCCTATAAGCATTGTTTCTTTCTCCGACGCGCGCGAGCACGTGCGTAAACACTCACAAACATGAATACTCATGGAGACATAAACACGCCAGCTCGCAAACCACGAAATACCGTCCAACTGACTGAAGTCCGTGAGTGTTGGACGGTTCAGTTTTTTTCGCCATTCTATGGTCGGGGACAGAGGCATGGAAATTTGCTCGTGTTTACCGGGCTGCCTTTCTTACCCTCTTTCATCTAAGCTGCTTCGCCTGCGTCGGCAGCTCTGCTCTGCGGGCAAGTATGTCACGCTGAGTGACACTGATGACTCGACGGCACGTAGCGCCTTCGGTTCGTCGCACGCGCCTATAAATACTTCAGGTCTTCTTCTGACTTGTGTCACGTCCGGTGCTTGGCTGGACCAACCTCACTCCCCCAGGAAAACAACATGTTCCTTTGTTCTAATCTTTAACTTTAATTCTCCCCATCTCTCTCTCCTTTCTTCCCGCTTCCTCTCTTTTTCGCAGGCGTTTCCCCTAGCCAGGTGGATTCTCAAAACAAGCGAGTGCTCCTCCCGACCTACAATAACATATGTGGCTCGACAAAAGATAGACAAATTCACGAACACATTTAGGTACTATATTTGATCAGCTTTCCCTTATCCGTGATTGGTCGAACTACTCCCCTTTCTTCATTATGATTGGCTGACGGCCCCCTTTCCCCTTTTGTGATTGGACAAACTCGAAATAGATGGCAGCTGACTTGTGACATCATCACCGAGAGAGGATGACGTCACGCATGTTGGCAAGACAGCCATCTCGAAGTAAAAACTTGATGTCTTCCAAGTGGAAACGTCACTTACGAGGCTATGGCACACTTGCAACACATTCACTTGAATACGCTCGGCATCCCAGGAGGCAGCGCAACGTTCTGCTTCAGTCATGTCTTGGTCACGCAATGGTAGTTTGTATCTTTAGTGAGCACTGCATTTCCTTCGCCATTGCTTTCTTGCCTTTCCCTTGTTTACTTTTCCCTTTCCATTTCACACATTAAAAAAGCCTTATTAAAATGCCGTATTCTGAAAATGTTCGTGTTTTCATCTTTATTTCAAATTGATAATTTCGTGTTTGTTTTTATTTGCGTAGCTTCTAACGGTTACCCATCA
>NC_051413.1:35400827-35400937 GCF_015228065.2 Penaeus monodon
TTTTCTTTGACATGAATAACTGTGTATATAGAAAACGGTTAGAGACAAGGGAGATTTAAGGGAACACTCCTATAAAGTCATCAAACATGTATGTTTAGAGTTTTAAGATA
>NC_051413.1:35401243-35401591 GCF_015228065.2 Penaeus monodon
TCTCCAGGGCTTAACGCAGTGTAAAATAACTTTTGTTTTCGTAGAACAAGGGCAAAGCACAAAGGAAAGTCTCAGTTCATTGACATCTTTTATGTCAGCGAAAAAAAACGAATGATTGTGAACCACAGTAATATCGGGAACAATCACCTTTCATCGGAATCTTTACAATACTGCATTTTTGGAAAACGGTTGCGAGTGAGAGCACCAAATCCCAGTTCCTGTTTTCTTGCCGAGGGTCAAAGGGCGTGGGAGAGCAAGTCGACTGGAGACTGAACTCCCCCCCCCCCCATGAACAGGACCAAGACGTTCGGGAAAGCCAAAGGCCACCTTGATTCTAAAGAAGTTTGT
>NC_051413.1:35401653-35402206 GCF_015228065.2 Penaeus monodon
ATCATACACACCGAGAGAACACTCATGCACATTACATTACAGATAGTTCGCATTGCTGACTAACAATGGCCCTTCTTACTTGCACTGTCACTGAATGAGTAAGGTGGTCAGGCCAAATATATACACAGGAATTCTTTCCTTGTTTACAGTTCCATGTAACGAGGGAGAATACCTATACCGTAATGCAGAATGAGGGAAAAGAAAACTGTGAATTCAAACCTATCATTTGCACCGATATATGACTTTAACAGAAATCTGTATAGGTACTATCCAAACAGACAGTCTGGAACCTACACCTTTTAGGCCTTAACGCGACCGGATGCAGTTTAACGCCTCGAAGTATATTGTATTCATAATGCTGTAGTACGTTTCCAAAATAGATGAAGTCACTGGAAACTACCGTAAATCGTACTGATGATGATTGCATCTATTTGAGTATAAGAAGATTGTTGACTAAGCATTTCGAACGTTTAACATCGACAGTGTTAAGGTTTGTTAGTGATAGATTAATAATATGCTAGAATTTAAAAAAAAAGTATGAATGAGAATGAAA
>NC_051413.1:35402241-35402482 GCF_015228065.2 Penaeus monodon
CTAGAGAGGCAGAGCAACAGAGAGAGATGACAGAGATGAGGGTGACACAGGAAAAGCACTGACTCGTTGCAGCGCCAGGCCGTGCCACGGGCTGACCGCCTCCGAATGAACTGTTTGGAAAAGCGGAACAAAGGAAGTAGAACGCGTGCTTGCGCTCACGCACGTCCCCATTTCCGTTGCCAGGCCAAGGTCAGAGGAGGGGAATGGCCGCTTGCCGAGGTCCTCCCTTCGCTGTGACGCT
>NC_051413.1:35402741-35402887 GCF_015228065.2 Penaeus monodon
ATCTTTTCATTATCACGTCCACATCACTCTCTGTCCGTTCTTCATGTACAGTGTTCTGGGGACTGATTCTGGGGCCGAGCGTCTGCGTCGGAGTGCCTGGCGCCGCGAGGGGTCGGAAAAGGGGAAAAGCGGGGAGAGCAAGAAAA
>NC_051413.1:35402981-35403617 GCF_015228065.2 Penaeus monodon
TGGCATGACGGGCAAGTGTGGGCGGGCGCGGGAGAGGCGGCCGGAGGCTTAAAGCTGAATGCTCTGGAAGGGGTTGCGCAACGCTCGCCCCCCTCCCCCCCTCCTTCTGTTTTTCTTCCCCCTCCTCCTCCTCCCCCCCTTTCTCACGTTCTTCCATCTTTCCCTCGTCCCTCTTTCTTTTCTTCAAACCCTTTCCCTCCTCCTCTCCCTTCCTCATCCCTTTCCCTTTCCCCTCTTCCCTCTCCTGCATTTACTTCTCCCCTCCGTCTCTCCTTCCTTCTCGCCCGTTTCCGTCCTTTCCTCTCGTCCTCCTCCCTCATTTCCTCCTTCTCTCATCCACTCCTTTCCCTCCACCCTCCCTTTCTCCTTCCCCATTCTCCCTTCTCCCACTCCTCTCCTTCGTCCTTCCTCCCATCCCTCCCTTTCCTGCTCCCTCTTTCCCTCCTCTTCCTCTATATCCTCTCCTCCTCCTCTACATCCTCTCCTCCCTCATTCCTTCCTCCTTCCATCTCTCTCTCTTTCTTTCCTTCCTCCCTCGCTCTTCCATTTCCTTTCGTCCCTACTTCACTTCCCCGCTTCTCCTCTGGGAAATAGCAGATTGTAAGTGATTTATAATAAATGATAAATGAGAGAAGA
>NC_051413.1:35403649-35403736 GCF_015228065.2 Penaeus monodon
CGAGTTGTTTATATTGTTTATTTACGGAGTCATTGAACCCCAGAAATTCTTTTGCCTGGAACTGTTGCGGAAATAACGTCAGTATGA
>NC_051413.1:35404737-35404971 GCF_015228065.2 Penaeus monodon
AGCCCTCATCTTCGTATTCATTATTGTCAATAGAAGCTGCAACAGCCCGTTCTTGGAGTTCAAAAGCGAAAAAGGGAAAAGACCAAAATAATCTTTTTGGACGGAAGACCTTTAAGCGGCTGGACTGGCTTTCGCGTGTACTTTGTGACGCCTTCCTGCTGGGTTCTCCGGCATGCCTCGCCCGCGCCTTCTTCCACTCGCTCCGCGCTCTACCTGGCGAATGACAAGGTGATT
>NC_051413.1:35405821-35405914 GCF_015228065.2 Penaeus monodon
ACGACATTACTATACCTCACGTGTTTTCAACGTGGGTAACTCAAATGCGAGATGCATTCCCGTAGACTTTTGTTATCTTTATCCGTCTGGCAC
>NC_051413.1:35406402-35406609 GCF_015228065.2 Penaeus monodon
GCTGTGAACCCACGTGTTCCGCAAAGCTTCTTAATGCCATTACAAGCTTCCTCCCTCCCCCCCTCTCCCTCCGCCCACATTACTCGACAGACGAAATCCAATATGGAGACCGCCCGACCGCGAGGGGGAATGCACGAGGGCCGGCGGCACTGGCACCAGGTGGAGGGAGGGCCACCGAGGGTCGCTGCTGCAGGAAGAATGCGAAAT
>NC_051413.1:35408074-35408185 GCF_015228065.2 Penaeus monodon
CTCCTTTCCAGGTGTTTTCGCGCCAGACCTTGAACTTCGGAAACCCCCTCCGCTTCCCTTTCGAACTGTCCGTGTCGCAAGGCGGTCGCACTTGGTCACTCAGCTGAGCTC
>NC_051413.1:35408537-35408966 GCF_015228065.2 Penaeus monodon
TAGCCGCAGACCAACCTCAGGAAGTGGTTTATTACTCCCGGGTAGCGTAGCCTTTGTGAGTCGATGCCTCGTCGTAAAACAAGTAGGCCCGCTCGAGGGACCATCATCCACTAGAAGCTGTTTAAAAAAAACAAAGGATTTACTAGCATTGGCGGCGGAGGGGCCGGAGAAACTTGCGGTGGGGAGACGTGACGGAGAGAAGAACCCTTCGGGATGGAGGCCGAAGCGAGGGCGGCAGGGGGGTCTCCGAGGGCGTAGCGCTGCTTGAAGGGAGTCCCAAACCCTCGTCACCTGAGGAACCATCGGATGAGGAGTGAGGAAACTCTAATTACTCCATAAGTTGAAACCTCCATCAGATACGATAGAGGAAGTCACCGCCTGGTATATTCTTTGCATACATGTCAGATTCTTTGGGGAATCTGAAAGAAA
>NC_051413.1:35408985-35409259 GCF_015228065.2 Penaeus monodon
AAGGAGGAAGCGTAGAGTGAGCGAGAGAAATAGATATCTTGATTTACTGCCAAGGAGTGTAAGATGGAGAGCGTGTTGTAACATATATATGAACAATGATCTACTCAGGTCTGCGGTACCACATACCTTTTGCCGACAATAAGGGCATCTTCGACATCTCCGACACCGATAAATACACAATAACGAGAACATCTGTGAATTTTCTGTTGCTTCGCTGTTTCCCTCTATGTCTGCGGAACGAAGCGAAAGCAGGCTGAGAAAGGATTGTTGTTGT
>NC_051413.1:35409287-35409695 GCF_015228065.2 Penaeus monodon
GGGGTAAACGATCGTCTCGAAGAATTCATCACCATCGTCTTTATTTCTGAGCAAATAAGCCTTGTAACTCAGTGTCCCGCCGAACCTTATAAATCCACAGAACTTACGACAAACGCCGCAGGCTCCAGAATTTTATTTTATATAACAGGGCATATGGAATCTGGTCTCAGGCCCTCTCGACGGTGGGGGGAGGGGAGGCTGGGAAACCCTTCTCTTTAAATTAAGTAATGATAAGCTGCCGTTTTTTAGGGAAGTTATCTATTGCATAGCTTCCCTTAAAAACGAAGAACTTTTATTACGTAAGGACCAGATCGGAAAAGGTACGTAAAGCCCCACTACGTCCGCTCAGGTCCGTGTCCTTACCGCACGTGTGGTCAAGATCTTTGCTCTCTCTTGCCTTCTGCTTCT
>NC_051413.1:35410343-35411879 GCF_015228065.2 Penaeus monodon
ACTATTGATCCACCAATCACACGACGCCAACCGCGTCCGAAACTTTGTACTGGATACAATTATTAATCTTTTTTTCATTTCGCTTTCTTCTCGCCCGACGACTCGGTGCATGTAAAGGCCTCAACGTAGGAAAATCGTCAGGAATTTGTGTATTTCGTAATATCGACAGAAAAAGAAAATTTCAGATTGGTCGCAGATGGAAAAGCGGGTGGGAGTTCGGCAGGGGAAGTCGGCCGGACGCGCCTCTGTTATCGGCGCCGACGCCGTAGCCACACAGCTGTTCCGTAACCGCTCCTGCAGGGGTTCCGGTTCGTCTTATTTATTTCGAAATTTAGAAGCCGAAAGGCAGAACCCTGGGGGTATTTTCGAGGCTCAGCTGCTAAGACAGGGCGTGAGAAAAGGCCCGGGCTGCCGGAGGGAAGCCAAGGAAGGCGCAGGACGCCGTAAGGGGCCGAGAACTGCAGGAAGGCAGCAAGGGCGAAGCAGCAACTCGGAACGTAGGGGTCGACGAGCCTCCGCTGGGAAGATGGCGGAGTGAGTCCTCGCCGCGTGCAGCTCCACCTTCCCCGTCGCGCCAACCGCGAGCTGCGAAAGCCAGCTAAGGGCATGGACATTTCTGGAACGCTTGTGTCCGGGGAAGGATAACAGGAGGACTTTGCAGGAACTGCCGTTATACTGAAGGACTGCCATAGTGAATGCTGGATATTTTCTTATCTCGCTTTACGAAATTTGTGTTACGTGTGCGTTCGTGTGTGTGTTTCGAGAGCGGGCGCCGCCCCCTGCCCACACCCCCCTATACTGAGGATATGTAACGAAACTTCTGCGTCGTTTAGGAGTCCCTGGAGGACCGCTGGATACGCCGAAGTCGGAAACGTAAGGATCTGCGGTGGTTTGTCTCGAGTGTCATGTCTCGCAAAGCGTTCGAGCAGTGAATGAGCCGGGAGGAGTGTGAGGCCGACCTGTCGTCCAAGGTCGTCATGCAGGCGGCCGCCGTGTAAGGGCTCACGAAGGACAGTGTATGATGTGAAGCCAACTTGGTTGACCCGTGTGCTAGGGCAAGTCCAGGGTTTGTGAAGCCGCAGAGTCAGAGGCTGAACCTCGAAAGGAGGTCAGCGAGGTTGTGAGGCTGTGTGTGAGAGGTCAACATGTCACGTGAGAGTGAGTTGTCAACAAGCGACGGCAACTTTTTGCAAACGCTCAGCCCGTGGCAAGGGTACCTCGACAGCCATGTGAAGTAGTGTTACGTTTTAAGAACACCGTAGTGAGTAAGGCCAGTTGTATGAACAATGGCAATTTGATGAAGTAAGGCCAGTATAGTGAGCGAATCTAGTTACCACCGAGAAATACCAGGGTAGTGACTGAATAAGGCCAGTATAGTGAGTAAGACCATTACAGTGAATAAGGCCAATATAGTAAACAAGCTACCACGTCAAGGAGGAGAACTAAAAGGACACAAGCAATCGGCCTTTGAGCCGTGATGAATTGTATGAATTGAATTGGATACGCTTAACCCTCGTTAGTCATACTGGAACTGAC
>NC_051413.1:35411959-35412151 GCF_015228065.2 Penaeus monodon
ACTAGATTTATTTGTATACACGCGATAATTAATGTGCGTTCCTTCCCTTACATGACAGAAAGAGGACGAAGTTCCAATCATTTGTTTTGCCGTAAGCTCCCCCCCCCCCCGCAAACTCCCCACCCTTCCTCCCCCACAGCCAGTCACCATAATAACACACCGACGTGCTCTCCCGCGGCCAGTGCAGTGACA
>NC_051413.1:35412251-35412319 GCF_015228065.2 Penaeus monodon
ACACACGCGGCCAGGGCAGAGCTCTTGAGCCACGTGGGTGTGACTCATGGAAGCTAATTAAGCAGTGT
>NC_051413.1:35412963-35413906 GCF_015228065.2 Penaeus monodon
TGCCCAGAGCTCAATCCCTGCCTCTCATCTGGAGTCATGCTTTTCGCTGAGGTCTGTGTTCCCGCGCAGGAGCTCATTGGCGCTGCGTTGGCTTGCGTGCTGTTTAATTGCGTTGCGTTCGTGGCCGCCTCTTGCTCTTGTCTACTTTTTCCCGTATTGTGTTTGTTTACGTTTTGTGTTTGTTTACTTTTCGTCTTTGTTGATTGTTTTGTTTTTGTTTTTGTTTCTGTGTGAAGTTATGTTGATCAGTTATATTCAGTGTCTGTTATTAGTCTTCCATTCGGTGTTTGTTACATATCTTTCTTGCGTGGGTTTTGTGTTTGTCTTTACGTTAAAATGTTATGTCACGTTTTTATTTGGTACCTGGTCTTCTGTTTGGTTTTTTGTTTGTTTTATTTTTCTTGATTTTTTTTTTGCTCATGATTTGTTTATCTTTATCATTTTGTTTCTTTTCGGTCTCTGTTTGCCTTTGTTTTTATTACGCTTAGCGTGTTTGACTTAAAAAATCCTTGTCTTGTTTGATTATATTTTACATATATTTACTTTTCTATAGTCTTTATCGTATGTGTATGTTTACATCTACTCTCTGTGGTATACATGTAGTTAGCTCAGACTTTATAGTGAACTACACAATACCGTTCATACTGTGTGTTTATTTACACTTTTTTATAATGTTTTTGTTTACATACATTTTAAGTTTCACTTTGGTTTGTTTACATCTTGTGTTTCTTTGCATGTTTGATTTGCATGATTACACTTTGATTGTTCTTTGACGCATATTGTTTCTTAGTCACAGTTCACGTAAGTTCAGTTTTTGGTTCAATGAATTTTTATTAGACTGTTCTACTTTTTCATATTTTATTTATTTGTTTAACATCTTTCGTTTGACTCAAAGCCTTCGATTGCTTCCTTTCACCTCCCCCATGTTTTTTTTATACTTGGA
>NC_051413.1:35414117-35414533 GCF_015228065.2 Penaeus monodon
CACTTTAAGATTAGTTGTCATAGGTTGGCAAATGATTATTTTCCTCGTGTCGGTTTCAAGCTGGAGTGTGTAAACAAAGACGATCCGTTTCGTTTTATAGTAATAAGCGTTTTAACTTTTGTTCGATTACTGATACTGTTATTCTGTGTCAGAAGTTCTGTGTGTTTGGCATTTGTGAACGAAAACTCTCGGTTCCTTGGACTTTGGAGAACAGACAGTGAACCCTAACTGTGACCTTCACGACTCACGAAGAAAGGGCCTCTCCCGCTGTCTCGGGCGGGTGAGGACGACTTCCTTCTGCGGCGCCGACGGAACCCAGGCCATAAATGCGGGGAAATGATTGGTCGGGAAATTGTAGACAGAAAGGTGTGCTTGGTTTTAGTTCTTTGACGATAGTCTTATGATCCTCCCTAATT
>NC_051413.1:35414619-35414884 GCF_015228065.2 Penaeus monodon
CCTTTTACCCCTAACGATGCTCCGTTATCTCCCCGCCTCACAGGAAGGTTTCGTTGAGGCTGTGTGACCTGCCTTGACCTCGCTCCGCGCGCAACGACAGGATGCTTACCTCGTCCTACTGCCCCGTGCCATAATGGTGCCCCCCGCCGACCCTCGCAGTGACTGGTGCCAGTACCTGACCCCGCTCGTCGCTCTCACCTCTTCGTCGCCGAGCCCCCGCTGCTAGTGCCCTCTGCCGGCTCGACCTCGAGTGCCGCGACGACCA
>NC_051413.1:35414943-35415550 GCF_015228065.2 Penaeus monodon
CCCGCCTGTCGAGAGGGAAAGAGCGCCAGAGCGTGACGCATCGGCCGCGTGCGGCACTGCCGCGCGCGAGGATCAGGTGCCCGTTGACCGCAGCTGGCGTCCCTCCCACGCCTTCCCGTCGCGGATTTAGATTGCTGGCACTCGGCCGGCGAGACTGAGTGCCACGCCCGGCTGCTCGCGGGGCGCACAGGCGGTCTGGCGCTGCAGCTTCGGAGACTTGCAAAAGGTGGAGAGGAGTGCAGGCCGAGGGCACGGCGCCCAGACAGGCTCTGACGCGAAGGAGTTCATGAAAAGTCGGGAAAGGGTCGCGTGGCCAGGACTGTCCCGTGCCCAGGCGTCGCGTGCCCCGCCTTTAGTGCCAAGTCGGGCGTCAGTCGCCCCCTGAAGCGGAGTGGAAGACCGCCTCGCTTCGCCGTCGGAGGCGACGCCCTGCACTGCTGCGCCCACACGAGCCGTATCGTGCCGCGCTTGTAGGGCGGCGAGCGGCCGCGACGGAGGCGGGGTAGCAGTGCCGCCCATGCCCGCTGTGCCTCTCTATGTGGAGCGTGAGCGTGGGCGTCCGCTGGCAGGGTGCGCGTGACGCAGCGAGCCTCCCGACTCCCGCCAA
>NC_051413.1:35415690-35415964 GCF_015228065.2 Penaeus monodon
TGGCAGCCATGCTGTACTACACTCTGGACCCGCAGTTCGGCGCCCTCCTCTACTCCGTCGCCAGCAGATATGAGCGCCTCGCTCTCCTCCCCGACGCCCTCGCCTGCTGTGCCTACGCCGGCCCCCCCGCGCCCACGGAGGTGCTGGCGTACGCCCACGCCCTCGGCATCCAGCTCTACACTCTGGGCGAGAACTACGCCTGCTTTCTCACGCAAGGTAAGAGAGGGCTCGAGGGACCGAAGGCGCCGAGGCTTCGAGTCAGACGCCCAAACAC
>NC_051413.1:35416392-35416787 GCF_015228065.2 Penaeus monodon
GGGAAGTGCGATTCTATATACCCTATCCAAAATATTTTTTTTTATATGCGGTGATTTATGCTACTTCTGTGGTGTGAATTACGCTGTATCTAGACATATTTAAGGGATCGCGGGACATTAAACGCTGTACTTATTTACTTGTCGAGGGAATGCTGACGTAATTATGGTGAGCGGTGAGTGTCTGAACGTGTGTGTGCTGTGCTGGAGCTGTCACAAGCCCGTCGGAACCGATGACTGCGATGCGGACTGCAGCCACACTTTGCATGGCGCATTTTCCCATTCATGCGCTGCCTCCGGTTGAGAAATGAGGAGTTCGACGCCTGGTTTGTTGACGCAGGGGCGCCTCGAATCGATAGCAGCTCAGTCACCGACGGGGAGATTTCGGCAGACGCTGC
>NC_051413.1:35416816-35416903 GCF_015228065.2 Penaeus monodon
TCTGCGGTGGCAGGGACTGGATTCCGTGATAAGAGTAATTCGTTGATAAGAGTGGGGGAAGTGGAAGAGAGAGAAGGAGGTCTGATT
>NC_051413.1:35417661-35417763 GCF_015228065.2 Penaeus monodon
AGCAAGATCTTGTTTTCGTTCCCGCGTCCTCATTCCGGTTGGCCCCTTGTCGGTCGTTTCCTGCGGCGGCCACGCGGGCTGCCGTGCCCGGACGCAGCTGGG
>NC_051413.1:35417793-35418002 GCF_015228065.2 Penaeus monodon
TCGGGCCGCTCGGAAGGCCGCCACACCTGACCGTTTGTGAAGAGAGCCGCCGTCTGGGAATTTACGGCTTATATGGTATTTTGAACATGAAAGGCTTCGCGATGAAGTTAATGCTCTCAGTGCATCTCAGTACCAAAGATTGCGGACTCGGATGTTCCGTTTCATTTCCTGGTTTTCTTATTTCCTTATTTTCTTTCTTCTATATCACG
>NC_051413.1:35418068-35418274 GCF_015228065.2 Penaeus monodon
CATCACCATCATTATTACCACCATTGTTATGATTTTGCACCAATGCCACCCACCTAAGCCTTTACACCTTGACTCCAGGACGCACTCGGACCGAAACGTAGTAGGGAAGGTTCGGAGCCTCATCAGCGGAGGCATTACTCGCGTGCGTGAATCAGTGTGACTCAGACGGAGGCTCACTCGTGGCTCTGGAATGGTGCCGCACTCGG
>NC_051413.1:35418588-35418784 GCF_015228065.2 Penaeus monodon
TGCATTATTATGAAAAAGCTTCGAAAAACTGAAAACAAAAGAACGTGTTATCACAGCTAAAGGAAATACTGATTGTGTTAGATTTAGTAACTCGACGATTTGTACGAGTTATTGAGGTTACTGACACTGCAAAAACTTCAGAAAATGTAAAGGTATTTTTCCCAAATGTTTTCGTTTTTTCCTACGCGCTTTGCAT
>NC_051413.1:35418852-35418995 GCF_015228065.2 Penaeus monodon
AAAAAAAACTTTCTTTTTTGTTCGTCGATTCCGGGGAAGCTGATTACACGCTGGTTGTTTGGGAGCTTTATGACTCGGAATTGCGCTCGTGGTTGTGGCGAGGCTTCCGTCTTGTTCCTCGCTTATTCCCCTCTGTTATTCTG
>NC_051413.1:35419140-35419224 GCF_015228065.2 Penaeus monodon
TCCTCTACTTCTCAGAAAAGCACATATGAAGGTTTCCCCTTGTGGCCGTTGCCTCCCGTTTTCTCTAATGCAGATTCTATCTTG
>NC_051413.1:35419849-35419917 GCF_015228065.2 Penaeus monodon
CATATCCGGGAGATCCGTACTTTTGGTTGATCCCCAAAGGCTAAGTCGACCTGGACGCGAATTTGCAC
>NC_051413.1:35420996-35421079 GCF_015228065.2 Penaeus monodon
ACCGCGTCATTTCTTCGACGTCGATGGTATTGCTTTCCCGCCAAAAGGATCCCTCGGTGACGGTGCTCCTTTGATATGGATTC
>NC_051413.1:35421311-35421562 GCF_015228065.2 Penaeus monodon
TCCGTGACCTTGAGCTCGCACCCCACGGGGGGACAGAGGCATTCGTGCACGGAAGCCACGTACATATTCCACCGTTCTTTAAAGCTGCGGTGAGAAAGGACGCGGAGCACAGACTCGTTTTTCCCCACCGGTAGCTAGCCAGCGAGCTTTCCCCTCTTTCTGCTGATTTACTTTCGGTCGGATTTTTTAAAGTTAGACGTAAGGAAACGGTAGATAAAGGGAGAAATGAAGGGAGAAGAATGGTGATACTA
>NC_051413.1:35421719-35421832 GCF_015228065.2 Penaeus monodon
AATAAATGCGGTAATGTGATGATGGGAAACGATTAATGACGTCATAAGCCTTGAAGCGGAAGATAATGACGTCACGCGTTCAGTCGCTATCTTTATCCTTCCTCTTTCTACAC
>NC_051413.1:35421918-35422370 GCF_015228065.2 Penaeus monodon
ATACCCGTTTCGTTTCTTACTTTGTTTTGACCTTTTTTGGAGAAGGGATGCTAGTTACAGGGTTACAGTTTAAGGTCATCCGAAATTAGTATGATTATATTATTTAAGTATGATATCAACTGCCGTTGCCGTTGCATTATTATTAGAAGGGGGAAAAAATCCTCAAACCACAACCACAGCTAACAATGCAGGAAGTTAATCATTGCTATTGTTAGTATTATCGTCATCGTTAATACCAAGCTTGTTATTTTTCCCCGTCATAGCTGTCGCCGTAACTGTTATCAGAGGCCAGCGCTTATCCACCAAGGCCGGGGGAGAGCGAAAGGGTGAAGGACTGCACGGAAAGAAAAAATGCACAAAAATGATAATAAAAGAATAAGTAATTTAGAGGAAGAGGAAGGACAGATGGTGCACGCTCGCTTTGTCTTGCGAAGGATTTCTCACTTATTAGA
>NC_051413.1:35422515-35422897 GCF_015228065.2 Penaeus monodon
TATATACGCACCTTGTTCATCACTTGTTTTATCACCTCAGCTGGTTCACTACCTGGGTTACCACCCGATTCACCACCTGGTTTACCATTTGGTTTATTACATGGTTCACCATATGGTTTACCACCTGGTTTACCACCTGGGTTACCACCTGGGTTACCACCTGGTACATCAACTGGTTCATTAACAGGATTGTCTCCTTTGTTGTTCACTAAGCTCGTCACTTGGTCATCACTCGAATGGCCCGTTAAATTGCCGGAACTGCGGGGTTACCGATGAGTGATTTTCCAGCGGAAGTGCGAGAGAGTTGCCAATGAAAGAAAACCAAAGAGGAAAGTCAGTTGAGTGCGGTATTGTCGCAGAAAAATAATGTTTTGTATCATGT
>NC_051413.1:35423739-35423837 GCF_015228065.2 Penaeus monodon
GAACTCGAGTCACTGCAATTTGAATGCCATCCTAGAAAGATTTTACGTATGAATGATGTAGCGGTTTTCTGCCAGTAATTATTTACGTAATGTAAGTC
>NC_051413.1:35424079-35424227 GCF_015228065.2 Penaeus monodon
ATGTTAAATCGTCACGGTGTCTTGCATCTCTCGGGCTTGCTCTAAAGGCGATCATGACGGAGCACTTAGTTTTTTCGTATTTTTCGGATTTTTTCTGTATCAGTGACGTGCTATAAGAGAAAGAGAGGTGGAAGGTGCCTACACCCAG
>NC_051413.1:35424328-35425660 GCF_015228065.2 Penaeus monodon
CCTATCTATCGATCTATCTATGTTGAACGATAACTAGAAAGGTTAATTAAGTTACAGGTAAAGCAAGTGTACGAGGGACAGTGAAAGAAGCGAGAAGGAGGGGGCCCACAGTGAGACAAGAGGAGAAATGAAGGGAGAAAGAAGCAGGAGAAAGACGGGAGAGAAGTGGATGGGAGGACGATGAGTAAGCGGTGGAAGGACGGAACAGGCGGATGGATGGAGGATTGGAGGAAAGAGGGGGGGGGAGGACAGGGGGAGGCGGTGCCGCGGGTGGTTGCCACCTGATCAGTGTCAGAAGTTCCTTGGGCGAGGGAGAGCGAGGCATCCTGAGCTCGGAGCAGGGTCGCATACCCTCGCGTACGGATTGATTGGACCAAACAACTCGGCGTTGTATTGGCTGTGTAGTATTGAAGTTTACACCGCACTCGCTTTTATTAGTGTCTCGTTGGTCGGTGCGCACGACTCTTACTGTGGCGATAAACAATATATATATTCACAGATGGACAACGTATGTGACGTAAATCTGAAAGTAGACTGAAATTCACCTGCGACTCCATATGCAAGTGCAAGCAACATTTTGGTAAGCCCCCAAGAGTAAATGCAGATCCCAAGAGCAGCTGGGCAGGTAACAACACAGTAGCAAGCGCGCAGCCAAGCCGGCGACAACAAGGCCCCAAGACACGTAGCCGAGCAGGCAAGCGCAAGCGGACGGCGATGAGCCTGGAGCCCGGCATGACCGTCGTCGGCCTCGGCGTCCCCGCGGGGGAAGAACGGTACTCCTGGAGGAACGGCTCGCCGTGGGAGGCCCCGGTGGCGCCCTCACTCCTGCTGCAGGAAGGTGAGGCTGGTTTGCCGCGCGTCTGAGGCTCCGGTTCGGTTTCGGTTCTCCGCTTGAGGGTCGATCGCTGGACGAGGCCTTTCGTTCACAGAAGTTAAGTCCTCCCTAAAGACTCTAGTGAACTGACGAGGATTCGGTGACAAATGGCAAGAATTGGCGTCGGAAGGATAATAAGTTATGCAAAACCTGGTCGCCGCAGTCGCCTTCAAAAGAACGACTGGCAGTTCACAGGTTTCGTGGCGCTTTCTCTCTCCGCTTGGAAAAGGCAGCTCGTGTTCTTGCACTGAACTGCACGGTTTTAATGGTAGGAGTCATTCCCGTGCACTCCATGGACCCTTTCTCCGCGCCGGCCCTGTTCGCGAGCAGGAAGAACGACTTGAGGTTCGCACGAGCATTCGCGCTCCGCCTGAAGTTCACGCGTCGGTTGGCCTTCATGAAGCCGTCACGTCCTCCTCTCGCAACTCCCGAAGCGCCGCTTGACTGGAAGTGCGTGC
>NC_051413.1:35425896-35426023 GCF_015228065.2 Penaeus monodon
CCTCACCCTCTCTCCCTCGCTTATCGATCGTTCCACGAGTGTGCCGACCCTCCCCCCCCCCCACCAGTTCCCGGCGCTCGGACGTCAAAACCCAAGCAGGAACTGGCGCCGCCCCTTGGGGAGCGAT
>NC_051413.1:35426126-35426234 GCF_015228065.2 Penaeus monodon
AGTCTATGGAAAACCAACTGACTTGCTCGGAGATATGAGATGGCATAGTTATGCTGAAGTGATGGGAAATCCTTAAATATTGCGCACGCACACGCACGCAGACGCGCG
>NC_051413.1:35426378-35426799 GCF_015228065.2 Penaeus monodon
ATGAGCGGAACAGGGCCGGCGTTACCCACTAGGCAATCTAGGTGATCGCTTAGGGTGCGTCACACAATTTCCGAACAACTGAGACAAAGTGGCGGGCTCAGTCATCTTGTCCGGGTGACCAGAGTAATATATATGTAATATATATGGAAGGAAATCCCTCGCGCTTACCAGCTGGCATGCACCAGTTATCCGCTTAATCCCTGATGACCTCAACCAAACTTATTGGGCAGGATGGATGTGTACCTTCATGTGTGCGAGGAGGGAGGCGCACGCAGTAGGGCTGAGGGGCTCCGTCTCAAGGGCGAGTCACATCTAATTCCGTTTCTTCTATTGTTTCCCGTTTTTATGCTTTATTTTTTCCCGTCCGTCCGATTGGCGGGACCGCGAGCTTCGGGGTCAGGGGTCCTTCGTATAAGACGAT
>NC_051413.1:35427130-35427280 GCF_015228065.2 Penaeus monodon
TTTTAGAAACATCAAGGAAAGAATGTCTGAGAAAAGTTTGAGGAAATATGCGTACCTTATGTGTGAATAAAGAATAATATCAGTTCTTTGCTTTATTATTTTTACTTCTCTTAAGAAATATAGGTAATAAGGTGAACTATGTTTTTCCTT
>NC_051413.1:35427397-35427846 GCF_015228065.2 Penaeus monodon
TGTTTTTCCTTGTGTTGACATGTATTTTAGAGGATATAAAAGAGTAAATGTGAAAAATCTGGGGAAAATACGTAAGCATATAGCAAAGAGTGATCTTATTTTTTCCATGATTATGTGTATGTAAATTTTATGAAGTGTACATTTGCTTGCCTTTGTGTATGTCTATATTTTGAGAACGGAAATGGCTCAGGAAATAGATGTATAAAGTGAAGGGTATGCGTACAGTTATTGAAATGTAAAGCGAGGTATATAATATTGTAAATGCAATATATAAAGAAATGGACTTTTAAAATGTCTTCTACAAAACGACTGGATGAGTCACTCTCTCGGCGGACCTAAGATTTCGCGCGAAGGGACTTCCGATGACTAAATGGAGGGGGGGGGGGCAGACACCCTGCTCTCCGTCTGTTGTCAGTCTGTTGCCAACCTGCGAGTGTGACGGTGGGGGA
>NC_051413.1:35427949-35428929 GCF_015228065.2 Penaeus monodon
TAGGGAATTGAGAGAATGAATGAGTGATAAAACTGGGGGGGGGGGTGCAAATACCTGGGGAAGACCCGATAACGTATCGGTGTTGCGATGCCCTTCCCGCGACTTCCCTTCCTGCTGTCTCTCTCACAGCCACGACTGCTACGTCTTTCGCTGCAAAGAGAGGAAAGAGCACTGTGAATGACGTCACCTCCTCGCCCGCCTCCCGCGCGCCCAGCAGCGTCAGTGTCACTTCGTCTTTCAGAAAAGATCGCATCGGAGAACCTGCCACTTGTCGGTCGTCGTGACGTCATGAGCAGCCTGGGGTTCACCGTGATGGGCAGGTGGCACAGGTGGGGCAGGTGAGACAGGTGCCTAGGTGTATCGACGTCGAAATCCGCGCTTGGCACTGCCGCTATTACCATTGTCCGGTGCTGCCAACGCCCCAGCGGGAAACTCTCGGGCGCGCTTGTCAACGGCGTTACCTAGTTTAGCTTTGTTACTGAGTTGAGGCTAATTAGCAGCAACGGGCGCGCGAGTGAGCGAGGTCGCCAGGCGGGCTGCACTCCGCCAACAACGACGCTTTTATTGCTCTCTTTCGCAAGTTATTAATTCACTTAGTAATCAGATTATCAGTCAGTCAGTTGACAGGAAAAGGAAAACATGTGTCGAAATATTAGATCGCGGTATTGTGGTGAGTGCGGTTCAGCGGTCGGCGGGGCTTACAGTCGCTGGTGATAACAATTACTGATCACAATAACAGGAAGTGCGGACTTAGATATACTCCATTATGTTCGATTGTTCAGCGCCGTGACGTTCAGCTACTTTTGACTCGTGCGAGGGAAACAGCAGTTTTCGAACGGCTGAAAGGAAAGAAAGGGAAAAAAAGTCGTGATCCAAAGTCAAATAACATTTTAAAAGTTAACAGAACTTACGGACTCTGGTGGTGAAGTGATGCCCAAAGAACAGAAGCCACGAGTCATGGAGAAGAGAGCGAGCTCATG
>NC_051413.1:35429278-35429749 GCF_015228065.2 Penaeus monodon
TGATCGGATACAATTTCCAGTTTGTGAAGCCTGAGTCCTTTGTTTCAGACCGAAAAGCGAATCACCGTGTTCGCTGGTTATTCTTTATTCATATTTCTTTTATTTATCTGTCTTCTTACTGATTTATCTTTTCCGTGGCGATGGAAGCATGAGGAATGCTGACCGAGGACAAGATCTTTAGCTTTGTCTCCCACATTTTCGAGACGGCCGTGACGGCCGTGACCTGTTCGTGCTGTAAGTACCGGTGGGTCAGAGTTCACAAGGGTTATTGACTGGTCACAGATTGACTAGAGGTTGACTGGAGGATAGGTTGGTCGTAGACTGGATTGGAAGGAGGCTTGTCTTGCAGGAAAGATTTATGTACTGATAAGGGCGGCGGTAACAAATAGCTTGGTGTTGGTGATGGGAAGGGGGTGGCGAACAGAGATGATAATGTCATTCCATTTTCATTATGATTGCCCAGTATCACTG
>NC_051413.1:35429924-35430148 GCF_015228065.2 Penaeus monodon
GCGCGCGCGCGTGCTTGTGTACGTGCGTATGTACATGTGCGCTTTAATGATACAAGAGGAAACAAATCATTTGCAATAGTCATAATAAAGTGATGATATTAACAGATAGGATAATTATAACATTAATGACTTCAGAGAGTGTACACAGACAGCATCAGGAATGGCAGATTGGATGTACTCGACTCCAACAGAGGTGGATGTTTATCGGGAAAGTGCAAAAAGTA
>NC_051413.1:35430546-35432050 GCF_015228065.2 Penaeus monodon
ATTCATCTGTTTATTTTCTTCTTGTTTTCCATGTTCTTCCTTTGCTTCAAGATTATTTCTCTTGAACTTCATCGAAAGCGTTCCCTGAAAAGTCCCTGCTAGATGGTCCGGGGAAGCAAAATGGCATCGTGTTGTTAAACAAGGATAATATTGTTCCATTCGTCCAAAGAAGCTTCGGGTCTGAGGAAAATTCGAATGTAAACAGGCGGTTCATACAGAAACCGCCATATCCATGTTTACACACACACCCCGCATATAATTATACCAGTTGGGTAATATCTCCATTTAGAAGTATATTATTGTCTTCTCGCGTTCTGACCTTCACCGGAGCGCAACTCGAGTACAGTCGTGTTGGCGAGCGGAAAGATTTAGCGGCGCTGGCAAGTAGCTGCGGAGATAAGCCGTGGCAATGCGATGGCCATTAATTGGAGGTGGAAGCTGCAGCCTCGCCTCAGGTGCCCCGCGAAGGGCTCTCTGTCTCGCCTGAAGGGTTATCGAACACGCTGACGACTCGCTGGCTTAGATGCTACAGCAAAGGGCTCTGTGTCTTTAACCCTAAATCTCGAGTGTGAAACCTAGGGAATGAACGTGTCGTTATCAATTATTCCTCCACCCGGTATTTTGGTCCTTGATAGAAGCAGCGGGTGTCCTTCTGAAGGAGGAATCATGGGGCGGGAGGCGCTGCACTTCGCCTTCCGTCGCGGTAGGGTAAGTGCAGGCCGACCCTCAGGTACTACAAGTGCCGGCCTGCACGAGCTCGGGACTGCAGCCGCCTACCGTTCCCTGTGCCAGACGGGTATTTCTGTTACTCACTAATAATACTCGTACACGTCATGGCGTCATGTGAGGGAGGTGGACTCGCCATGGTAAGCCAGGGAAGCCACGGAGCGCCTTTTGGGTGGTTGTGTCATCCTCGCGAGATGTTGACGGCGGCGGCAGGCTGGGGGGCGGGGCCGGAAAAGGGGGGGGGGTGACGGTGCGGAAATGCAAACGTCGTTGATGAGGCTCACGGTTGCAAGGGCCGGTTGCAAGTGCAGATATTTATAGGCAGGTGCTGTTAAAGGAACTGGGCTAATCTTCCCGCTGTCTCCGCTCCTGGCCGGACGCGGAGGCAGCCGAGTCGTTCGGAAAATCCCCTTTGATCAGAGAGCAGCGTCGAGGATCAGACCGTCGGCGCCTCTGCTTGCACTTTTGCTCTTATGTTGTACATTACTATAGAACTTGCCTTTACGTACTGATATGCTGTCCCTTGTTCCTTTGTTTACTGCCGTTCTAAAAAACGAGTCTCGGCTGTTGGGTGGCTCGCGGAGACGTCCCCTCTGACCCAGGGAATCCTCAGGGCGCCGTGTCGTCCAGCAGTCTCGCGTGTCGGATCAGCGGGGCGGTTCGTCGCGCAATTTGCATTTCGGAGTTGCACGTGCTTGCTTGCGTGGCGGGAGCCTTCGCGCTCGCTGCCTGTTGGGTCGCGCTGTGACGTCATCGCAGTGTCTGGAGGAAATAGCAT
>NC_051413.1:35432970-35433719 GCF_015228065.2 Penaeus monodon
AGGCATTATTGACGTCTTGTTGTACTCTCTGCGTGGGCGACCGCGGAATGAAATGACCCGAGGGGCGCTACCCGCCCAGTTCTCGCTCACGAAAGTGTCACGCACGTTCGAGAGGAGTAGCGTTTAGGCCCGTTGGCTGGACGAGCCTCGCTTCCTTGCTTGCTTTGCTTCCCAATTGATTTCCATCTTCCTCCTCTGCGTTTCACCCTGTTCGCTTTTATACTTTTCTCTCCCCGGTTTCACCCTCCCTTGACATGGCGCCGCCTCGCCCCTTTCCCCTCCCTCGGCCCCTCCCTCTGACCCAACCCCCTCCACGCTCCCTCCTCTACCACGCAATGAAGAGGTCGATGTAAGGTCAGGCTGCCGTCCCGTGACTCCGGACTGTTGGCTTTCCCACGCCCTTCCTCCTCTCCCTTTCCCACCCTCCTCTCCCCACTCCTGCTCTCCCTTTCTCCCACTCCCCCTCTCTCTTCCTGTCTCCTCCTTGCTTTCTCCTTCTGTTTCCTCCCATTCCTCCGTGCCCAGATCATTAAAAAAAAGTCGTTGCCTCGAGGCGCGGTCGTCCCTCCCGCTGTCCGTGGTCGTTGCCGTGAGCGGAATGCACCGAAGCCTCGGGGAGTGGCGTCGGGAGCTTCAATGAGGAACCGTAATTAGGTGAATTGAAGGCCGAGTTAGCGTCATTGAGAGGACAGTTGTGCAGCGGAACTAAACGCTGAGGATGAAGTGTTCTCGCGACTCCCCCTTTTTTT
>NC_051413.1:35433865-35434319 GCF_015228065.2 Penaeus monodon
CCCCCCCTCCCTGGGGCCCCGGGGCCCCCCCCCTTGGGGCCCCCCCAAAACTGGGGCCCCCTGGGCCCCTTTTAAAGGGGGGGGGCGGGCCCGCCGGAGGGGAGGGTTTCCCCTTTTTTTTCTTTTCCCATCCCCCTTAAACCCCCGGGTTTCCCCCCCCGGGGTTTTTTTCCCCTTTTTTTTTTTCCCCCTTTTAAAAACCCGGGGCGGGCTCCTCCGCCCGGGGTTTTTGAACCCCGGGTTTGGTTTTTTTTTAAACCAAAAAAAAATTTTTTGGGGCATGCCTAAATTTTGCCGAAAACCCAAACCCCCCGCTTAACGTGAAGGGGGATAAGTGTGCCAAAGAATCACCAAAATTCCCCCAGCCCCCCTCCCCCCAACATCCCTCCCCCAACGCAACCCTCCCGGGCTTCGTTCGTTTGCAGCCAGTGGGAAACCCGGGAAAAGGAGAAAC
>NC_051413.1:35434364-35434458 GCF_015228065.2 Penaeus monodon
CTAAATTAAGGGAGGAAAAGGGGAAAAAAGGGAGGCCCCAAATGGAGGGGGGGCGGAGGAGAGGGAAGGCAAGGGGAAAAGGGGGTTGAAGGGG
>NC_051413.1:35437170-35437355 GCF_015228065.2 Penaeus monodon
TTACCCTTCACCCCCTGCCCTGGCGCCATGGGCGATCCAATGCCCCCTGCTCTGGCCCTCCGTCCCGAGACCGCTGTTGAGCCGAGCCTTCTGTTCGCAGTTCGGGCGGGCAGCGTGATTTTCCTGGTGGGCGTGGGATCCCTGGTGTGCTGGAAGCTATGGGAGCACTGGCGGAGCGGCGGCGG
>NC_051413.1:35437414-35437543 GCF_015228065.2 Penaeus monodon
GGGGCATCCTCGCCTCGCTCCTGGAGGACGACCTCGTGCAGGATTTCGAGGACTTCGACGATGAGGACCCCGCTCTCATCCACGTGAGTACAGGCGGCACGTTAGGGGCTGGCTTGGGGGGAGGATTAA
>NC_051413.1:35437946-35439734 GCF_015228065.2 Penaeus monodon
AAAGAGGAGAAAAAAGGTAGAAAAATTAGGAAAGGGAAAAGAACAAAACAGTTACAAAACAAAATGAAAACAGTTACATCAGGAAAAAAACAACTCCAACTTTGTGCGTTAGTTATGCTCCTTGCAGTAACTCTCTCCGTTTACTTGAAACGTGCTGGTGTTTTGTGGTTCGATGGAGATCTGCGCTGCATGCTTATACGTTATGTTATGTATGGTAAGCTACAGTAGGACTCGTGTCTCTGGGGTCCGTGAGTGAAGGTGTCAACATGCGGTTTATAAGGGCATTCGGGCACACAGACGTATGCAAAAATGTCTAGGCATGTAGTGTAGCATAAGAGTGGATTTTATATTGTGTAAGTCTGCAAAAGAGGGTTTTATTTTACAGTGCCTATACTTACTTCTGTTCTCTTACAGCATCTGATTGAACTGGGCCGAGAATTCGTCGTCAAACTTTTAGTGGTTAGTGAAGAGTGGTGTTGAGTGCTGGATGCAGTAGAGGATTATTTCTGTGTTCTAATGCAGTGGATGGGGAAATACGCTTAGAATATGGGACAGATAGGTCGTACGTGCAACGTAACGCCTTGAATGTAATCGAATGTGCGACACTAACTCCGAATATTTTATTAGATAGATTTCGTAGTGCACTTAGAAACTCTGTGCCTTAGTAATGAAATCGTTGAGTGTTGCAGTTGTTGAAACTAACACCATATTGTATCCATTATGTGCAGAAATACACGTTAATGATTGGAATTTCATTTCTTATCTCTGCCAGGAGCTGTACTCCCATGATGGTATTGGACAGTAATTCAGTGCTGCCTAATTTCAGGGCAAGTACTTCGGGCCAGACAGTCCCTGCGGGGAGGGGCCTGGCGAGGACCTGTCCCTCGTGAGCAGCGAAGTGAGCGAAGTGAGCGAAGTCTTCGCGCACCACTACCTTGCCGACGCCAGTGCCTCCATCTCTGCCGGCGATGTGGTAAGTGCAAATGAATACATGTTTGTGGAATGGACACAATTGTGCTAGGTGCGTACCGATGTTTGTTTCATTAAGTAAAGATCTAAAGATGTGGAAAAGTCGGTACATACATGTTCTCACTGCCTCAACACAGTGTCACAAATGCCCTTGTTCCTCAGGGTTCCTCCTCGGGCGAGAACAGCTTACCGACGGACGAGGATTCGGACGTGGAGCTCTTCGGCGGCCACAAGCGCGTGGTTCGCAGGAAGCACAGGTCCTCGGAGCTCCATCGCAACCAGGTACGTTCGCTCCAGCTTTCGCTGAGCCTTTGCACTGGGACCATACATTAGCTGAGAGCAGCCTTGTAAATTGCGTTAGAATTGGATTGAGCGCCACAAGACTGGCTCAGGTATGCCTTGCTCCTCCGCAGTTGACTCCAAGCCATGCGAGAGCCGCGGGCGGCGGGGGCCGAGGCTCGACGGCTGCGCCCAACGCGTCCGTGGCGGCAAAGAAGCACAAGACGGAGTCCAAGTAAGCAAACAAGCTAGCTCATAGACGGGAATACGTTTTTTCTTTCTTTTCATCGGCTTACATCACATTCATTCTTATAGTGTGTAATTTTGAATTATTTTAGAATATATTAGCATCATAGAAAAACTTTTCCATTTGCTCATGCACCCTCCCTCCGGCGCGCAGGCACGCGGCGAAGCGCCAGGGCACGGGCCAGCATCCCCTGCAGGAGGATTGGTGTTCCTCGGAGTCGTCCCCCGCCCACGGCACGCCCACAAGCGCCCACCTGCCGCAGGTAAAGGAGCTCACTCGACACCTCGGCGACG
>NC_051413.1:35440250-35442930 GCF_015228065.2 Penaeus monodon
TTCCTTTTATTATAACTATTATTTTCTTTCTAAAAGAACTTTCTTTTTGGACTTTCATCTAAAGCTGTGATTTCCAAGCCTCCTAACAGAGCCTCTTCTTACCAATCTGCCAGGTAACCAAGTTTTCAATGGCTGCATTAAGAACAGAAAACATGCTCTGAGTTCCTTCTCTTCTATCTAAAGCAAAAACACTTAATTGGCATTAGCCTTCCCACCTTTCATACTTTTCTGAGCTATGCTTCAGAAGATTCCATTTTCTAAATTTTTTCTGTAAGACCATTTTTCATGCTAGTTGTTCATCTCCACAGGTTGGGAAGAGACGTCATCAGTGTGGCTCAGCACTACGATCCTCACAGACCCGTGATCAGGAAGACTGGCTGGTAGACAGCAGGTAAGCTATGTAGGCCTTTCTATGTTATTATCTGAAGACAACATGTGAAACTTGTGTCACCTAATGTATTGAATTATGTCAAATTTGGAAAGCAGAGTGTTTTTCTGATGCATTTCAGTTATTGTTGGTTCAATGGTGTCTTTCATACAGTAGAGAGAATAATTAAGATTATATTAAAAATTATTTATTCATTCGTTATTCAGTATGTAGATGAGACAGCAAATAAATTAATACTCTCTGGAGTTAATACTTTGAAAATGTCTATGCTAACAGATTGCAGCCTGAAGGAGAGGAGGAGAGCCACCTCAGCACCAACATCTCAAGTGCCTCACTGAGTGACCTCATGGAAAAAATGCGGCACAGAGGCTGCCATGGGTCAATCTCCCGTGATAATTCAATTGCTTCCAACATGTCAGACTTTGTTACCTCACCCCAAGGGTCCAAAAGATTTACATTTAAAAGAGAAGATTCAGTCTGCTCAAATCTGTCAGACTTTGCACCGTCAGAATGCTCTGAAATGTCACTGGATGTTTCTGTGCGTGATGATCTGGCTTGCAAAACTTTCACCTACCTGGATGATATTGAGCATGAGCTGGATGACCTCAAGTCCTCCATGTTAGAGATGGATGAAGAGGTGACAAAATTTGCATCGAAGCCAAACCCATACACTTTTAAGACAACTTACTCAGATTATTCCATCACCTCTGGAGACTCACGGCCAAATTCTGCCTTAGATCTGGTAAATGCACATCGTTCAAGAGCCAGCTTCAGAGGCGTTCTTGGTCAAAGGGGCACAGTGTCGTCTGACTCAGAAGCGCTGGAGGGAGGCACTGCAGAATCCACACACACTCAGGGTCATGTGGTCTCAGGCTCAGAGGCAGAAGGATCATTTGAGTGGGACTCTCCACAACATGGCTGGTCTAGTGCAAGAGGACCACCACTCTCACGTCTCCCGGAATTGCCTTCAGAAGATGCAGAATCTTCACGTGCATCAACTCAGGTGAGTGAGGACATATCTAAAGCAAGAAGTCATGAGAAAAATCAGTTTATGGACAAATGCAGGAAAAATGATTAATTCAGTTGTAAGAATGAAGTATGCTTTCTACTTTTGAGTCAATTACAATTTTTTTACTTGATAAGTAATATATAAGAGAATAAGAATTATTCACTTTTTTTTTTTTATGTTTATTTTACTAAACAATATGCCTAGATTTTAATGTAATGATATCACTGACATAGAAAAGTTGATTTAGAAAATGATATAAACTTTTGAATGTGTCACTTTCAGGAAGACATGATGCCATCACTTGAGTGGGATAATGACTGCTTGCAGCAATACGATGAGGAACAAATGCAAGATTCCCGCAACAGCCAGCTTGATGAAGTCTTCCATCGGAACAACTGTGAGAGGTAAGGCTTTCAAGTTTATTTGAGGAAATTAGCTGTCAGTTTCTATTGAGGATATCTAGACATGAATGGCATGGGTCATACACTGATAATGAAATTCAGTCTGGCCGTGCCTCCTAAAACTTGCTGAGAATTGATGTAGACCTAAGACTAAGGAAATATTTATTGCTTTAAATTTACCATTATATGTACATTTTTGTAGGTTCATGTATAGCATGATTGCCTTAATACTGAAATTTCCCATGATAGTTGATTATTGCAAATTACACTATAATTCCCTATTAGATATTATTTGAAGCCAAATGTTATTAGCATTATGCTATAAATCCTTCAAAAATCAACTAAAGCATTTTTTTCCCATTGCTGTCAGTATTAGCTTTATGCTTTTAAAATGTCTAAATTAGCATAAATTTTGTGTTCTATCAGCAATTCAGTAACATCTTTCATTGCATGCAGCTTTGCAGAACTGGAAGGATATGAAGAATATAAGTTATCTTGTCGTCGGTAAGTCTTGTTGGAGGCAGACATTGTGAAATATGTACATGTAAGGCTGTATACCTTTCTCTAAATTCTCAGTGAGACAACCCTGTCAGAATTCTACCTGTGTTAAATCTTCTTATAATATTTAGTGTTCTTTACTGTGCTGTTTCCTATGTGCATTTGATAGGTGGAGTAACGCATCTGCTAACTTTCTTTTCCCCTAACTGCTGAATAAAAGTTTTATTGAAAAAAAAAAATTAAAAACAAATTCCTGGAAACTTAGGACAGTTCTCCAACATACACAAATTTGTAAAAAGAAGTTCGTTTTGGATGACAGAGGTTTGCTTCTTCTTTGCCAATATTATCTTTTTATGCCTTCTTGAAGCTTTATTGATGTTAACC
>NC_051413.1:35442960-35446721 GCF_015228065.2 Penaeus monodon
CCTGGTAATGGGAGTTTTTTTTCAACTTCTTAGGATTCCAAAATAGAATGATTCTTTCATGGTTTTCTTGCATTTCTTGTGTGACATTCTCACACAGATGTTTATAATAGAGATGCTGAAATTGTTCATCTTCATTTTGAGAAGAGTTTGTTTGCTTACTGAAGACTATAGTAGAGACTTTCTCAGTTCTTTTGTCACCAACCATCTTGTTCCTCTTCAGGCACCAACTGTTACCTGACCACTCCTCTCTTGAGCTGGACCTTGAAGAGGAACTCCAGGCAGCCACAAACCCTCTCACAGAGGCAGCTGACCTCCGTTCTGCCCCCATGACCATCTCAGTTGACTCTGCCATACACTCAGCCACAGGCTCTCGCTCTGCTTCATCTAGCCCCTTACCCACTGGTCTTGGCCAGTCGCTGCTCAGGTACGCCCCTTGGCAGCCCTTCCCTCAGGTGCATGTTCCAGTCTCACCTCATGAGTCACGTGTGACATGGGAGCCGACACTCAAATCCACTCCCAAGATGAGTGAATCTCAACCTAGCTGTCAAGAGTTAGTTAGTCAGTCTTGTGAGTCACAACCTGCACACATGACATGGCCACGCACATGCTCCTCTGCGCATCCAAAGTCTCAGAGAGAATCACAGGAGAAGGAGCGGAAGGCTGCTCAGACTAGATCATCCAGTTATGATTCAGCACTTGAGTTGAGCTTGAGTGATAGATTAGTTGAGAGTTGCACAGAACTCTTAAGCCCTTAATAGTGACAATTATTTAAAACAATTATTAGTGTTAAAGGAGAAAAAAGTAAACAAACAATACTAACAGTGCCTTGAGAAGGGAGTTTTCAGTTCATGACGCAGACCGTGAATAAGACAGTTTAAGAGGCAGTTGAGAAGCACTATTGGCATTAGATAGCCCAGATGCTGCTTCGCTTACAGTCAGAGACGACGTAACTCCCCGCTTACATCCACGCTACACCAGACGTGCAGGAGGTACCCGTCCTTTTGTTTTTGCATGTTGGTACCTAGAGTCGTGAGCCCTCTCGCTACTCCCTTCACTGCAGTGCTTCCTTTTTTTTCCAAGTTGGTTATTTCTGTTCTGTATCATTTCTGAGAACATTTGATTGTTGTATGTACTAACCATGACATCTTGTGAATGCTAATACTAGGTACTGTGTAATATGCAGATATGCCTTTAAGTTTCCTAGGGAAGCTTGAGAATAATTCTTTCCTTTAACACTCAAGTATGTTACAGATTCGATGATAAACTATAAAGAAAAAAAATGAGAAACTCTTAGTAATGAAAAGATATTGACATCATAGTAAGGCTGATCTCTCCAGTCTTTCATCGGTGATTATTGGCTAATAGTCATACTGGCATCTATATGAAGAATAGGTGAACATAAGCATTACTATTTTCTAGTTCTGCAGCCCTGGGAATGCCAGTTGGTAATTATTGTTCCTTGGAGGGCAGATACCAGTGGTTCATGATTCAGGGCCATTTCCTACGTGATGGTTGATTTCCAGAACATGGTAGGAGTTTCGACTCAAGAATAGACTACCTAAACACAACTGACCCTGTTATTTTTTTCAACAATTATTTCGTTTATGGAGAGAAAGCATATGTTACTAATTTTATGTATGTTATCGGTTGTTTGTGTTTATTTACCACTTTGTCTCATTACCTGGCTATACAAATTTTAAGGATTTGCTTCCAATTTAGGTGAATTACTTACGTGTTATGGCAGTTTTGACAGCCTTTATTTTCCTTTTCCCTTTCTTTTTTTCCCTTCTTTGAACAGCCACCTGTAGCTTGTTCCTTGTTGAGGGTTTGTTTGGCTTGAAGAGCTTAGTGTACTCTAGTAGCCTCATTTAGCCACTCTATATCTGCTCTGTGTTGCCAGATGTGTGTTCTTAGTTTACAAAAATGCAAACAAAAGCAAGTTGGAAGTGTCAAAGAACATCTCTGGATATGGAGGTGTGAAGCTTAAGACATCTGATGCTATTTTGTC
Organism: Penaeus monodon; assembly: GCF_015228065.2. Classification (NCBI taxonomy): domain Eukaryota; kingdom Metazoa; phylum Arthropoda; class Malacostraca; order Decapoda; family Penaeidae; genus Penaeus; species Penaeus monodon. The sequence goes on from NC_051413.1 coordinate 35,444,969, forward strand.
CTCAATGGAGATAGGAAAAAGTGGTAATAGGTGGCTGCATTTGGCAACCCAGGTGGACTGGCTAGCTGGCCCAGGGACAAAAATAGCTAAGTGGCATGAGGAGAGAGTAGGCCTCAGGATGCTTCTCTCACTGGTCGTAGAAAGTGCTCTCTCGTCCCTCTCCCAACATGTCATAGAATGGGCTGTTGACGCGGTGGTTGATTGCTTCCTGTGAGTTGCCTTGGGCAAAGTGCTCTCTCTTTCTCGGGCTGGGCCAGGGGCTTGGAGAAAGGCTGGCCCAGGGGCTGAAAGCTGTGCAGATATTGTGCTTGGAAGTGTCAGTTTATATTTAGTGCTGAACTATGTAACAAAGGTTGTCATCCATATTGAAAGTGAAGTGCATTGGGGATATCTCTGGCATTTTAATGTACCCACCTACATGTTTTAAAGAAGTTTTCTTGTTTTTATTGTTTTGCTCTAAGAAGAAGACATAGAACATAAGGGAAAATGAGACGGAAGGTTTTCAGAAGCTCTGAGCTTTTAACAGTATGTGAGTAAGGGTTATTCCCTGGATACAAGAGATGGAGACCTGCCTGTTTGAAATGATGAGGTCGTCTAATAACATACTTTCTTAGTGGTGTAGGAACAAAGCCCCATTAAATACCTGCTCTACATTAAAAACATTTGATCGTTAAACATCATGATATGGAAATGAATTGTGATTGTTAACTGAAGCATAATGATACAAACCCTATTCCATAGCTTTCTGTAAATTTCTGTTTGTAAATTTTGATACTCAAAAGTTTTTAAACTTTAACTAAATTTCATTAAAAATTATCACTGACACAGTGTTAAATTGTTATTTAAAATTTTATGATTTTGCATTTGTCTTATTAATTTTTGTTTTGAGTAATAATAAAATGACAAGGATAAATTTACCAGTAAAGCATGCATGTAATTCACTACAACTTCTAAAACAGAAATCAACTTGCTTGCAAGAGACACATTTTTTATTTGATTTCTTGTATTAGTACCATACTGACACAGTGTGTATGGGTGCACGTGTAAAAGTGTGTGCATGCATGTGTGGGAAGCATTAGAATACTATCTTGTTCACAAAAAGTAATGAAATGCACAAGCCACAGGGTGAGTGGTTGACTGGAATTGTTATGTGTTACCACAAATTTCTGTATAGAAATGTTGACCAAAATGTACTTCTTAGTATGTCCCTCAGATATGATTACAATTTCAAAGCCCATTCCCCATGAAATGATATCTAGTTATCTTTTTTAACCTCCCTACCCAGAACTTCCTTTCTTACTCTTACTCTTCCTATGTCTTGATTTTAACGTTTTCTCACATTCATCTCCTGTGCCTCCCCAATGGTTACCTCTCAGGCAGGTATGGGTCATGGTCATCACTCACAGCTCAGAGTATAGTCTATAGAAACCTGCATTTTGCTGTTCGTAGTGATTTTTGCACTGCTGGTGTTGCAGGGTGACCTTTTGCCTTAGTGGTTGGGTCCTCTTGAGCTGTGCCCTTCAGCTTTCTTTGGATGTAGGTGACTTCCCCGAATAGTAATTGGTAACACCTTATTTTTCACGAGTAGACAAGTGAACACAGTGAGGCATTCTTTTAAGTAAATTTAGTGCAGATATGATTTCCACTGTTTGCATAATGTTAGTTTTTTTCTGTGAATGATTTTACTGTAGGAATATATAATCCATTTGATTAGAAACACTAGTATTCTGAACAGTATTTGTTGACTCTGATG
>NC_051413.1:35447145-35447425 GCF_015228065.2 Penaeus monodon
TGCTTTTTCATATAAATTTAAATAACCTTTTTGATACTGATGAGCCTCTGGATTATATATAACCCATTTATTGCCTTGCTACTCTTCTTATTTTCCCCCTGATTCAGGGATTCACAAGTCATTTTTTTTCTTTTTTTGGTAAAAATCTACAGAAAGCTACGGAAGACTACAGCTATGAAAATTTGATTGAAAAGATTTGGCATTTACCTACACTATATCTATTGGGCTAAAGTTGACCGACCTGTTGTGTTTGCACAACGCTAAATTTATCAAAATTCTA
>NC_051413.1:35449060-35450128 GCF_015228065.2 Penaeus monodon
TATCCCAGTTGGAAAATAATATATATTAATTTGATAAGCAAAATTGAAAATGATGTCATTAGTGCTCCCTGGATCAATATGTTCAGACTCTGGGAGTTGGTAAAGTTAGTCAGCCCTAGTTCTAAGCTGTGTTGCTTCACCTTTGCATTGCACGTCTCACGCTTGCACCCTGGCTTGCAGCTCGTCTGGCCTGGCTAGCAGCTCCGAGATCTCTCCTGCCACGCCTGACTCAGAGTCAGCAGGCTGGGCCAGCTGGGAGCGTCGCCTAGGACCAGGGGAGTTCGGTACTAAAGCCCGGCGCTACTGGAGTTCCGAGGAGAGTGGGTACATGGAAGGAACCGACACACCCCTTGACACGGCCGTACACGCACACCTCTCACCTGTGCACGAAATCAAGTGAGCATCCTAGCTTGCGTTGAGTGGTTCCACAGGAGGACTTGAGGAGAGGGATCTGAAATTCATTCATAGCTGTATGCTTTTTCTTTACCATCTTTTTTTTGTTTGTTGTAGATAGTGCTTTTAGACCATGCAGTTATCTTTACGTCAAAGATAATTGCAGTTTATTTTGTCATTGATTATTGGAATAGGATTGACTTGATATAACATGAATATGATCAGTGCTATTTTACTTGATATTTTTTCTCCTAGAAATTAATAATAGCATATCAATTCCAATATCACTTTATATTTGCCTAAAGGTCCTGCACTTTCCCATTCTGACAATGCTAACAACTGGTGATGTAACTGCAGGGAGAAGGAATACTCAGAAAGCAGCGGTTCTTCCCCCACGCATCATACTAACCCCAGAGAAGTCACAAGTGAGGGTGGCAACCTGAACGAGACAGCGCTGGAGTCCAACCTCAACGGAAATCTCATCATGGGAAGCACTGCCAGCACTGCCAATGACAATGAGCATATCCTTGGTACCACCACATCAGCCTTCGGAAACCAGCCCAATGTAGCTATTGGGCAGAGAATAGAGGTTGCCCGGTACGCCAGCCAGGAATGGCGAGGGAACACAGCCAAGGCACAAACAATTAAACAGGTGAGGCAAGGAGGATAGGAGAG
>NC_051413.1:35450466-35451740 GCF_015228065.2 Penaeus monodon
CCTGCAACTCATACAGGGAATTCACTGTCCTTTTAAACGCAAAAGCCCAAAACTTGGTGTGAATAGCTCGTTTTGACATTTTGTCCCACCTTTCCCTCTCAGGGCTACTCAGCAATCCCAGTTGAGCTCAATTACCACTACCTGCGAAGAGTGCGTGGTGATAACTACTGTGGAGTCCGAGCAGCCCTCTATCAGATCCTTTCCTTGGGCCTCCCTGTACCCAGTGGGCATACTACCCACACGCGTCTGGCAGCTGAACTCAATGAGGGTTCCACATGGCTCCGGGACTGGTCCTTTGGCCACCGTCTCAGCTTCTCAAAGGAGCAGGTCCTCAATGGCTTCTGGGAGTGCTTGGAGGCCCTAGACAGCATGGTAAGAGTGGCAGAGGCAGGAGAGGGTTGGAAGGGTCTTAGCCGCAGTGCTTTTTTGCTACATTGTCACATAATTACAAGTGCACTGATTTTGTCATGTCATATCCAATTTGTTAAGTTCATGCAATTCTCATTCAGTCTATGTATTCTCCTTGTAGGTACTCAGTCTGAAAGGATGTGAAAACAGGGAATGTGTTGTTCTCTCACGCCTCAACAGTGACCCTCTTCTGGATGTGAAGCTCTGTGAGGCAGTGAAGCTGCACATGCTGGCAACTGCCCTAGATCTTCACATTGGAAATAATAATGGTGACAATGTCCCACTCTTTTCCATGATCATGTTTGCTCGGCATACATCGCTAACACCAAGAGATTTTGTGAAAAATCATTTAAATTTGGTGGGGGACACAGCTGGGCTGGAGCAGGTGAGTGCAGATTTTACTTTTAGTATCAATTATAATTTGTAGCTTCAGATATTTTTTGTATCAAACTTCATGTAGAGCAGAAGAAATGAAGCTGTAGAGATGTTAACAGAAATAATTATTATCAAAGTCTTAAAATAGGATGCATAGTTAACAGAAGATACTGGTTTTCATGTCAAATAAATAGGACAAGATATATTTCTGACATGAAACTTATATCCCTTTGTCCATGTACTGTGCCCATGTGGACACTCCTTAAGTGGTGTTAAATAAGCTAATATTTGTTTATCATCTCATCTTTGCTGCCCTCACCATCCAGGACCAACACAAGGTGTGTCATTGTCAAGGTTTACACTGCTTCTTGCATATCAAGTTTCCGTTGAACTGAAAAAATTCTATGCATTGAGACACCTGTGTCATCATACTTTCTCTCTGCTTTGTGGCTTTTAGCTTGCCTCTCTCAATTTGGTCGGAGTACATGCCG
>NC_051413.1:35452067-35452597 GCF_015228065.2 Penaeus monodon
TGCATGAAGTTTATAAACTCGGATGACGATGAAAATGAATTGCTGTTTTAAGTGGAGAAACTGCATCTTGAGAAAAGTGATGTATGTATAATGGGTCAGATATTTAGGTAATTTTTTCCCGCCTCTCATTGTCTTCATCATAATTTTTTTTTCATGATTATGGAGGATCAGATGGTCATTGTATTGTCCTTTAAAGAAATACATGTTTGAATTGTAAAGTAATGAAGAGTATTGTGTATATTGTTCTTTTCTGTCAACAGATTGAGATGTTCCTTATGGGGCATACCCTGGGGGTCACTCTTCAGGTGGTGCGGCCAGCATGCTACGGCAAAGACGACTTCATATGCTACTACCCAGATGCAAACATAGGTGTCTGGCCTGAGGTCACTCTGGTGGCAGAAGATGACCGGCATTACAATGTTCTAATAAAGTGATAGGTGAGATTAAAGGCTTGTTTTGATGCATTGGCTATTCTGTATGGTATAGAACATGCTGTGTTCTTATATTTTTTTTCTGGAACTTAAATAACA
>NC_051413.1:35453206-35453434 GCF_015228065.2 Penaeus monodon
TTATTTAATTATTTAATTTATATGAATGGGAAAACACTGTACCTAAAATATATGAATGTATATTGAATAATGTGTTGATATAGAAATATAGATATTTATTACTTTTTATTGTTTTGCAGATATCTGAAAGATGAAAGTGGAGAAGCAGAAGATGCAAGCACGTCAAGCGAAGGCGCTGTCCTGCCGTTGCATTGTGTGCCGTAAAGAGGAGTCACGGTGCCTCTGAAC
>NC_051413.1:35453474-35453822 GCF_015228065.2 Penaeus monodon
ATGTAGTGTATAAAGTGGGCAAATATGTTGAAGAAAAGGAAACTTTTGGCAATAATATTCCTACAGAGGTTGGGCCAGGGGACTCAACCTTAAGGCAACAAGAGAGTTAACTGTGAATGATTGAGTTCTGTCACTGCTAGTATGTATGGAATTAATTTGTGAAGCCCTAAGTGACTCACAGTTAATTGTCTTATGGAAGTGCTTCTTTTGGTACAAAATTAAGAGGTGTTCGAAAGCTAGCTCCTTGTCAGAGATGTACACCCAGCCTTGTTCTAGGGAAAATTACGAAAAATTGGTTGTAAATAGGAAACTATTTTAGGCAATAAGGAAAAAAAACATAGTAAGAAA
>NC_051413.1:35453878-35454926 GCF_015228065.2 Penaeus monodon
GGGTGCTGCAGCTGAATTATTAATATTTAGCTTTCAAAATATATCCGAGTGTTTTTGATGGGTGCGAGTAGGTTAAAATGTACATAGAGTTTGTTAGCTGTTTCTTGATTCACTTAGAGAATTGTGTATATAATAATTGTATATAACCTGTGATCGTTATCTCATTGGTTATGTTGTAAAGCAGATAGGCTAGAGCAATTGTAAAATGATCTGATCAAAATTATTGCATGTAACATATGCCACAGTGATATATGTCAAAATGGTAACTTTGCATTGTTAAGTGTTACCAATAGGAGAGTTAGAATCATGACATTCTAGCATAGTCTGTATAGTAAACTCCAGCTTCAAATATTAATGGCAAAACAATGATGATTTAATTCCCTTGAGGGAGTCAGCATTACCACAGCCAAATGATTCTCAAATGGACCTAAGAAAGCATGCCCAATTTTGTCTCTTGTTATACGAATATGCCTTGCTAGTGTGATACGATGTGTGTATGATGATTTATTGTCTTCCATTGATTTCCTGGATTTGTTGTATATATGTTTTAATGTCTTCATCATTCTTTGCCTAAGTAGCTTTATCAGGTTATGGAGTTGATGTCAGTCTTTTGTATAATCTAATCTATTACAGGAGACAAAATTGTGTGCATGTGTGCTTAAGTCATAAACTTAATAATATGCAGCAAATCTGACTAGAGCAGAATGTTGGAGTGGGGGTGCCAGGCACTCGCCAAGGCATTTCCTCTCTCTGCTCTCGCCCAAATTACAGCTTCACTTAAGAGACACCAAAGAAACCAGGTTAAGGTTCCTTCTCATCAGTTCATCATTTCATACAAATTTGTTTTTGAGTGTCTTTAATGCTTTGGATGCATAAAGTCCAGGTGTGACAATTTGAATATGAAGACACCATTCCTGTCCTTCTCTTGTGGTTGTCGAGGTTCTGGCATCCCTGAGTCCAGGCTCACTGCCCTGCAGCTGCAAGGTCATCAGCAGCACTCATCTCTCTTGAGCACACTGCACAAAACAGCAACAACAGTTGTTGCAGT
>NC_051413.1:35455390-35456270 GCF_015228065.2 Penaeus monodon
CTGTTATGAAGTTCATATAATATGCAAATTATTTGTGTGATGTGTTGAGTGAGTATCTAAAACATAAGGCTGGCAAACCACAAAGTTTTGAGAGGTTTCAGGTGCTGTAAGATTACAAATACAAGACACAAAAATTAAACATGTGAATGTCACACACACAAAAAGTGTATATTTGTCATTGTATATATTATCAGATTCTGATATCATAGACATTGTAGATTACTATTTTGGTTGCAAATGTCTGCTTGCATCTACTTTCACTTGTAAAATGGTTTGGAGACCAGCTCATTGTGATAGTACTTGTCTGAAATGATCCTAAACAAAGCTAATATTACTGCAGATATTCAAGAAATTTCAGAAGAACATCACATATGTTGCTTCTTTCCATGCAAAGTCTTTTTTACTTTGTACTTTTTGGTTAAGATGCAATTTTGTTTTCTATGATTTGATTACCACTTGCCTTGTGAATTTGCAGGTGAAAAGATTTTGATACTTTGACATGAGTCCATGCTTTCCTTCCTTTTGCTGTTGTAGGAAAGCTGAGTTTACTTCTATGTCTCAGAATTGTTACTTGTTGAAACTGATAACACTTTTTTAGATTTTCTTATAATGCTTCTTACATCATCATTCACATTTCACTTTCTAGGGATTCTTACTGCAGCATGCTAAAGCACAAAAGAAACTTCAGCATCTGAAGTGATGCACAGTATAAGCTGATTTCACTTTGTGCAACTGAAGAGTCGTGGATGATCTAGCTCTGTTGCTGAGTCATGGTTTCTGAGATCAAAGCTGCTCCACACTGAGACTTTTCCAGCTCAGTTTTAAACCAAATGTTTTTTTTTTACTTAGTAGTCACACTATGTCTTACAGTTAGCCTGTT
>NC_051413.1:35456296-35456542 GCF_015228065.2 Penaeus monodon
CACATTGGTGCCTAGGCTTTGCATGTTAACTCCCCAGTGGCAATGAGGTCAGAATGTCCTGTGCAGTTGTGAGTTTTGTCATGCTTCATGGGAGGCCGGATTCCTTGAGTTCTCCCTTTACTAAGCCAAGCTGGAAAAGTGTCTGTGTGATGCTCTGCTAAGGTGCAAGGACTTGTTAATGATATAATTCATTCATAGACATATTTGCAGTCACTAAAGGTCTGATGAGATCAGGTGGTGTCTTTT
>NC_051413.1:35456580-35457269 GCF_015228065.2 Penaeus monodon
CCTTATATCCCAGGATATTGAGCATGAAAGATTAGCTTTAACAGCCAAGAAAACACACTTGGACTTGTATAGTTTTTTTAGAGGTAACTAATGCTGCTGATTATTATGCAATGGTAATGTTAATGCATTAGTAACTGCCCCATGGGAAAGGTAAATATTTTACTGTTAAAACAGAATAGAAAAAGGAAGCATGAACTTGACATTTTATCCTGTATTGGTGATGCTCAAGGACTTATGGCACATGATTGTTAAATATGTTGAAGCTGGATGTAAATTTTTTAAGTCAAATATAATGCAGGTAAAGGGGTCAATAATACAGTTTTTATTTTCATATACGACACAGAAGGAATATCATATATACAAATGCTGTCTGTTAATTCTAACTGGTGTTGTCACGTAGGTTCGTCTCCGGCATTGTTTTAAACAGGTTTGAAGCTAGGCTCAGCCTAGCGATGGCTCTGTACAAGGTTATTGCAGGAGTAGAACAAAGTGAGTTTATTTTCCAGAAAGTGTCTTTTATTACTCCTTTTATTATATGCTTGGGTACCATTAACACTTGTTATTTTACCTTTCGGCTGATAAAATGCAATTTCTCATCATCCATCACCCGATGGATGATGAGATCCTTGATACTACAGTATGATATCAATATGTATACTGTTAAGTATACATATTGATTATAATAGATT
>NC_051413.1:35457464-35457672 GCF_015228065.2 Penaeus monodon
CTTGCAGTACCTGTTTTTTTTGGCTATGATTTAGCCGTAAGTTTTGTGTTATTTCACTGGAATATTCGATTTAAATTGCTGAGATTTTATTTAGATTATGTTGAATGATTCAAATTTACTTAATCTAAAAAGATATTAAGTGTATACAGACATAAATTAATAGATATGAAAAGTGACAAATAGTGTGAATTTGATGAATAATGAATCT
>NC_051413.1:35458966-35459065 GCF_015228065.2 Penaeus monodon
TAATGCATTTTAATATAAGCATATGATATACACATAAATGTAATACAACAGACATATACATAAACGACACAAACTCACATTGCAACTAAATAAAGTACG
>NC_051413.1:35460105-35460190 GCF_015228065.2 Penaeus monodon
TTCTCCCCAAATGACACCAATTAAAAGTTTAGGAATAGTAAATCAAATTTAGACATATGGAAAATCTATCAACCATAATTTTTTC
>NC_051413.1:35462722-35462914 GCF_015228065.2 Penaeus monodon
GGCCCAAGTAGGCTAAAATTTATTTGTTTCCCTTAAAAAAACTGTGAAAACTAAATCTCATTTCTATTTAGCGTGATCCCGTTCCCTAATTATCTGTACCCCCCCTCCCCCCCACTTTAGGTGCCCTAACGAATGACGAGACCTTATTTTTCCCAGGTCCAAAAGAGAAAACTCCTACCCGACCGAGGTTAT
>NC_051413.1:35462931-35463100 GCF_015228065.2 Penaeus monodon
AGTCCAGCATAGGTGGAAAGGCGGGGTATTAAAGCTTATGGTGAACTTTAGTTTTTGGGGTGACCTTGGGCTTGAAGATTTCCATATTTCCCGGCTTCATCTAACACCCTGTACCATTCCATTTGGAAGAGGAAGTAGGATTTCCAAGACTGCAGTAATCGTCCAATCA
>NC_051413.1:35464037-35464168 GCF_015228065.2 Penaeus monodon
CATAGTTACTACCGTTACCGCAAACTATGCAAATGCAGTGATGGAGTCCAAGCTTCTGATTAATAAAGAAGTCTGTAACTTATATGTTAAACATAACAACGCCTGCATTTCAGTAAAATTTTGCAATCGAT
>NC_051413.1:35464204-35464275 GCF_015228065.2 Penaeus monodon
CTAACCTAACCCCAATCAAAGCCGAAATTACGGCTCGCATTCTTATCACTTGCGGTAATGGTGGTAACCCC
>NC_051413.1:35464581-35464741 GCF_015228065.2 Penaeus monodon
ACAGAGTTTTTAAACCTTTTGTGAACTGCAAAACCGCGTGGAAATCTGTGCATCCTGAAAAGCTACTCTACCCGTCCCCCTGGATCACACACCTGTCAGAGAAAACCTGAATATAAATAATAGATAACCTTCATGTCCAGTACGTGTCAGCCTCTCATCC
>NC_051413.1:35464912-35465032 GCF_015228065.2 Penaeus monodon
TATCCAGCATTCGTAATTTTTGTGATTCAAATGCATTATATTGCACGAGTTCATCGGAATGCGCAGGGCGTGTAAAAACCTGAATTTTGTATTTCGGAAAAAATCATGAAAATAAAGTTC
>NC_051413.1:35465100-35465840 GCF_015228065.2 Penaeus monodon
TCGGGCTTTTATACGCCTTTCGCGCAAGCATTGCTGTAGACTATTTAGGTAAATCAAGGGAAAAGGCGACCCGTGAATAGTACCACGGGCCGTTGATTTTTTTTATAGACTTTTTTGGGGGCTCACCCCTCTCTCCCATGGAATGGCGGGGTTAAAATTATATATTGGACGAAGCGCAATTATATACTCTATATCATGCAATAAAATCAATAGTTATCTTAAACCATTATCTTTTTATGATCAAATGACTGGAGCAAGGTGGGCTTCGCTCGAGACGCACACAAAATAAATTATATTAATGTTTCCCTTTACAGTCAGGTTTTTGGGCAGGTGTATAGTATTTTACGCAGTTTCTTCTATTTCTTAAGCATGATATTGAATGCCGAGAATTCCTTTGCAGTCTCTTCACTTCCTAAAATTTTACAGTGATTAAGAAACCGTTTCTCCCAGCGTTAGATATTGAAACATTGTCACAAGTCTCTCCACAATTATTTATTAAAACAGTGATGATTTGCAGAAATTTATTCTTCCATTTTTAACGCCGATAGAAACCGATGACTCCTGTGGCGTTAAATTTGTCTAAAGACCAGATCCACTCCTTGTATATATACACACATCCATGGCATGTTGTTAAGCCGAGCCTGTGACGGGTCGCCTGCGGGGTCGAGGTGATAAATCTGTTGCTGTAATCGTCGCTGCTTGTCCGAATCTTATGGGCTCCTTAGGCATAGGGTTTCGAT
>NC_051413.1:35465940-35466236 GCF_015228065.2 Penaeus monodon
TGTCATGATTCTAACTCTCCTTTGGTAACACTTAAAAATGCAAAGTTACCTTTGACAATACACTGGGCATATGTTAATAAATAATTTTGATCAGACTTTTAAAAATTGCTCTAGCCTACGCTTTAAAAACAAAACCCAAGAGATAACGATAAGGTTTATAAAATTTATTATATACACAATTCCTAAGTGAATCAAGAAACAGCAACAAACTCTATGTACTTTTTTAACCTACCGCACCCAAAAAAAACACTCGGATATTTTTGAAAGCTAAATATTAATAATTCAGCTGCAGCACC
>NC_051413.1:35466293-35466642 GCF_015228065.2 Penaeus monodon
TTTTACAATTTTTTTTTTCCCTTATTGCCTAAAATATTTCCCCTATTTACAACCAATTTTTCGTAATTTCCCTAGAACAAGGCTGGGGTACATCTCTGAAAAGGAGAGTTTTAAAACCCCTTTTAATTTTGTCCCAAAAGAAGCACTCCATAAGACAATTAACTGTGAGCACTTGGGGTTTCCCAAAAATTTAATTCCAACAACTAGCAGTGACAAAACCCAAATCATTCCAGTTAACTCTTTTTTTCCCTTAAAGGGTTGATCCCCGGGCCCAACCCTCGTGGGAATATTATTCCCAAAAAGTTTCTTTTTTTCAACATATTTCCCCACTTTATACACTAATTAAGGT
>NC_051413.1:35466675-35466866 GCF_015228065.2 Penaeus monodon
GTTCAGGGGCACCGGACCCCTCTTTAGGGACACAAGCAAGGGCGGGAAACCCCCTTCGCTTGACGGCTTGCATTTCGCTTCTCCACTTTTATCTTTCAGATATCTGCAAAACAATAAAAATAATAAATACTATATTTCTATATCAACACATTTTTCAATATAATTCATATATTTTAGGTACATGTTTTCCC
>NC_051413.1:35467012-35467397 GCF_015228065.2 Penaeus monodon
AAATTAATATATATAAAAATTTAAATATATTTAAATATATATATTAAATATATATAATAATATAATATATATTTTAAAATATATATTAATATAGTTAAAATAAAAATAACAAAAATAAACATTATATAAAAATTTATATATTTTAATATATATAAAAAAATTAAATTATATATATATAATATATCTTTTATTTTAAAAAATTATATATTATATATATTATATAATATTATAATATAGATAAAATAAAAGGATTATATAAAATTTAATAGTATATATATATAGAATAATAGATATAAAATATATATATTATATATAAAATAAATATATAATATAATAATTTTAATTAATAAAAATATTTTTATAATATTAATATAATAAAATAATA
>NC_051413.1:35467469-35467680 GCF_015228065.2 Penaeus monodon
ATAAAAAAATTAAAAAATATTAATAAAATTTAATATAAAATTTATATGTTTAAAATTATATTTTAAAATTTTAATTATATAAATTATACAATATATTATATACATAATTTTAAATACAAAATATAAATAAAGAAATTTAAATTTTTAAATAATATAATAATATAAAATATATATATAATGTGACTAATATATGTTATTTAATTAATTTATA
>NC_051413.1:35468431-35468560 GCF_015228065.2 Penaeus monodon
TACTTTTTATTGTTTTGCAGATATCTGAAAGATGAAAGTGGAGAAGCAGAAGATGCAAGCACGTCAAGCGAAGGCGCTGTCCTGCCGTTGCATTGTGTGCCGTAAAGAGGAGTCACGGTGCCTCTGAAC
>NC_051413.1:35468599-35468947 GCF_015228065.2 Penaeus monodon
ATGTAGTGTATAAAGTGGGCAAATATGTTGAAGAAAAGGAAACTTTTGGCAATAATATTCCTACAGAGGTTGGGCCAGGGGACTCAACCTTAAGGCAACAAGAGAGTTAACTGTGAATGATTGAGTTCTGTCACTGCTAGTATGTATGGAATTAATTTGTGAAGCCCTAAGTGACTCACAGTTAATTGTCTTATGGAAGTGCTTCTTTTGGTACAAAATTAAGAGGTGTTCGAAAGCTAGCTCCTTGTCAGAGATGTACACCCAGCCTTGTTCTAGGGAAAATTACGAAAAATTGGTTGTAAATAGGAGACTATTTTAGGCAATAAGGAAAAAAAACATTGTAAGAAA
>NC_051413.1:35469002-35470043 GCF_015228065.2 Penaeus monodon
GGGTGCTGCAGCTGAATTATTAATATTTAGCTTTCAAAATATATCCGAGTGTTTTTGATGGGTGCGAGTAGGTTAAAATGTACATAGAGTTTGTTAGCTGTTTTTTGATTCACTTAGAGAATTGTGTATATAATAATTGTATATAACCTGTGATCGTTATCTCATTGGTTATGTTGTAAAGCAGATAGGCTAGAGCAATTGTAAAATGATCTGATCAAAATTATTGCATGTAACATATGCCACAGTGATATATGTCAAAATGGTAACTTTGCATTGTTAAGTGTTACCAATAGGAGAGTTAGAATCATGACATTCTAGCATAGTCTGTATAGTAAACTCCAGCTTCAAATATTAATGGCAAAACAATGATGATTTAATTCCCTTGAGGGAGTCAGCTTTACCACAGCCAAATGATTCTCAAATGGACCTAAGAAAGCATGCCCAATTTTGTCTCTGTTATACGAATATGCCTTGCTAGTGTGATACGATGTGTGTATGATGATTATTGTCTTCCTTTGATTCCTGGATTTGTTGTATATATTTTTTAATGTCTTCATCATTCTTTGCCTAAGTAGCTTTATCAGGTTATGGAGTTGATGTCAGTCTTTTGTATAATCTAATCTATTACAGGAGACAAAATTGTGTGCATGTGTGCTTAAGTCATAACTTAATAATATGCAGCAAATCTGACTAGAGCAGAATGTTGGAGTGGGGTGCCAGGCACTCGCCAAGGCATTTCCTCTCTCTGCTCTCGCCCAAATTACAGCTTCACTTAAGAGACACCAAAGAAACCAGGTTAAGGTTCCTTCTCATCAGTTCATCATTTCATACAAATTTGTTTTTGAGTGTCTTTAATGCTTTGGATGCATAAAGTCCAGGTGTGACAATTTGAATATGAAGACACCATTCCTGTCCTTCTCTTGTGGTTGTCGAGGTTCTGGCATCCCTGAGTCCAGGCTCACTGCCCTGCAGCTGCAAGGTCATCAGCAGCACTCATCTCTCTTGAGCACACTGCACAAAACAGCAACAACAGTTGTTGCA
>NC_051413.1:35470530-35471350 GCF_015228065.2 Penaeus monodon
CTAAAACATAAGGCTGGTAAACCACAAAGTTTTGAGAGGTTTCAGGTGCTGTAAGATTACAAATACAAGACACAAAAATTAAACATGTGAATGTCACACAACAAAAAGTGTATATTTGTCATTGTATATATTATCAGATTCTGATATCATAGACATTGTAGATTACTATTTTGGTTGCAAATGTCTGCTTGCATCTACTTTCACTTGTAAAATGGTTTGGAGACCAGCTCATTGTGATAGTACTTGTCTGAAATGATCCTAAACAAAGCTAATATTACTGCAGATATTCAAGAAATTTCAGAAGAACATCACATATGTTGCTTCTTTCCATGCAAAGTCTTTTTACTTTTTACTTTTTGGTTAAGATGCAATTTTGTTTCTATGATTTGATTACACTTGCCTTGTGAATTTGCAGGTGAAAAGATTTGATACTTTGACATGAGTCCATGCTTTCCTTCCTTTTGCTGTTGTAGGAAAGCTGAGTTTACTTCTATGTCTCAGAATTGTTACTTGTTGAAAACTGATAACACTTTTTTAGATTTTCTTATAATGCTTCTTACATCATCATTCACATTTCACTTTCTAGGGATTCTTACTGCAGCATGCTAAAGCACAAAAGAAACTTCAGCATCTGAAGTGATGCACAGTATAAGCTGATTTCACTTTGTGCAACTGAAGAGTCGTGGATGATCTAGCTCTGTTGCTGAGTCATGGTTTCTGAGATCAAAGCTGCTCCACACTGAGACTTTTCCAGCTCAGTTTTAAACCAAATGTTTTTTTTTTACTTAGTAGTCACACTATGTCTTACAGTTAGCCTGTT
>NC_051413.1:35471376-35471620 GCF_015228065.2 Penaeus monodon
CACATTGGTGCCTAGGCTTTGCATGTTAACTCCCAGTGGCAATGAGGTCAGAATGTCCTGTGCAGTTGTGAGTTTTGTCATGCTCATGGGAGGCCGGATTCCTTGAGTTCTCCCTTTACTAAGCCAAGCTGGAAAAGTGTCTGTGTGATGCTCTGCTAAGGTGCAAGGACTTGTTAATGATATAATTCATTCATAGACATATTTGCAGTCACTAAAGGTCTGATGAGATCAGGTGGTGTCTTTT
>NC_051413.1:35471661-35472349 GCF_015228065.2 Penaeus monodon
CCTTATATCCCAGGATATTGAGCATGAAAGATTAGCTTTAACAGCCAAGAAAACACACTTGGACTTGTATAGTTTTTTTAGAGGTAACTAATGCTGCTGATTATTATGCAATGGTAATGTTAATGCATTAGTAACTGCCCCATGGGAAAGGTAAATATTTTACTGTTAAAACAGAATAGAAAAAGGAAGCATGAACTTGACATTTTATCCTGTATTGGTGATGCTCAAGGACTTATGGCACATGATTGTTAAATATGTTGAAGCTGGATGTAAATTTTTTAAGTCAAATATAATGCAGGTAAAGGGGTCAATAATACAGTTTTTATTTTCATATACGACACAGAAGGAATATCATATATACAAATGCTGTCTGTTAATTCTAACTGGTGTTGTCACGTAGGTTCGTCTCCGGCATTGTTTTAAACAGGTTTGAAGCTAGGCTCAGCCTAGCGATGGCTCTGTACAAGGTTATTGCAGGAGTAGAACAAAGTGAGTTTATTTTCCAGAAAGTGTCTTTTATTACTCCTTTTATTATATGCTTGGGTACCATTAACACTTGTTATTTTACTTTCGGCTGATAAAATGCAATTTCTCATCATCCATCACCCGATGGATGATGAGATCCTTGATACTACAGTATGATATCAATATGTATACTGTTAAGTATACATATTGATTATAATAGATT
>NC_051413.1:35472543-35472751 GCF_015228065.2 Penaeus monodon
CTTGCAGTACCTGTTTTTTTTGGCTATGATTTAGCCGTAAGTTTTGTGTTATTTCACTGGAATATTCGATTTAAATTGCTGAGATTTTATTTAGATTATGTTGAATGATTCAAATTTACTTAATCTAAAAAGATATTAAGTGTATACAGACATAAATTAATAGATATGAAAAGTGACAAATAGTGTGAATTTGATGAATAATGAATCT
>NC_051413.1:35473080-35473180 GCF_015228065.2 Penaeus monodon
GTTGAGCAAGGATTATTGTAACAATACTTCAAAGAACAAAATATAGAAGCAGATAGGAGAAAATGAGTTCATAATACATAGGAGAAAAATAGAGAGAGAG
>NC_051413.1:35473905-35474011 GCF_015228065.2 Penaeus monodon
AGGAATATAATGCATTTTAATATAAGCATATAATATACACATAAATGTAATACAACAGACATATACATAAACGACACAAACTCACATTGCAACTAAATAAAGTACG
>NC_051413.1:35475086-35475176 GCF_015228065.2 Penaeus monodon
GAACTTCTCACCAATGACCACCAATTATAAGTTTAGGAATAGTAAATCAAAGTTATGACATATGGTAAATCTATCAACCATAATTGATTC
>NC_051413.1:35477819-35478955 GCF_015228065.2 Penaeus monodon
AATTTTTATTTGCCCTTAAAAAAAGCTGTGAAAAAAAAATCTCTTTTCTTTTAAATCAGCTGTGATCCCTTTTCCCCAAAATTCATCTGTACCCACCCCCCCCCCACTTGAGGTCCCCCTAAGCAAAATGACGAGACCTTATTTAACCGGGTTTCAAACGAGAAAATCCTCCCCTGACCGGGGTTATGGGAGGGGGGGGGGGGGAGAGCCCAAGGGAAGGTGGAAAGGCTGGGGGGTTTACAGCATTAGGCTAAAATTTTATGTTTTTGGGGGTGACCTTTTTTTTTTTTGGCTGAAGTTTTACTCTATTCTGGTTTCATCTAACACCCTGGTTTACCTTTTCCCTTTGGGAAGGGGAAATAGGTTTTCCAAAGGGACTGCAGTAATCGTCAATCAGGGGCAGCAGGGGGAAATTTGTTAAGGTAACAATTTTGGGACTGCAATGTCTTTGCTATTCATTTAAAGGGAAATTGAAGATCCTTTTTACAGCCTTAATACTTTAAACCCAGTTAGGTAAAACCCTATGCGGTTAGAGGCTTCCTGGACCAAAAATACTACTAGGGAAAATGTTCAATCCCCGGCCCATAGTGCCCAGTTTTATACTTGTTATTCTGTATTTCATGACTCGGGCTGTCGGACGAAAAAAAGTCAACGATAGTTTTTTTGGCGCTTTTAAAATATTTATAAATGTTTGAAGAATGAGCTCACTTTTTAAAAAGACCCTTTTTTGGGGGTTTTATGTGCAGTAGATGGAATCAAAGGCATCCCTTTCGGGAGTCCCCTTCAGGGACTTGAGAACAGGCTCTTTCACTAAACATAGATTTCAGTTGGACATATTTAATTGGTTTCCAACTAACGGCTGGCCCCAAAGTTTCCCATAGGATGTGTTATTCGCACGTAAAGGGGCCCAATCAATTCAAAACAAACTCAAATTGGGGTTTTTGGTTTATCAGGTGTCTACCCGGGAAAGAGACTTATGGAACGCCCCCCGAACGCACATTTTGGGCAGTCAAAAAAATTTGTGATAAATTTCAAGGTGGGCGGGCCCTTAAAAGGTGCCCAAGGGGATTCTTGGTAGTTGGAAGCAGAAAAATTTTTATTTGCCCCCTCCTAAGGGGAACCTCATTGACTGACTA
>NC_051413.1:35479129-35479339 GCF_015228065.2 Penaeus monodon
AATTGATACTAATCAACTCCAACCCCCAAAAGGGTGATGGATTTGAGGGCCCCATAGTTTTACCCTTTAACCCCCAAACTATGCAAATGCGTGATGGAGTCCAAGCTTCGGGTAATTAAAAAAGTCTGAAAATTATTTGTAAAAAATAAAAAAGGCCCGCATTTCAGTAAAATTTGCAAAACGATTTTAATTTTTTTGGGGTTTAAATTT
>NC_051413.1:35479356-35479553 GCF_015228065.2 Penaeus monodon
TTTTACATCATGATATAAACTAACCCAACCCCCAAACAAAAACCGAAATACGGCTTGCAATTTTTTTATCATTGCGGTAAAAAGGGGGTAACCCCCAGTTGCCATTTTAAATCTGAAACAAAAAAAATTCTGACCCTTTTTTATTTCAAAAATGTTTATGAGAAATTTATCAATAGGGGTTTCAGCAAATTGTAGGA
>NC_051413.1:35479762-35479936 GCF_015228065.2 Penaeus monodon
GTTTTTTTTCCTTTTTTTTGAAAATGCAAAAAACCCCGTGGAAAAAATTTTGGATCCCGGAAAAAACCCCTACCCGTCCCCCTGGATCCACAAACCTTCAGAGAAAAAACCCGAATAAAATAATAGATAACCTTCATGTCCATACGTGTAGCCTTTTCATCCAGGGAAATTTTA
>NC_051413.1:35480094-35481632 GCF_015228065.2 Penaeus monodon
AATTATCCAGCTTTTCGTAATTTTTGTGATTCAAAGCATATATTGCCACGAGTTCATCGGAATGCGCAGGGCGTGTAAAAAACTGAATTTGTATTTCGGAAAAAATCATAAAAATAAAGTTCATGAAAAACCCAAAAAAAATGGCCTTAATATAGTTCACGATAGCAAACAGCTTTTTTTTAAATAAAAAATCGGGCTTTTATACGCCTTTCGCGCAAGCATTGCGTAGACTATTTAGGTAAATCAAGGGAAAAGGCGACCCGTGAATAGTCCCAAACGGGCCGTTGATTTTTTTTATAGACTTTTTGGGGGGGCTCACCCCTCTCTCCCATGGAATGGCGGGGTTTAAAATTATATTGGACGAAGCGCAATTATATACTCTATATCATGCAATAAAATCAATATTTATCTTAAACCATTATCTTTTTATGATCAAATGACTGGAGCAAGGTGGGCTTCGCTGAGGACGCACACAAAATAAATTATATTAATGGTTTCCCTTTTACAGTTTAGGGTTTTTGGGCAGGGTATAGTATTTTACGCAGTTTCTTCTATTTCTTAAGCATGATATTGAATGCGAAAAATTCCTTGCAGTCTCTTCACTTCCTAAAATTTTAAGTGATTTAAAAAACCGTTTCTCCCAGCGTTAGATATTGAAAAAATTGTCCACAAGTCTCTCCACCAATTATTTATAAAACAGTGGGTGATTTGCAGAAATTTATTCTTTCCCTTTTAACGCCGATAGAAACCGATGACTCCTGTGGCGTTAAATTTGTTTTAAAGACCAGATCCACTCCTTGTATATATACACCATCCATGGCATGTTGTTAAGCCGAGCCTTTTTGAGGGGCGCCTGCGGGTGGTCGGGGTGAAAAATCTTTTGCTGAAATCGATCGCCTGCTTTGTCTCGAATCTTGAAAGGGGGCCCTTAGGAAAGGGTTGGCGATGACCACCCCGAGGCATTGGGGGATGATTTGAAGTTTATTATCTTATTGTTTTACCATGTCGTCATGTTTGTGATCATATGATTCATTTACATTTTTGCCCCAAAACGGACAGGAGGGGGGAGGACAAAAATGTATAGACCCAGCGAAGTCCCTTTAGGTGCAAACACAGATTGAAAAAAAGATACAGGAATAAAAGGGAAAAAATGGACAAGAGAACACAGGGCGACAACAAATTAATTAGCCACATTTAAATTTCCTTTTTTTAAACTGTCCGTCACCCAATTAACCTGAAGGTTTGAGAGCCAAAAACCCCATAAACCTTCGGGGGAATAAAGGTAAAAAAAAAACTTTTTTGTTGAACAAGAAGTTGTGAATCGTGGGCAACTTTTTAAAAAAAGAATATAGACCAAGAAAAATGTTAAAAATGATGAACTTACCAATAAATAAATAATGTTTTTATTTGGGGACTAAATCAAACGCACAGGGTAATTCAAAAATTTCAAACTTGTAAACTTGTACTATAGTTAAAAGCAGGGGAAATACCACGTTGCTTTAAAATCAAACTCATGTCAAACAGCAATTATTAGATTT
>NC_051413.1:35481670-35484547 GCF_015228065.2 Penaeus monodon
GAGTAATAGTTACTGGTTCAATTCCTTTGTAAAATATAATTTTGATTCCTTTAGGAACCCTGTGACAGGAAGGCGTGCCAAATATTAGTGGGCCCACCTTTTTTTATTAAAATCCGAAAAAACAGCCAGTTTTGGTGGCAATTGGGTAATGATTTTTGAAGAGAAAAAAATCCCCGGATCCCATCGAAAGTTTTGGGTAAAATTGTCAAAAAATGATAAATTAAAGGCCCCCCCAGTTTTAAAGATTGGTAAGCACAAATGTAGGAGAAGCCCCCTTTTGGGGAAAGGGCAAGGGCCCCAACTGGGGCGGGATGTCTTTATTGCCTTAACCCTTTTTGCTATGTTTTTTCGAAGTCTCTGGCCGCACTAGCATTTTTTTTTTTCGCTTTTATCTAAGGATTTTAGAGTTCGCATGGAGAAAGTTTTATACAGGTCGATTTTTCCCCGGGGGAATCAGTTTGCTGTTAGAAATTTTTGGCCAAAATTGGTCTTGAAGTTTTCGTTACTCAAATATTCGAATGTGTGGCAATATCCACATTATTTATCCGAGTATTCTTGTAGCAGCCCGGCTCCGACCGCGCACATACACATTATGTAGGTGAGGTCATGTCCGCCAAAACCCATTTTCCCAATCCCGAGCCCCACTGAGTATGAATAGTCGCCGTGGAGACTAAATAACTTACCACCCCCATCCATTCTCACCCGGGACTCGATGTCCTGATAATTATCGGTCTATTTAATTAATGGGTTGGAGATTATGACTGTCGACACCAACACCCAGCAAGTTAGGTAACCGGGCCTATCGCAAATGACCAGCTGGGTCATGCCACTTTCTGACTCGGAGACAGGAGATATCTCGCGACTAATGGCAAATTCAGGCCGGACGACAGTGGACATCCCCCGTAACCCCCGGTCGGGGAGTAGAGGACTTATATTTTTAAATTGATGCTTCTTCGAACCGGGTACTTGCTTCCCCTGTTGGGTGTCAGTGAGAGCAAAGATTGGTGAGGGCTTATCAAGGGGAGATGTAAGTCGGCCGGAGGGCGCCCCCTTTGTTCGGCGGCGGGTTTCCGTATCGCATGTGCGAAGTGTAAGGGGCCCAGTGATGCCTTGCGTTGTTGGGAAGGGGAAACCCTTTTTGTGCGTAAAAAAGCATACAAGGGTTCATAAACAAGGGGCGCATGCCCCATTTTTATTTTGATTTATGAGCTTTTTGAAGTCAGTATAGTGGCGGGAAACAGAACATTACTGATAACATGTTGTTAACATATCAGAACTCTCGGAAGAGACAGTTTTATGCATCGGAAAAAAAATGTATAACGCTATGTTTTTGTTTCGCATATAGTAATTATTGTCAATTATTTGAAATTCTTAGTGTAATGAACTAATTTTGCTGTGAATTTTTTTATTCAAAATCCGATAAATAATATTATTACTTTATTATAAATTATAAAGGTTTGTGGGCCGAGTGTAAACGGCCGAATTTTCAGTCAGTGCTTGGCGAATGATATGGGGTGGCGAGAAGTAGACAGGGGTACCCGCTCGCCCACGGGTGGGCCGACACTCCCCCTTCGCTTCTGAAATCCCCGACCTCACCTGTGTAAACAGGGGGATTAAACCGAATTTTTAACTGCATGGGTCGGAATCCAAAACGCCTTTCCCCCACGGATTTTCACGTTCCCCCCGCCGAAAAAAGCATAATCATTTTTTATAAGGGGGGCGCATTCGCACCCCCGCCCTTGCGAATGATTTTTAAGCTCGAAAAGGAATGGTTTTCAATGGGACGCTCGAATGGAAAAAATTAACCCACACGATGTACTGTGTTTTAAATTTTGTGTATCAGCGAGACTTTGCTAGTGGGGGGCCAAAAAGCTGTTAGAACGTCAGCTACAACGCTATTTCACCTGCAGCATCCACCCATACAGGGAATCTTGCTCCCCACTCATAACATTTTTAAAATTTAAAAATACAGAGTAGTTGAAAACTTTTCCTTTTCGCTATTTTTTTTCCTTTAAATGCCATAAAAGCAGGATTTAAGAATCAAGGGGATGGCCCTTGATAAATCCTCTTCCTTACATGTCACTTATTATTTACCAGGTTTTTTAAAATTCTTTTTGCTGATTTTAAAGTGGTACAGGTACAGCACATTTTTAAACGTGAGCAGGACCAAGCACCTGCCCTCCCCCATATGGTTAAAGTACCCAGCGAAAAAAAATTCGAACATTTCAACAAAACTAATTCGTAATGAACAATCCTTGGCTAGCTAGGTAAGTGCCCAAAAGCGCGAAAAACATTGATGAGAATTTATTTTTTTTGGGGTTTTAACAAATAAACCCGATGTCGAAAGTAGGAAAAAACATTTTTGAAAGGGTAGGCGTATACATAGATTCGTCAAAAAAAAAAAGTTTAGAAACTTGCATATTTTCTTTTTTAACAAGATAGTGAGACATTTGTTTTTTTCAAACTAATTTTTTTCTGCAAGTTCTCCCTTAAGACTAAAAAAAACAAATGATTGATAAGTATCCGCAAAAAAAAACCAAATTTTTTTTTCTTAGCAGAAAGATTAAATTTTAAAGAACCTTTCCATATTCCCGAAGTATATCAAGGACAGTAACTCATACTTTTATCTTGCGACTGTTATCAAAAGGGTATATATTTTTGAAGCCATAATGAAAAATGTTTTTTCAGGGAGAAAAAAAATCAAGTTTTAAAGCCTATTAGTAAAAAAGAAAAAAAGGAAACTGAATTTATAATAGCAACTCTATCTGCTGAGTACATTTTGTTGTCTAGCCAAAGTCAGACCCAGCTAACCCCGAAAAAAAGGATAAAAACATGACACCGAAAAGGA
Source organism: Penaeus monodon (assembly GCF_015228065.2). NCBI lineage: Eukaryota > Metazoa > Arthropoda > Malacostraca > Decapoda > Penaeidae > Penaeus > Penaeus monodon. The sequence goes on from NC_051413.1 coordinate 35,484,519, forward strand.
TGCAATATGTAGAAATAAGGGTTTTAAAT
>NC_051413.1:35485221-35485331 GCF_015228065.2 Penaeus monodon
TTTTCTATTAATCAGCTGTGATCCCTGTTCCATAATTCATCTGTACCCCACTCCCCCCCACTTGAGGTGCCCATAAGCGAATGACGAGACCTTATTTAATCCCAGGTCCA
>NC_051413.1:35486499-35486630 GCF_015228065.2 Penaeus monodon
CATAGTTACTACCGTTACCGCAAACTATGCAAATGCAGTGATGGAGTCCAAGCTTCTGATTAATAAAGAAGTCTGTAACTTATATGTTAAACATAACAACGCCTGCATTTCAGTAAAATTTTGCAATCGAT
>NC_051413.1:35486666-35486735 GCF_015228065.2 Penaeus monodon
CTAACCTAACCCCAATCAAAGCCGAAATCACGGCTCGCATTCTTATCACGCGGTAATGGTGGTAACCCC
>NC_051413.1:35487029-35487189 GCF_015228065.2 Penaeus monodon
ACAGAGTTTTTAAACCTTTTGTGAACTGCAAAACCGCGTGGAAATCTGTGCATCCTGAAAAGCTACTCTACCCGTCCCCCTAGATCACACACCTGTCAGAGAAAACCTGAATATAAATAATAGATAACCTTCATGTCCAGTACGTGTCAGCCTCTCATCC
>NC_051413.1:35487360-35487480 GCF_015228065.2 Penaeus monodon
TATCCAGCATTCGTAATTTTTGTGATTCAAATTCATTATATTGCACGAGTTCATCGGAATGCGCAGGGCGTGTAAAAACCTGAATTTTGTATTTCGGAAAAAATCATGAAAATAAAGTTC
>NC_051413.1:35487548-35488339 GCF_015228065.2 Penaeus monodon
TCGGGCTTTTATACGCCTTTCGCGCAAGCATTGCTGTAGACTATTTACGTAAATCAAGGGAAAAGGCGACCCGTGAATAGTACCACGGGCCGTTGATTTTTTTTATAGACTTTTTTGGGGGCTCACCCCTCTCTCCCATGGAATGGCGGGGTTAAAATTATATATTGGACGAAGCGCAATTATATACTCTATATCATGCAATAAAATCAATAGTTATCTTAAACCATTATCTTTTTATGATCAAATGACTGGAGCAAGGTGGGCTTCGCTCGAGACGCACACAAAATAAATTATATTAATGTTTCCCTTTACAGTCAGGTTTTTGGGCAGGTGTATAGTATTTTACGCAGTTTCTTCTATTTCTTAAGCATGATATTGAATGCCGAGAATTCCTTTGCAGTCTCTTCACTTCCTAAAATTTTACAGTGATTAAGAAACCGTTTCTCCCAGCGTTAGATATTGAAACATTGTCACAAGTCTCTCCACAATTATTTATTAAAACAGTGATGATTTGCAGAAATTTATTCTTCCATTTTTAACGCCGATAGAAACCGATGACTCCTGTGGCGTTAAATTTGTCTAAAGACCAGATCCACTCCTTGTATATATACACACATCCATGGCATGTTGTTAAGCCGAGCCTTGTTGACGGGTCGCCTGCGGGTGGTCGAGGTGATAAATCTGTTGCTGTAATCGATCGCCTGCTTTGTCTCGAATCTTGTAATGGGCTCCTTAGGCATAGGTTGGCGACTGACCACCCGAGGCATTGTGTGACTGATTTTGAACGATCT
>NC_051413.1:35488420-35489988 GCF_015228065.2 Penaeus monodon
GGACATGGAGGGGGGAGGACAGAACTGTATAGACCCCAGCGAAGTCCCTTTAGTGTGCGAACACAGATGTGAAAAAAGATACAGGGAATGAAAGGAAAATGGACAAGAGAACACAGGGCGACAACAAAATTAATTAGCCACATTGTAACTTTCCTTTTTTTAAACTGTCCGTCACCCAATTAACCTGAAGTGTTTGAGAGCCATAAACCCCATAAACCTTCCTGGGAATAAAGGTACAGAAAAAACTATTTTGTTGAACAAGAAGTTGTTGATATGCGTAGGGCAACTATTTAAAAAAGAATATCAGACCAAGAAATATGTTATAAACTGATGAACTTATACCTAATAAATTAAATAATGTTTTTTAGTTGACTAAATCAAACGCACAGGGTAATTCAAAACTTCAAACTTGTAAACTTGTACTATAGTTAATAATGCATGACAGCTACCTACGTTGCTTTAAAATCAAACTCATTGTCAAACAGTCAATTATTAGATTAAAGAAATACCAAGGAAATGCTCAAACACATAAAAAATAAGAGTAATAGTTACTGGTTCATATTCCTTACGTAAAATCATAATTAAGATTCCTTTAGGAACTCGTGTGACATTGGAAGGCGTGCCAACATATTAGTGTGCTACCTTTTTATATTAAAATCCGAAAATAACAGCCAGTTTAGGTGATGCAATTCGGATAATGATTTTTGAAGAGAAAAGTATATCCCTGGGATCAGCGCATCGAAAGTTTGGATAACTTGTCAAACATATGATAAATTAAGGTCCCGCCCAGTTTAATGATTGGTAAGCACAAATGCTACGGAGAAGCCCTTCCTTTTGGGGAAAGGGCAAGGGATCTCCGAAGCTGGGGCGGGTATGTCTTTATTGCCTTAACCATTTATGCTATGTTCTTTCGAAGTCTCTGCGCCGCACTATGCATTTTCTTTTTTCGCTTGATCTATAGAGATTTCAGAGTTCGCATGGAGATAAGTTTGCATACAGGTCGATTCCTCTCGGCGGAATCAGTTTGACTGTATTAGAAATCTATTTTGGCTCAAAATTGGTCTGTGAAGTTCTCAGCTTACTCAAATATTCGAATGTGTGGCAATATCCACATTATTTATCCGCAGTATTCTTGTAGCAGCCCTGGCTCCCGACCTGCGCACATCACACATTATGTAGGTGAGGTCATGTCACGTCCTAAAGCCATGTCCTCACATCCCGAGACCCACTGAGTCATGAATAGTCGCCAGTGGAGACTAAATAACTTACCACGCCCATCCATTCTCACCCAGACTCCGATGTCCTGATACATTATCGGTCTACTTACTATTAATGGGATCTGGAGATTATTGACTGTCGACACCAAGCAGCCAGCAAGTTAGGTCAACCTAGGCCTATCGCACAATGACCAGCTAGGGTCATGCCACATTCTGACTCGGAGACAGTGAGCATATCTCGCGACTAATGGCAAATTCAGGCCGGACGACAGTGGACATCTCCCGTAATCCCCGTCTGTCTGGGATGTAGAGGACTTATACTTTTAAATGTGATGGCTTCCTTCGAAGCCA
>NC_051413.1:35490192-35490477 GCF_015228065.2 Penaeus monodon
AAGGCGTCTCATGAACAATGGGCGCATGCGCCAATTTCTTATTTTTGAGTTATGAGCGTTTGAAGTCAGGTATAGATGGCAGAAACAGAACATTACTGAGTAACATGTTGTTATACATCATCAGAACTCTCTGGAAGAGACAGATTTATGCATCAGGAAAAAAATGTATAACGCTATCGTGTTTGTTTCAGCATATAGTAATTATTGCTCAATCTATTTGAAATTCATTAGCTGTCAATGAAGCTAATTTATTGCTGTGAATTCTTTATTCAAAAATCCGATAAA
>NC_051413.1:35490505-35491996 GCF_015228065.2 Penaeus monodon
AAATGGTCTTGTCGGCCGAGTGTAAACAGTGCCGAATTTCAGTCACGTGCTTGGCGAGATGACTATGGGGATGGCGAGAAGTAGACAGAGGTAGCCGCTCGCCCACTGGCTGGGCCGACACTCGCCCTTCGCGTTCTGAAATCCCAGACCTCATCCGTGTGTAATACAAGGGAGATTAAACCTAGAATTTTGAACCTGCATGGGTCGGAATCGCAAAACGCTCTCCACCACGGTATTTTCACTGCTTCCCCCCTAGCCGAAAATATGCATAACTCATTTTTGATAAGGGTGGCGCATTCGCACCCCTGCCCTTGCGAATGATTATTAAGCTCGAACGGAATGGTTTTCAATGGTGACGCTCGAATGGAAACATTAACCCACACGATGTTACTGTGTTTTAAATTTAGTGTATCAGCGAGACTTCTGCTAGCTGGGGAGCCAACCAGCTGCCTTAGAACGTCAGCTACAACGCTATTTCACCTGCAGCATCCAGCCAGTACAGTGGAATCTTGCTACCCACTCATAACATTGTTAGAATTAAAATACAGTAGTAGTTGAAATACATTCCTTTTCGCTATTTCGTTTCCTTTAAATGCCATCAATGCAGGATTTAAGAATCAAGCGACTGGCCTTGATAAATCCGTCGTTCCTTTACATCGTCACATGTATTATTTACCACTGACGTTTTAATATCTTTTTGCTGATGTTAAGTGGTACAGGTACAGCACACATTTAAAACGTGAGCAGGACCAATGCACCCATGCCCTCCCCCACATATTGGTTAAAGTAGCCAGCGATAAAACTTCGAACATTTCAACATTAAACATAATTCGATAATGAACACTATCCCTTGGCTAGCTGAGGTAATGTGACACAAGCAGCGCAAAACATTGATGAGAATGTTATTATTTTTTCGGGTTACACAAATAAACCCGATGTCGAAGTATGGAGAAACATGTTGACAATGGTAGGCAGCTTATACATAGATTCGTCAAAAAAAAAGTTTCAGACAACTTGCATATCTTCTTGTCTTAAACAAGATAGTGATGACAGTTTGTTTCTTTCTAAACTATATGTTTTCTGCAAGTTCTGCCTTAAGACATAAATAACAAATGATTGATAAGTATCCGCACAGAAAAACATATTTCTTTTCTTAGTCAGAAAGACTTCATATTTCAAAGACACCTTTCCATACTTCCTGAAGTCATATCAAGGATCAGTAACTTCATACTGTTTATCTTGCGACTGTATATCAAGGATATATATTTTATGAAGCCATAATGAAAAATGTTGTTCAGGGAGAAAAATACATCTAAGTTTAAATGCCTATTAGTAAGAAGAAAAAAAGGCATCTGAATTTATACATAGCAATCTGCTATCTGCTCGACGTACATTTTGCTTGTCTAAGCCAACGTCAGACCCAGCTAACCCCGAAACATGGATAAAACACATGCACACCTGAAAAGGCATGTGCAATATGTAGAAATAAGG
>NC_051413.1:35505189-35505320 GCF_015228065.2 Penaeus monodon
CATAGTTACTACCGTTACCGCAAACTATGCAAATGCAGTGATGGAGTCCAAGCTTCGGATTAATTAAGAAGTCTGTAACTTATTTGTTAAACATAACAACGCCTGCATTTCAGTAAAATTTTGCAATCGAT
>NC_051413.1:35505356-35505425 GCF_015228065.2 Penaeus monodon
CTAACCTAACCCCAATCAAAGCCGAAATCACGGCTCGCATTCTTATCACGCGGTAATGGTGGTAACCCC
>NC_051413.1:35505691-35508587 GCF_015228065.2 Penaeus monodon
AAAAATTTACAATTTTTTAAAATTTTTTTGTGAACTGCAAAACCGGTGGAAATTGTGTCCAAAAAAGCTACTTTACCCGCCCCCCAAATACAACCTTAGAGAAAACCTGAATATAAAAATAGATAACCTTCATGCCCCAGACGTGTCCCTCAAAATCCAGAATTTTTAAAACGTTCTTGGATTTTTTTGGGGGTGGGTTGGGCATCAAGGGGGAAAAGGACAGGTAATTTGAACACGTTGACGAGGGGCTGGTCGCCCGGGCCGGGCCCCGCCATAGGATACCCCGGGGGGGCAATTTTTGATTTGGCTTTTCTTATTTCCAGCATTCGAATTTTTGTTTAAAACATTATTTGAACGAGTTTCATCGGAATGGCAGGGCGGTAAAAACCTGAATTTTGTATTTGGAAAAAAAGAAAAAAAAGTTCATGAAAACCAAAAAAGCCAAAATTAGTTCACGATAGAAAACAGTCTTTTTTTAAAAAAAAACGGGTTTTAACGCCTTTCGCCAGCAGCTGTGACTTTTAGAAAATAAGGGAAAAAGGGCGCCGTGAAAGTACCAGGGCCGTTATTTTTTTTATAATTTTTTTGGGGGGTCACCCCTCTCTCCATGGAGGGCGGGGAAAAATTTTATTATTGGACGAAGGCAATTAATTAATATCATCAAAAAAAATCAATAGTTATCTTAAACCTTATCTTTTAGACAAAGACTGGAGAAAGGGGGGCTTCGTCGAAACGACACAAAAAAAATTTAATTTTAATTTTCCTTACAGTAGGTTTTGGGAGGGATAGATTTTTACGCAGTTCTTCTTTTTCTTAAGCATAAATTTAAACCCGAAAATTCCCTTTTGCAGTCCTTCATTTTCCAAAAAATTTTAAAGTGATTAAAAAACCGTTTCTCCCAGCTTAGATATTGAAACTTTGTACTTTTTTTCTCCCAAAATTTTTTAAAAAAACAGTGATTTTTGCAGAATTTATTCTTCCATTTTTAACCCATAGAACATGACTCCTGGGCGAAAATTTTGTCTAAACCAGATCCACTCTTGTATATATACCACATCCTGGCAGTTTTTTAAGCCGACCCTTTTTGAGGGTCCCCTCGGGTGGTCGGGTGAAAATTGTGCTGTAATGACCCCGTTTTGTCTGAATTTTTAAATGGGCTCTTGGGATGGGTTTTGGCGACGACCCCCCGAGGCATGTGTACTGATTTGAAGATCTTTATTACTTTATTGTTGTTACCATTGGTCATGATTTATATCAGATTATCGTTATCATTTATGACCCAAAAACGGACTGGGGGGGGGAGGAAGAACTGTATAGCCCCCGGAAGCCCCTTTAGGTGCAACACGATGTAAAAAAAGATACGGGGAAATGAAGGAAATGGAAAAGAGAACACAGGGGACAACAAAATTAAATTACCACTTTGTAATTTCCCTTTTTTTAAAAATGTCCGCCCCCAATTTAACCCAAATGTTTGAACCCATAAACCCATAAACCTTTCCTGGGAAAAAAGGGTACAAAAAAAAACTATTTTTTGAACAAATTTGTTGATATGCTGGGGCAATATTTAAAAAAAATATCAGACCAAAAAATTGTTAAAATGATAAACTTATACAATAATTAATAATGTTTTTTAGTTGATAAATCAAAAGCACAGGGTAATTCAAAAACTTCAAACTTGTAAACTTGTACTATAGTTTAAAAAATGCATGAAGCTACTACGTTGTTTAAAATCAAATCATTGTCAAAAAGCAATTATTAGATTAAAGAAATCCAAGGAAAAGCTCAAACACATAAAAAATAAGGTAATATTTTCTGGGTTTTTTCCCCTTTCGTAAATCATAATTTAAAATTCCCTTTTGGAAAATCGTGTGACATTGGAAGGCGTGCCAACATATAGTGTGCTCCTTTTTATATTAAAAACAAAATAAAAGCCGTTTAGGTGATGCAAATTTGGTAATGATTTTTGAAGAGAAAAGTATATCCGGGGTCAGCGATCAAAAATTTTTGGGTAAATTGTCAAAAATATGATAAATTAGGTCCCCCCCAGTTTAATATTGGGGAGCACAAATGCCGGGGAGCCTTCCTTTTGGGGGGGAAAGGGCAAAAGGGCCCGAACTGGGGCGGGTATTCTTTATTGCTTTAACCCTTTATGCTAGTTCTTTCGAAGTCTCTGGGGACTATGCATTTTCTTTTTTGCTTTATTATAGAGATTTCAAGTTCCCTGGAGATAATTTGCAACGGGGATTCCCCTCGGGGAATCATTTGACTGTATTAAAATCTTTTTGGCTCAAAATTGGTCTGTGAGTTTCAGCTTACTCAAAAATTTTAAAGTGTGGCAATATCCCCATTATTTTTCCCCGTATTCTTGAGCAGCCCTGGCTCCCCCCCCTGCGCACTCAACATTTGTGGTGAGGTATGTCACTCCCAACCCTGTCCTCACCTCCCGAGACCCCGTCATGAATATCCCAGGGGGAAAAATAAATTTAAAGCCATCCATTTCACCAGACTCCGATGTCCGATACATTTTGGTCTACTTTATTATGGGTTTTTGGGTTTTGATGTCGAACCCCCGCAGCCACAAATTAGGTCAAACCTAGGCCATCGCACAAAGACCCGTAGGCATCCACATTCTGATCGGAGACAGTGAGCATTCTGGATAAGCAAAACAGGCCGGGCGACGTGGACATCTCCCGTTCCCCCCTGTCTGGGGTGTAGAGGACTTTTACTTTTAAATTGTGGTTCCCTTTGAAACCAGGGACTGCTTCCCCCTGTTGGAGTGCAGTGAGAGAAAAATTGGGGAGGGCTTACTCAGGGGGGATGTAATCGGGGCCCGGGGGGCGCCGCTTTGTTTCGCGGCGGTTGTATCCATAAGTGGAGTGTAAGGTCCAGTGATGCC
>NC_051413.1:35508635-35510388 GCF_015228065.2 Penaeus monodon
CAAGGCGTCTCATGAAAATGGGCGCATGCGCAATTTCTTTTTTTGAGTTTCGTTTGAATCAGGGATAGATGGCAGAAACGAAAATTACGAGTAAAACTTTTGTTTTAATACAGAACTCTGGGGAAAAGAAGATTTTGCATCAGGAAAAAAGTATAACGCTTCTTTTGTTTAGATTAGTAATTATTGCTCATCATTTGAAATTTTAGTTCAATGAAGCAATTTTTTGCTGGAAATTTTTTATTTTAAAAAACCGATAAAAAAATTATTTTATTTTTCAATTATAAATGGCTTTTGGCCGAGTGTAAACTGCGAATTTCAGTCACGGCTTGGGGGATTATGGGGTGGGAAAGTAGACAGAGGTAGCCGCTCGCCCCTGGTGGGCCGACACCGGCCTTTGGTTCTGAAATCCCCGACCTATCCGTGTGAATACAAGGGAGATTAAACTAGAATTTTAAACTGCATGGGTCGGAATCGCAAAACGCTCTCCACCACGGTATTTTCACTGCTTCCCCCTAGCCGAAAATATGCATAACTCATTTTTGATAAGGGTGGCGCATTCGCACCCCTCCCCTTTTGCGAATGATTATTAAGCTCGAACGGAAGGGTTTTCAATGGTGACGCTCAAAGGGAAAACTTAACCCACACGAGGGTACTGTGTTTTAAATTTAGTGTTCAGGCGAGACTTTGCTAGCTGGGAGCCAAACCCAGCTGCCTTAGAACGTCAGCTACAACGCTATTTCACCTGCAGCATCCAGCCAGTACAGTGGAATCTTGCTACCCACTCATAACATTGTTAGAATTAAAATACAGTAGTAGTTGAAATACATTCCTTTTCGCTATTTCGTTTCCTTTAAATGCCATCAATGCAGGATTTAAGAATCAAAGCGACGGCCCTTGATAATCCGTCGTTCCTTTACATCGTCACATGTATTATTACCACTTGACGTTTTAATATCTTTTTGCTGATGTTAAGTGGTACAGGTACAGCACACATTTAAAACGTGAGCAGGACCAATGCACCCAGCCCTCCCCACATATTGGTTAAAGTAGCCAGCGATAAAACTTCGAACATTTCAAAAATTAAAAATAATTCGATAATGAACACTATCCCTTGGCTAGCTGAGGTAATGTGAAAACAAGCAGCGCAAAAAATGCATGAGAAAGTTATTTTTTTCGGGTTTACACAAATAAACCCGATGTCGAAGTATGGAGAAACATGTTGACAATGGTAGGCAGCTATACATAGATTCGTCAAAAAAAAGTTTCAGACAACTTGCATATCTTCTTGTCTTTAAACAAGATAGTGATGACAGTTGTTTCTTTCTAAACATATGTTTCTGCAAGTTCTGCCTTAAGACATAAAAAACAAATGATTGATAAGTATCCGCACAGAAAAACATTTTCTTTTCTTAGTCAGAAAGACTTCATATTTCAAAGACAAACCTTTTCCCTACTTCCTGAAATCATATCAAGGATCAGTAACTTCATACTGTTTTTCTTGCGACTGTATATCAAGGATATATATTTTATGAAGCCATAATGAAAAATGTTGTTCAGGGGAGAAAAATACATTAAGTTTAAATGCCTATTAGTAAGAAGAAAAAAAGGCATCTGAATTTTTACATAGCAATCTGCTATCTGCTCGACGTAATTTTGCTTGTCTAAGCCAAAGTCAGACCCCGCTAACCCCGAAACTGGATAAAACACATGCACACCTGAAAAGGCATGTCAAAATGAGAAATAAGGGTTAAGT
>NC_051413.1:35511177-35511712 GCF_015228065.2 Penaeus monodon
TGAAATAAGGGTTATATGAAAAAATGGCGCACGCTAACCCTAGACTTTGGGAATGAGAAAGGGTCTGAGGAATGTTTATGTAGTGAAAATTCTTCCCCAGTTGTAAATTGAATGGTGAAGTTCTTTTGAGAAGTGTAATTTGTTTTATATACGCGATCGCTTGTCTTTCAGAGCTTTGGTGCTTGATATTAAAATTAATGTTATTTGACGCACATCTGGAAGTTGATTTGAATTCATATGATTTCCATTAATTTACTTTCCATTAAGTTAACGTTGTAGAAGTTTATGTTTAAAACTGACAAAATGTTCCATTGTTGGAGTATCCTGTGTTCGGATGAACTTAGTAGTCGAGATATTTAATGTGTAAACTGTATATCACGTTTACTGTGCAAGTATTGAGTTTAAAAAGATATATATTATAAAGTTTATTACTAATGATGGATTGTAATCATTATTACTGATGAATTCAATTAATTTTGAGATGAGATAAACATTTAAATTGTAGTAATGCAAGAAGCCGGGATTCGTATAATGC
>NC_051413.1:35511816-35512280 GCF_015228065.2 Penaeus monodon
ACAGGGCTGTCAGAGTGCAGCGATAAAACTTAGTCGGAGTGGATGGGGGGGTCGTCCTTATATTTTCCCCCGAAAAAAATTTATTTGTCCCAAATTGATTTTTGATAATAAAAAAAGGGGTTTTTTTATTCTAAAAAAAAAGGTTTTTGGTTTTTTGGGTTGTTTTATAAGTTAAAAAAAAAGGTGGGAAATAAATTTTTTTTTATGGATTCATGTTTTTTTATGGTAATCTCCCCCTTTTTATTTGGGGTCATTTTATTTTTTATTGTTTAATGTATGGTATGTTTAAATTTTCATTTCACTTAAAATTATGGGGGGAATAAATTGGTTAAAAATTTTTTTTGGAAAATTTTTTTAAAACTTTAATTTAAACATTTTCTAAATTTTTTAAAAATTTAAATATTAAAATTTTAAAATATATAATATATATTTTAGTAGGGAATTATATTAAATATTATAATATA
>NC_051413.1:35514829-35515085 GCF_015228065.2 Penaeus monodon
ATAATAATTTTAATAATTATTATTAAAAGTATTTATATATATAAAAAATATATATTTTTAATATAATTTTATAATTAATTTATATGTATGTTTTTAATATCATAAAAAATAAAAATAATATTTTTATTATATTATAAATATTATAAAATAAATACCCAAAAATATTAAAATTATTATATATTATATATATTTTATTAAAATATTATTTGTTATATTTAATTAGAAAAAAAAAAGGGGGCAAAACCGTTTTTTTGAA
>NC_051413.1:35516212-35516344 GCF_015228065.2 Penaeus monodon
CGTTGTTTGGTTGAACTTGGTTGAACCGCCGCTGCTTTGGTCGATTTTATTCCTCATGCGTCACATCCGACTTACATACTCTTGCGTAAACATTTTAAAAAATTTTTTTACGTTTTTTAAAATTTTGATTTG
>NC_051413.1:35516492-35517953 GCF_015228065.2 Penaeus monodon
TTTTTTTTAAAAAATAAAAATTGTTTAGTAAAAAAAAAAAAAGTGTAAATTTGGTTTTTTTCTTTTTAAAAAAAAAGATTAATTAATCATGATAATTTTTTGATAAAAAAAGTTTAATAAAAACAAACCTAATTATGATATAGAACGGAAAAATGATGGCATGAGAAAATAAAATTTTTTATAAAATTGTGTAAGCAGCCTGACCTGCAACCATACAGGGAATTCACTGCCCTTTTTAAAGCAAAACCCCAAAATTTGGGTTTGTGAATAGCCGTTTTGACTTTTTGCCCCACCTTTTTTCGGGGTACTCAGCAACCCCAGTTGAGCCAATTACCATCCCTGCGAAGAGTGCGTGGTGAAACTACGGGGGGAGTCCGGCAGCCCTCTATCAGATTTTTTCCTTTGGGGCCTCCTTCCGGGGGCATATACCCACACGCGTCTGGCAGCTGAACTCAATGGGGTTCCAATGGCCCCGGGGAATGGCCCTTTTTGGGCCACCGTCTCAGCTTCTAAAAAGGAGCAGGTCCCAATGGCTTCGGGGAGTGCTTGGGGGGCCCTAACACATGGAAAGAGTGGCAGAGGCAGGAGGGGGTTGGAAGGGTTTAGCCGCAGTGTTTTTTTGCACATTGTCACAAAATTACAAGGCACTGATTTTTGTCATGCCCTACCCAATTTTGTTAAGTTCATGAATTTCTTCAGTTTTTGTATTCCCCTTTGTAGGTACTCAGTCTAAAAGGATGTGAAACAGGGAAGGGTTTTGTTCTCTTAAACGCTAACAGTGACCCTCTTTTGGATTTTGAACTCTGTGAGGGAGTGAAGCTGCCATGTGGGAACGCCCTAATCTTCACTGGGAAAAATAATAATGTACAAGTCCCCCTCTTTTTCCTGAATTTTGCTCGGCATACATCGCTAACCCAAAGATTTTGTGAAAAATCATTTAAATTTTGGGGGGGGACCCAACTGGGCTGGGGCAGGTGAGGCAGATTTACTTTAGTATAAAATTATAATTTGAGCTTAGATTTTTTTGATCAAACTTCAGTAGAGCAGAAGAAATGAAGGTAGAGATTTAAAGAAATAATTATTATCAAAGTTTTAAAAATAGGATGCTATTTAACAGAAAAACGGGGTTTTTCATGTCAAAAAAATGGGAAAAGATATTTTTCTGACTAAAAATTTTAATCCCTTTGTCCATGTATGTGCCCGGGGACACTCCTTAAGGGGGTTTTAAATAGAAAATATTTGTTTATCATCTCTTTTTGCCCCCCTCCCCTCCGGGACCAACACAAGGTGGCCCTTGTAAAGGTTTACACTGCTTCTTGCATATCAATTTTCCCCTTTTGAACTAAAAAAATTTCTATGATTGAGACACCTGTTCATCATATTTTCTCTCTGCTTTGTGGCTTTTGCTTCCCTCTCTCAATTGGTCGGAGTACATGCCGCCATCTGGTACCATACATCGTG
>NC_051413.1:35518243-35518712 GCF_015228065.2 Penaeus monodon
TGCATGAATTTTAAAAACTCGGATGAATGAAAATGAATTTGCTGTTTTAATGGAGAAACTGATTTTGAAAAAAAGTGATGTGTATAAGGGGTCAATTTTGGGTTTTTTTTTCCCGCCTCTCATTTTTCCATAATTTTTTTTCTGATTTGGGATCGATGGTCATGTAGTCCTTTAAAAAAATGTTTTAATGTAAAGTAAAAGGTAGGTATATTTTTTTTTGAACAGATTTAGATTTCCCATGGGATTTCCCGGGGCAAAACTTCAGGGGGTGCGGGCCGCAGATTTCCCCCCCCAAAAATTCTAGTACTCCCGGAAAAAAGGGCCGGGGAAGGGCATTTGGGGGGAGAAAAGGGTTTTTTAAAGGGGGGGGTTTTTTGGTTTTTTGAGAGCCGAGGTTGAAAAAAGGGGGGAATTTTTTTCGGGGGGGGGAAAAAAAAAAGGGGGGAAAAAAAAAGGGGGGGGGGTGGGG
>NC_051413.1:35518970-35519217 GCF_015228065.2 Penaeus monodon
AATTTAGGGGCGGGATATTAAAAAGAAACCAATGTATAAGATGAAAAATAGGTGTTGGTGAGATTGGGGGAAAAGATAGGGGCAAAAAATTTTTTCAAAAAGTAAGGGAGATTAAAGGGTTTTGAGAGGTTTTCTGTAGGGTAAGAAAATCGTGTTTTAATTTTTTTTCTGAATAAATAAATTTTTAATGGGGTTTACATTTTTTATACATTAAAACGGTGTGGGGTGTGAAATGTTTTTAAAAAAA
>NC_051413.1:35520127-35520353 GCF_015228065.2 Penaeus monodon
AAATTTTATTTAATTATTAATTTATATAAATGGGAAAAACGTACCTAAAATATATGAATGATATTGAAAAAGTGTTGATATAAAAATTAGATATTTATTACTTTTTTTTGTTTTGCAATATTGAAAGATGAAAGTGGGGGAGAAAAAGATGCAACACGTAAAGCGAAGGCGCTGTCCCCCCTTTGCATTGTGTCCCGTAAAGAGGAGTCACTTTTGCCTCTAAAAC
>NC_051413.1:35520386-35520736 GCF_015228065.2 Penaeus monodon
CCCATAATGTAGTGTAAAAAGGGGAAAATTGTTAAAGAAAAGGAAACTTTTGGCAATAATTTTCCCTACAGGGTTTGGGCCCAGGGGATTTAAACCTAAGGCAAAAAGAGAGTTAATTTGGGGGAATGATTGAGTTCTTCACTGCTGTTGTAGGGAATTTTAATTTGGAACCCCTAATGCTCACAGTTAATTGTCTTTGGAAGTGCTTTTTTTGGTAAAAAAATTAAGAGGTGTTCGAAAGCTAGTCCTTTCAAGAGTACCCCCACCCGTTTGGGGAAAAAAATTCAAAAAAATTGGTTGAAAATAGGAGACTATTTTAGGCATAAGGAAAAAAAAACATTGTAAAAAAA
>NC_051413.1:35520787-35521822 GCF_015228065.2 Penaeus monodon
TTGGGTCTGAGCTGAATTTTAATATTAGCTTTCAAATATACCGGGGTTTTGATGGGTGCGAGTAGGTTAAATGGACATAAGTTTTTTAGCTGTTTCTGATTCACTTAGAGAATTGTGTATATAATTTGTATAAACCCTTTATCGTTTCCATTGGTTTTGTTGTAAAACAATAGGGTAGAGCAATTGTAAAAAAGATCTGATCAAAATTATTGCTGTAACATTTTGCCACAGTGATATATGTCAAAATGGTAACTTTGCATTTTTAAGTGTTACCAAAAAGGGGGAGTTTGAACGACTTTAGTAGTTTTGTATAGTAAACTCCAGCTTCAAATATTAATGGCAAAACAATGATGATTTAAATTCCCCTTTAGGGGTCAGCATTACCCAAACCAAATGTTCTCAAAGGACCTAAGAAAGCATGCCCCAATTTTTTCTCTTTTATCCAAAATGCCTTGCTAGTTTGATACGATGTGTGTATGAGATTTATGTCTTCCTTGATTTCCCGGATTTGTTTTTATATTTTTTTTAATGTCTTCATCATTCTTTTCCCAAGTAGCTTATCGGTTATGGGTTGATGCGTCTTTTTATAATCTAATCTATTACAGGAGACAAAATGTGTGCATGTGTTTAAGTCATAAAATTAAAATTGCAGCAAATCTGACTAGAGCAGAATTTTGGGGTGGGGGTGCCAGGCACTCGCCCAAAGGGCTTTTTCCTCTCTCTGCTCTCGCCCAAATTACAGCTTCACTTAGAACACCAAAGAAACCAGGGTTAAAGGGTTCCCTTTCTCAGTTATCATTTCATACAAATTTTTTTTTTGAGTGTCTTTAATGTTTTGGGGCATAAAGTCCAGGTGTGACAATTAATTGAAGACACCATTTCCCGTCCTTCTCTTGGGTTGTCGGTTCTGGCATCCCTGAGCGGTCACTGCCTGCAGCTGAAGGTCATAGCAGCACTCACCTCTGAGCACACTGCAAAAAACAGCAACAAAAAGTTTTTGCAGTAAAAAATAAATTATGGGGTAGTATGGTTGTG
>NC_051413.1:35522079-35523035 GCF_015228065.2 Penaeus monodon
AAAAGAGGGTTTGGGGGGGTGGGGTGGGGTATGTTGTGTGTTTATATTACTGCCACACATGCATGTAAATTATTTTTAAAACACATCAAAATTTATTTGAAAATGATACAGATAAAAATATATGTTATGGGAAATTATATAAATGCAAAATTATTTGTGTGAGTTTTGATTGAGTATCTAAAACATAAGGCTGGTAACCCAAAGTTTTGAGGGGTTTTTTGGGTGCTGAAAATTTTACAAATCAAGACAAAAAAATTAAACATGTGAATGTCACACACACAAAAAGTGTATTTTTGTCTTTTGTATATATTACAATTCTGATATCATAGACATTGTAGATTATATTTGGGTTGCAAAGTCGCTTGCTCTACTTTCACTTGTAAAATGGTTTGGAGACCAGCTCATTGTGATAGATTTGTTAAATGACCCAAAAACAAAGAAAATTTTATGCAGATATTCAAAAATTCAGAAGAACATCCATATTTTGCTTTTTTCAATGCAAAGTCTTTTTTCCCTTTGTACTTTTTGTTAAGTGCCAATTTGTTTTCATGTTTTGTTTCCACTCCCTTGTGAATTTGCAGGTGAAAATTTTATACTTTTACTGAGTCCTGCTTTCCTTCCTTTTGCGTTTTAGAAAACTAGTTACTTTTATGTCTCAGAAATTTTTACTGTTGAAACTATAACACTTTTTTAGATTTTTTTATAATGCTTCTTACCATCATTTACTTTTAATTTCTAGGGGTTCTTACGCGCATGCTAAAACACAAAAGAAACTTCAGATCTGAAGTGAGCACAGTATAAGCGATTCACTTTGTCAAAAGAAAAGTCGTGGATGATCTACTTGTTTGGAGCATGGGGTTTTTGAATCAAAATTTTCCCCACTGAGACTTTTCCCCCCAGTTTTTAAACCAAATGTTTTTTTTTTTTTAGTATCAAACCCAGTCTTACGTTAATGT
>NC_051413.1:35523061-35523301 GCF_015228065.2 Penaeus monodon
CACATTGGTGCCTACTTTGCATGTTAAAATCCCCCGTGCAATTTTAGGGCGAATGTCCTTTCAGTTTTGGTTTTGTATGCTTCATGGGGGGGCCGGATTCCTTTTAGTTTTCCCTTTACTAGCCCAAACTGGAAAGTTCTGTGTGATGCTCTGCTAAAGGGGAAGGGCTTTTTTAATGATATAATCATTCATAGACCCTATTTGCAGTCACTAAAAGGCTGATGAGATAGGTGGTCTTTT
>NC_051413.1:35523342-35524059 GCF_015228065.2 Penaeus monodon
CTTATATCCAGGATATTTAGCATGAAAGTTAGCTTTAACGCCCAAGAAAACACACTTGGACTTTATATTTTTTAGAGGTAACTAATGCTGTGATTTATGCAATGGTAAGTTAATGCTTAGTAACTCCCCAGGGGAAAGGAAAATATTTACTTTTAAAAACGAATAGAAAAAAGGAAGCATAATTGAATTTTACCCTGTATGGTACTCAGGACTTATGGCACGTTTGTTAAATATGTTGAAGCGGAGAAAATTTTTTTAATCAAAAAAAATGCAGGAAAAAGGGGTCAATAATACGTTTTTTTTTTCATATACGAACAGAAGAATACTATATAAAAATGCTGTTTGTTTTTCTATGGTGTTGTCACAGGTTCGTCCCCGGCATTTTTTTTAAACAGGTTTGAAGGGGTCAGCCTAGCGATGGCTCTGTAAAAGGGTTTTTGCAGGAGTGAAAAAAGTGAGTTTATTTTCCAAAAAGTGTCTTTATTCCCCTTTTATTATATGTTTGGGAAATTTAACACTTGTTTTTTTACCTTTCGCTGAAAAATGCAATTTCTCATATCCATCCCCCGGGGATGATGAACCCTTTATACAAGTATGATTCAAATGTATCTTTTAATATACATATTGATTATAATAATTTTTTAAGTAATGTTTTTTTGTTTTCCATTTTATTAAAACCTGCTTTTGTAGTAGTAGTAACCGAAATGGCATTAAATT
>NC_051413.1:35524186-35524343 GCF_015228065.2 Penaeus monodon
CTATGATTTAGCCAATTTTTGTGTTTTTTCACGGAATTTTCGTTTTAAAATTGGAATTTTATTTAATTATTTTGATGATTCAAATTTATTAATCTAAAAGATATTAAGTGATACAGACATAATTAATGATATGAAAAGTGACAAATGTGTGTTTTGA
>NC_051413.1:35524377-35524580 GCF_015228065.2 Penaeus monodon
CTATGATGGATATCAATAAATTTTTTTGATGAAAAAATTAAAGTCTTGTCAAAACAAGTAAAACTTAAACTATTTTTTTTTGGGGTTTAATGAAAGTAAATAAAAATTGAAAACAAATTTTGAAATTTTGAGACCTAACAGAACAATAATTTCCTTTTGAAAAGTTTTGTGTTAAAAAATAAAAGGAGAATTAATAAAAAAAT
>NC_051413.1:35524679-35524758 GCF_015228065.2 Penaeus monodon
TGTTGGAAAGGGTTATTTTAACAATACTTCAAAGAAAAAATATAAAGCAGATAGGAGAAAAAGAGTTCATAATACATAG
>NC_051413.1:35524917-35525053 GCF_015228065.2 Penaeus monodon
TAAATGACATAGACATAGACAATATATGTACATATATTAATAAGGTGTAATATACCATATAATTTTATATATAAATAATTATATATTAATATATTTTAAAATATTTTTTTTTTTTTAATATAATATTTTATAAAAT
>NC_051413.1:35525106-35525193 GCF_015228065.2 Penaeus monodon
CTTATATACGTATATTTATACATAATTATATACATCTGTACAAAATATACATAAATATACAACATCCCACACACAATATGTGTGGTA
>NC_051413.1:35525316-35525491 GCF_015228065.2 Penaeus monodon
ATTTAAAAATAATATATTATTTTATCTATCTATCTAATATCCCCCTGTTGTTATATGTAATATTTCATGTATAATGAAATTAAAAAAATATATTATAATATATAATATTTTAAATTATATATTATGTAACTTTATAAATGTTATAAAAGAATTATAATATATAAAAATTTACAAA
>NC_051413.1:35525881-35526006 GCF_015228065.2 Penaeus monodon
CACTCTGGTATAAAATTAAATAAAAGTAATTAATACAGTCAGAAGTTTTCATGTTTATTCAAATTTTCCCAAGGTGTACAAAAAAACCCTATCATCAGTGCTCCAAAAAGGAATATAATGCTTTT
>NC_051413.1:35526054-35526137 GCF_015228065.2 Penaeus monodon
GACACAAAACTACTTTGAACTAAATAAAGTACGGTTGGTTGAGGAAAGGCCCCTTTTGAGTAAAAAAGGGAAATTTGGGGGGG
>NC_051413.1:35527130-35527217 GCF_015228065.2 Penaeus monodon
AAGAATTCCCCCAAATCCCACCAATTATAATTTTTAGGAATAGTAAATAAAAGTTATGAAAATTGGAAAAATTATAACCATAATTGT
>NC_051413.1:35529748-35530831 GCF_015228065.2 Penaeus monodon
AAAAATTAAATTTGTTTCCTTAAAAAGTGTGAAAACTAAATTCATTTTTTATTAAACGCTGTGATCCCCCTTCCATAATTTTTCTGTACCCCACTCCCCCCACTTTTAGGTGCCCAAAAGCGAATACGAGACCTTTTTAATCCCAGGGCCAAAAGAGAAAATCCTACCCTGACCCAGGTTATGGGAGGGGGGGGGGGGGAGCCCAAACTGATAGGTGGAAAGGTGGGGCTATTTTCAGATATGGCGAAATGTTATGTTTTGGGGTTGACCTTTGGCTTTAAGATTACTCAATTCCTGGTTTATCTAACACCCTGGGCCATTCCCTTTTGGGGAGAATAGGATTTCAAGACTGCAGTAATCTTCAAACAGGGGGAGCAGTGGGGAAAGTTAAATAACTAAATTTGACTGCCAATTTGTTTCTATTCAGTTAAGGTAATTGAAGATCCTAGTTCAGACTTAATACTAAACAGTTTTGGGGAACCCCCATGCGGTTAGAGGCTTCCGGGGCCAAAACCTACCCACTATGGGGAAAGTTCAATCACCGGGATAGTAGTCACTTTTTTTCTTTTAGTTCTGTATTCATGACTCTGGGGTGCGGACGAGAAAGTCAACAGATAGATTTTTTGGGGGCCCCTTTAATTTTATAAAAGCTGAAGAATGAGCTACACTCTTAAAGACCCCTCGTGTTGTTGTTTTATGTGCAGTAGATGGAATCTAAGTCATCCTCAGAGTCACATTCAGGCGATTTGAGAACAGGCTCTTTCACTAAATCTAGACCATTTGACATAGTCTTTTTCAACTAAGGGCTGGCCAAAAGTTTGGGCATGGAGTGTTATTCCCCACAGTCAAGGACCAAAATTCAACAAAAACTGCTTGGGGGCTTTTTTATCGGTGTTCATCCGGAGAGATTTTGGGAAAACGCCCTCAACGCTACAGTTTGGGGCAGTCAAACAAACTTTGATGAATTCAAGGGGGCTGGGACCTTAAAAGGTGCCCAAAGGGGGATTTTGAGTTGGAAGCAGGAATGTTTTTCGCCCCCCTCACTTTTAACCTCTTTGCTGACAATGCGTCTTCTGTACCACC
>NC_051413.1:35531026-35531356 GCF_015228065.2 Penaeus monodon
CAAGTACTCCCGTACCCCCCAAAATATGCAAATGCAGGTGGAGCCCAAGTTTTTGGATTAATAAAGAAGTCTGAAACTTATATTTTAAAAACAAAAAACCCCTGCTTTCAGTAAAATTTTGAAAATCGTTTGAAAATTCTGTATAAATTCTTACTCATATATATCTACCAAACCCCAATAAAAGCCAAAAATTACGGCCGCATTCTTATCACTGCGGTAATGGTGGTCCCCCGAGTTGCCATTAACTCTTGATAACGAAAAAAATTCTACTTTTTCATGTAAAAAATTTTAGAAATTTCATAAAATATGTTTTTTCAGCAAGTTGTAGGA
>NC_051413.1:35531559-35531729 GCF_015228065.2 Penaeus monodon
AATTCAGAGTTTTTAAAACCTTTGGAAAAAGCAAAACCCCGGGGGAAATCTGTGTCCTGAAAAATACTCTACCCTCCCCCTGGATCACACACTGTCGAGAAAAACCGGGAATATAAAAATAGATAACCTTCATGGCCAGTACGTGTCCGCTCTCATCCAGAAAATTTTAC
>NC_051413.1:35531879-35534527 GCF_015228065.2 Penaeus monodon
CGCATTTGTAATTTTTTTGATTCAAATGCATTAATTGCACGATTTTATCGGAATGCGCAGGGGGTGTAAAAACCTGAATTTGTATTCGGAAAAATCGAAAATAAAGTTATGTAAACCCGAAAAAAATGGCCTTAATTATTCACGATAGAAAACATTTTTTTTTAAAAAAAAAATGGGGTTTTATACGCTTTCCCGGAAAACATTGTTTGGGATTTTTGGGGAAATCAAGGGAAAAGGCGACCCGTGAATGTACCAGGGCCGTTGTTTTTTTTATGGGCTTTTTTGGGGCCACCCCTCTCTCCCAGGGAAAAGGGCGGGTTAAAAATTATATAGGGACGAAGCGAAATTATATACTCTATATCATGCAATAAAATCAATAGTTATCTTAAACCTTTATCTTTTTATGAAAAAGATGGAGCAAGGTGGCTTCGCTCGGGGACGCAACAAAAAATTTATATTAATTTTTCCTTAAGTCAGGTTTTTGGGCAGGTGATATATTTTACCAGTTTCTTCTATTTTTTAAGCATGAATTGAATCCGAAATTTCCTTTTCAGTCTCTTTACTTCCAAAATTTTACAGTGATTTAAAAAACCGTTTCTCCCAGCGTTAGATATTGAAACATTGCACAAGTCCTCCAACAAATTTTTTATTAAAACAGTGATGATTTTCGAAATTATTTTCCTTTTTAACGCGATGAAAAAGATGACTCCTGTGGGGTTAAATTTGTTAAAGACCTCCACTCCCTTTTATATATACACAATCCATGCATGTTGTTAAGCCCAGCCTTTTTGAGGGGCGCCTGCGGGTGGTCGAGGTGATAAAAAACTGTTGCTGTAATCGATCGCCTGCTTTGTCTCGAATCTTGTAATGGGGTCCTTAGGCATAGTTTGGCGATGACCACCCGAGGGATTGTGTGACTGATTTTTAACGATCTTTTTATCTTATTGTTGTTACCCTTGTCGTTATTGTGACATCATGATTCATCGTTATCTTTTTTGACCCAATAAGGACATGGAGGGGGGGGGACGAACGTATAGACCCCAGCGAAGTCCCTTTAGTGTGCGAACCAGATTGGGAAAAAAGATACAGGGAATAAAAGGGAAAGGAAAAGAAAAACACAGGGCGACACAAATTTTTAGCCACATTGTAATTTTCCCTTTTTTTTAAACGTCCGTCCCCCAATTAAACCCCGAGTGTTGAGAGCCAAAAAAAACCCAAAAAACCTTCCCGGGAAAAAGTCGAAAAAAACTTTTTTGTGAACAAGAAGTTTTTTGATATGGTGGGGAAAAACTATTTAAAAAAAATATAAACCCAAAGAAATATGTTATAAACTGATGAACTTTCCCTAAAAATTAAATAATTTTTTTTATTTGACTAAAAAAGCACGGGGGTAATTCAAAACTTAAACTTGAAACTTGTTTTTAATTTAAATAAGGCAGGGACAGCACCTACGTTGTTTTTAAATAAAAACCTTGTCAAAAAGCAATTTTTGATTTAAAAAAATACCAAGGGAAATGCTCAAACCATAAAAAAAAGAGAATAGTTTCTGGTTCTATTTCCTTTCGTAAAATCATAATTTAAGATTCCTTTTGGAACTGTGTGACATTTTGGGAAAGGGGTGCCAAAATATTAGTGTGCTACCTTTTTTTATTTAAAAACCCAAAAAAAACAGCCAGTTTAGGGAGCAATTTTGGATAATATTTTGAAGAGAAAAATAATCCCTGGGATCAGGGGATCGAAAAATTTGGATAAATTGTCAAACATATGATAAATTAAGGGCCCCCCCAAATTTAATGATTGGTAAGCCAAAAAGTACGGGGAACCCTTCCCTTTTTTGGAAAGGGCAAGGGTCTCCCCAAACTGGGGGCGGGTATGTCTTTATTGCTTTAACCCCTTATGCATGTTCTTCGAAGTTCCGCGCCGCACTTTTCATTTTTTTTCGCTTGATCAAAAGTTTTCAGGTTCGATGGGTAGTTTGCATACAGGCGATTCCTCTCGGGGGAAAATCGTTTGACTGTTTAAAAAATCTTTTTTGGGCTCAAATTGGCTGTAAATTTCTCAGCTTATCAAATATTCAAAGTGGGAAATATCCACATTATTTATCCGCGGGATTTTGAGAGCCGGGCCCCCGACCTGCCACTCACACATTATGTGGGAGGTATGCCGTCTAAAGCCATTCCTCACATCCCAAACCCCCTGAGTCTGAATACGCCGTGGAGACAAAATAACTTCCAGCCCATCCTTCTCACCCAGACTCCGATGTCCTGATACATTATCGGTCTACTTCTTTTAATGGATCTGGAATTTTTGACGTCGAACCAAGCAGCCAGCAAGTTAGGAACCTGCCTATCGCACAATGACCACTAGGGTCATGCCACATTCATGGGAAAGTGAGTATCTCGCGACTAAGGGGCAAATTCAGGCGGACGACAGTGGACATCTCCCCTAATCCCCGTCGCTGGGGGTGTAGAGGACTTATACTTTTAAATGTGTGCTTCTTCGAACCCGGTACTTTTTCCCCCTGTTGGAGTGTCGCTGAGAGCAAAAATTGGGGAGGGGTTACTCAAGGGGGGGTGTAAGTGGCGGGGGCGCCGCTTTTTTCGGCGGCAGGTTCGTATCGATAAAATGGAAGTGTCAAGGTCCATGAT
>NC_051413.1:35534578-35536282 GCF_015228065.2 Penaeus monodon
AACGTTCATGAAAATGGGGCAGGCGCCAATTTCTTTTTTTTGAGTTTGAGCGTTTGAAATCAGGGATAGATGCAGAAACAGAACTTTCTGAGTAAAATTTGTTTTACTCTCAGAACTCTCTGGAAGAGACAGATTTTTAGCATCAGGAAAAAAAGTATAACGTATCGGTTTTTTCGCATATAGTAATATGTCAATCTTTTAAAAATTATTAGCTGTCAATGAACTAATTTATTGCGTAAATTCTTTTTTCAAAAATCCGTAAATAATATTATTATATTATTATCAATTTAAATGGCTTGTCGCCGAGTGTAAACAGTGCCAAAATTTCAGTCACGGTTGGGCGAGGGGATAGGGGTGGCGAGAAGTAACAGGGGTAGCCGCTCCCCCCAGGGCGGGCCGACACCCCCCCTTCGGTTCTAAACCCCGACCTATCCGGGTAATAAAGGGAAAAACTAGAATTTTAAACCCTGCATGGGTCGGGAATCGCAAAACGCTCCCCCACGGTTTTTCACGTTCCCCCCTACCAAAAAAAATATGAAAACTATTTTGAAAAGGGTGGCGCATTCGCACCCCTGCCCTTGCAATGATTTTAAAGCTCAAAGGGAATGGTTTTAAATGGTGACGCTCGAAGGGAAAAAATTTAAACCCCACACGATGTACGTTTTTTAAAATTTTAGTGTATCAGCGAGACTTCTGCTAGCTGGGGACCCAACCACTCCCCTTAGAACGTCAGCTACAACCTTTTTACCTCAGCACCCACCCGGACAGTGGAATCTTGCTACCCACTCAAAACATTGTTAAAATTTAAATACAGTAGTATTTGAAATACTTTCTTTTCGCTTTTTCGTTTTTTTTAAATGCCATAAATGCGGGTTTTAAAAAACAAGCGACGGCCCTTGAAAACCCGTCTTCCTTTACATCGTCCAGATTATTTTCCACTGAGTTTAATTCTTTTTTTGATGTTTAAATGGTACGGTACAACACATTTAAACGTGAGCAGGACCAAGCACCCATGCCCTCCCCCCCATTGGTTAAAGTAGCCCGCGAAAAACTTCAACTTTCAACATTAAACATAAATTTGATAAGAACACTACCCCTTTGGGTAGTGAGGTAAGTGACCAAGCAGGCAAAAACATTGATAGAATGTTTTTATTTTTTCGGGTTACAAAAATAAACCCGATGTCGAAGTATGGAGAAACATGTTTAAATGGTAGGCAGTTATAATAGTTTGTCAAAAAAAAGTTTCAGACAATTGATATTTCTTGTTTAAACAGATAGTGAGACGTTTTTTTTTCTAAACTATATGTTTTCTCAAGTCTGCCTTGACTAAATAACAAATGATTGAAAAAATTTCCCGCACAGAAAACATATTTCTTTCTTAGTCAAAAAGACTTCATATTTCAAAGCCCTTTCCCCTACTTCCTAAGTCATATCAAGGATCATAATTTCATTGTTTATCTTGCGACTGTATATCAGGTTTATATATTTATGAAGCCAAAATAAAAAAATGTTTTTCAGGGAAAAAATACATCTAATTTTAAATGCCTATTAGTAAGAAGAAAAAAAGGATCGAATTTTATACATAGAAAACTGTATCGCTGACGTACTTTTTGTTGTCTAACCCAAAACGTAGACCCAGCTAACCCCCGAAAATGGATAAAACACTGCACACCTAAAAAGGGGCATGTGCAATATTGAAATAAG
>NC_051413.1:35541992-35542521 GCF_015228065.2 Penaeus monodon
TGAAAAAAGGGTTAATAAAAAAAGGGCGCACGCTAACCAGACTTTGGGAAATGAGAAAGGGTCTGGGGAATTTTTAGTAGTAAAAAATTCTTCCCCCAGTTGAAAATTGAATGGTGAAGTTTTTTTGAGAAGTAATTTTTTTTTATATACGCGACGTTGTTTTTCAGAGTTTGGGCTTGATATAAAATTAAATGTTATTTGACCACATCTGGAATTGATTTGAATTAATGATTTCCAAAATTTTATTTTTCCATTAATTTAAAACGTTGTAAAAGGGTTATGTTTAAAACTGACAAAATGTTCCATTGTTGGAGTATCCTGTTTTTGGATGAACTTAGTAGTCGAGATTTTTAATGTGTAAACTGTATATAAATTTTTACTGTGCAAGTTTTGATTTTAAAAAGAAATTTTAAAAAGTTTATTACTAATGATGGATTGTAAATCTTTATTACTGATGAATTCAATTAATTTTGAGATGAGATAAACATTTAAATTGTAGTAATGCAAGAAGCCGGGATTCGTATAATGC
>NC_051413.1:35542612-35542796 GCF_015228065.2 Penaeus monodon
ACAGGGCTGTCAGAGTGCAGCGATAACTGTAGTCGTAAGTGGATGGCTGTCGTCCAGTATATTTTCCAGAATTAATTATTTGTCAATTGATCCTTTGTATAGTAATTAAGGGTATGTATTCTAACCGGTTGGTTTGTGGTTGTTCATAATGTAAACAGGTGCAATAATTTTCTTTTGTGGATTT
>NC_051413.1:35545811-35546898 GCF_015228065.2 Penaeus monodon
GTTTTGTAATGAAATTGGAGATACAGTTACCAATTAGTAGTATAAAAAATTCAAATACCATTAAAAATACAGCACAAAATCGGCCTTGGACAGTGGGCTTTCCCCCCCGTTTTAGGCTTTTACCCCACCTTAAATTTAAACGCTCACTCAAATCAGCTCTGTCATTACATCAGAAGGGTTTTCAATAAACGTATCTTTCTATAAACACATTTTGAGTTTAAAACGGGGGTTTCCCGGGCAGCCAACACTCTGACGTCACGGGGTTTTTTAAATGAGTCGTTTTTTGGTTGAATTGTTTAACCCCCGCTGCTTTTGGGCGATTTTTTTCCTTGCGTCAATCGACTAATCTTTTGCGTAAAATTTAAAAATTTTCGTTCAATATTTGATGTGCACATTTTTATAACGTAAAGGAGATTTTCTTTGGGGAACTTTACAAATACGCTTTCGCACATATAGTACTAGTTACTCAAATCTAAAATCTATAATGACATTAAATTGTTATTGCTTACTTAATATAACGTGCAATGCAGAAAGGGTTATAAACTTAAACATATACATTTAGTCCTTTTACTAAGTAACATTATAATATCACTGAAAATACAAATATGAAATGTACATTACTATAGTCATCAGAATGACAAAAAGTATAAGTCCTAATATGTATAAAATGCACACAGGAAGGATTCCCGAGTTACGAAAACTTCAGTATTGACAGTAACTTTTACAATTGATTATACAGAACACTGTATATAATAATCCTTTTGCGTACCTGTTGGTGTACATTGGTGAAAGTAATTATGGACGACCTTAGTAACAACTTTCCCTGCAAAATCACAGTAGGATTACAAAATGGCCGAGTTAATTTTTTTTTTTCTAAAATTAACACATTGCTGATGCTAATATTTGCATAAATACTGTACCTATCTTCACTGCATATTAACAATGTAAAGATTAAACATTTACAATCATTTACTAATCTTTAACATATTCATATATAAGATATAGTTGGGTAATATACAATAAAAATAGGTATCACTACCGACATACACAGTAAGTACCTGATGAGGGGAACATCTGATCACACATC
>NC_051413.1:35546966-35547919 GCF_015228065.2 Penaeus monodon
AAGGTAAAAATGACTATGTTACAAATATATCGTGAAATTTAGCATTTTGACAATCCATACTTGGTTTAAAATTTTTTTTTTATGACTGTAATTTTCCCTGTCCTCGACGGGAAAAAAGGAATGGAAAATCAGCACAGAGATCATGGTGAGCACTCCACTGACACCAGTGCAGAGATCTATGTAGTGGGAAAAGATCATCAGCTTCAAGTATTTTGGAGCACCTGTTGAAATACTCGCATAAAGCCGCAACAGAATTACTAGAGCGATGGCAGCAATGACCAAGTTAAAAAGGCTCTGACACAGCAACTCCATCAGCGTTGCCACCAACTACAGGCTCTACAAGTCACTCACAATCTCTAAGTAAACGGCTTGACTCTTGGTTCTCCTATTTGCTGTCATTCCGCTGATCATTTGGTTGGGATTTCTGTCTGTAGAAGAAATGTCCTGTAACTAATTATGCTTTTTCAGCGTAACATACAAGTGGCTTCTTTGGTGCCTGGGATGAAGTTACCAGGAGGATTCAGTGGCATCCAACCTTAACATGTGGGTTACTGCTTTTTTCGAAGAAATAACTTGCTAATCGTCTGACACTAGGTGGCCTTAACACTCTCCCAGATTGTGAGATCACATCTTCCTTTAAGTATTATGCAGGTTTGGATAAACTCATAACCCAAGTTGTTACAAAGTCCCTTTCCCTTTTTCCTCCCTTTGGGGCACTTGGTCGGAATGCTAGATGCCAACAATTTTATAAATCAGCTTGGGATCAAGTTAACGTCTGCTATCTTTCAAAAAGAACATCTACTCAACCACAGAATGAGCCGTGGGTCACTAACATGATCAGAGAGACCTTTTGGAAGGTCAAAAAGTGTATAAAAAAAGAAAAAGGAAAAAAATGAGGTGCACCAGTCACTATAAAAAAATGGAACTGAAATCGTCTAAATAGAATTAGCATT
>NC_051413.1:35548116-35548526 GCF_015228065.2 Penaeus monodon
GAAAGCATATATTCCCCTCCCGTTTTCACCAGGCGAAAGAGAGCAAACGCGAGGTTTATTAACCTCTAAATCTCCTGGCCCTGATGACATTCCTCCAAGAGTAATGCAAGCATACTCCCTTGTTCGTCACCCCCTTTATGACATACCTTTTTTACGTTGGTTAGGTTATCGTCGGTTTGGCAACATCATTGTAACATTCACTGTGCATTATCTGGTTTTCTTTTCATCAATTTCCTCCAAAAAATAGGGGCTGGAAGTGACCACCGTCACCATGACAGCGCCCTATTCAAGAAAATAATTTTCCTAAGGATTGACAAATAGGCCTACTGGGAGAAATGGATTTCTTTCATCAACCTCTGCTGTCGGACAACTAGAGCAAATAATTATCTGACGAAGTCGAACCCACGGAC
>NC_051413.1:35548702-35549050 GCF_015228065.2 Penaeus monodon
GAGACCCGGCAGTGCATGGCAATAAGATTCAAATTCTGTACATTGGTCGAATGTGGAAGAACCCCGAAAATAGATATTGAACATCTCAAGTTGTTACCGGCACTGGAAACTCTAGGCAATTCAGATATCAACTTTTTGCCCCATTTTCAAAGGATTTGCGAATTCGGGATCGCCCAAAGGAATTAAAAAATACTTTTGGGTGTCAAGATCCTTTCCGTCGTCAGCGAGGAAACCGGAACCCCTGTCTGCCACTCCTTGTCGCACTTTCCTCGATGTTTCGAGCAAAAAGAAATCAACCTAATCATAAGGGAACCGCTTCAGATTTAAAAAATCAAAATCAAAAGTGTA
>NC_051413.1:35549181-35550112 GCF_015228065.2 Penaeus monodon
TCTGATTTTGCTTTATTTTCTCGTAAGAGCTCCAGGTAATCATGTTTGTTTTGCAACCTCTTTACTGTCTTTATTACCAGCGTGCTGCAGAAATGGTTTTTAGAATGAAATCTTCATAGACAGGTGTGCTATCTTGGAAAGGGGGGGCGGGGTTTTAGCTTTGGTGTTAAAATTATTTCCATGAAACGTTTTACATCACATTGTTGGGCTTTGCTTTTTATATCTTATTTAACTGATACTTGATGCGTACTCTAACCCAGTGATCACCTTTGACTGATGATGCATACTTTTGCGTCGTGCATACACGTTATCACGGTAATCTATGAGCGAGGTACACTTATCGATGAAGACGAAATATCTTGAAGTTCAGTTTTTACCTTTTCATTGAGACTGCTCCTTGAAATACGCTACACGCGACGCATTGCCCCGTGGTTGCCCCCCCCCCAGACCACGTTCTACCGTTTTTTTATGTCTCGCTTTTTAAAAAACTTTTAAAAAACAACATTTCCGTCGCGTGCATTCCAACTCGCTCTTTTCCATATTTCTTATTAGAGGATATTATACCAAGAACATCCGTCGCTGTACGTATTCAGCGATGGAGGCACTGAAGCTGCTTAACGCACGTCTCTTAAACTGAGACGAAAGGAAAGACAAAAAATGAGGAATTATTAAGTAAGTCAACTTCAGAATTAACCCTTTGCCGTGATGTGGTGATCAGTCGTTTTAAAACCCACGCCTTTTTAGTAAACTTGTGCTCGTCCCTTATTACATGGTATGTATGATAAGAATGTATTGTGCCTTCCTTGGGGAAAACCCTTTGACATTTTCACATACATTGTGTAACGAATGTGTTACGTTGACGGGACCATCAATAATTCTAGGAAGAGTTTTAATGACCAAGATGATCTATGTGCTCGTCTTCTTTTACGCA
>NC_051413.1:35550240-35550835 GCF_015228065.2 Penaeus monodon
GGGGGGGGGGGGGCTGCCGGTACTGTGGATATGGTATAATTCAGTTACTCTGACGCCTAACGAACTTTTAATAAGGGGATGGCACGACCTTGTTTATTTGACGTTAACTGATATTTTTTTTTGGGACAAACTTGGTAATTCAAAAAGATTCAGGTCCCCCGAAGTTAGGGTGATGTACAAATTTAGAGGAATTTAAAGGGAAATAGTGAATTGTGAACAGTTGTCCACGATTCGAAGAATTCAATTGAATGGCACGACCCATTCTGTTTTATTTGCGTTGCTTTGAAAAGTTGCTTTTAATATTACTCTTCTAAGTAAATTACTTGCTGTTTGAAAAAAAAAAGTTTTGAAGTTTATAAGTACAGAGTCCCTGTATAATGTATTATATGTGTAATAATTGAATTATAAGTGACAGGGCAAAAACGTAAATGTGTTACCAGAGCTTTGTTAATGGATGAGTGAAAGCAGGTGAATATAGGGACAAAAAATGTAGGCTTGAAATTTCGGAACTGTGCTTTTGCGTCGGCGCTGGAGGGCGAAAGGAACCTCACTAGAAAAGGTTCCTTAAGTGAGGCTCAAGCATCTTCCTTTCATG
>NC_051413.1:35551688-35551871 GCF_015228065.2 Penaeus monodon
TCCCTAGCGGATAAGTTCAGAAAGTAGCCAGAGTGTGTATTTGTGTGTGTGATTTCAGAAAACCCAAGACCCTGACATTCTCCTCGATGTTTAAATGTCAAATATGTGAATAAATTATGTACTATTGACGTCACGCTGGTGATCACACACCAGGTTTAGTGCGTGTGAATAACAGGGAATGCA
>NC_051413.1:35552824-35553129 GCF_015228065.2 Penaeus monodon
CCATCTAATCATAGTTTTGGGCAAAAAAGTTGCATACTTTTTACGGTGGTTTCACTTAACTTACTTGTTGCTGTGTGGGTTTTAAAGTCTTCTTTGACAGCCCAAAAGGCCGAAAAGTTCCTGCTTCGTCGAGTAATTGTCCCCTGGTGGTTATAGTCAATCAGGGGAAATTCCGTCATTTAGAGAAGATTCTAGATTAAAATGTTATAATGACACTCAAATCGTATAATAAAATCTCTTCACAAGCTGTAGTCTCTAATCACAGATAATAGTTAATATGCTTGACAGATTTTAAATTCCAGATC
>NC_051413.1:35553338-35553627 GCF_015228065.2 Penaeus monodon
CTTATCATTAAATTGAGTATTCTTAAATTAAGAACTATCGTAAATATAGTTCTACGTGACTTCAAAACTGAACATAAGCTTTTACTGCAACTTCTGTCTAAAAAACACCATCAAATTGTACTCGGTTAATGAGTTATACATACATCATATGTTTCGATTGACTGCGACACAACCGAGAAATAACGTCCAAATGATCACTCAATTCATGGTCGTCAGGAAAGAGAAAGAGAGCAAATGGTTCCGTTCAGTAGTTATCAATGTTTCAGTTATTTTCTTCTCTGATGGTATT
>NC_051413.1:35553773-35553918 GCF_015228065.2 Penaeus monodon
AATACCATCAGAGAAGAAAATAACTGAAACATTGATAACTACTGAACGGAACCATTTGCTCTCTTTCTCTTTCCTGACGACCATGAACTTGAGGTGATCATTTGGACGCTTATTTCTCGCGCTTTTGTCGCAGTCATCGAAACAT
>NC_051413.1:35554162-35556151 GCF_015228065.2 Penaeus monodon
ACCCCGCTACTTTGACCACTCCTGCTTCGTTTGAGGTTACTTTGATTAAGGCGGACCAGAATTGCACTTTGATGATCCACGCACACAGGACTGGTTGCAATGGCATATTCAAGCTCCAGTGCCATTTCCAGTTAAATATTTCGTGCAAAACTGCGTTTCCTTTCATCGCTTCAGCTCTTGTAAGTGCACAGGTTTCGTAGTACATACTCACCTTTATATGAGCACAGTGTGACATGAATAATGACCAAAAGTACATACACGTGGTTTAGAACAAATTTTTAAAATTAATTTAAATAATTGTTAAACGAACACCATAAACTGACACTGAAATACCGTCAGTCGTGATATACTGTCACATTTAAGTTGTGATAAGGCAGTCACAACATCGTATATTAGCTTAATTGTATTTGTGCATATATACAGTTTCCCTTCCTTGTTTTTTTCATTGCTTTGGCTTGTGTGAATCCATGTACCTAAATATACTCCGGGTACTGTATTATTATAACGGTCGGGGCTCGACTTAGTATTGAATTTGATATACGTAAGCTACAGAGCGTAAAGAAGCAGACTATCCAGATAATATATGATGTGGGGAAATACCTCACCCCCATGACTCAGCAAGAATGATGACCTGCACTACTAGTCACGGCGTGTTCATTCGACCCAAATGAATCTTTCACTCGACTAAAACATGATGAATAATTACATGAAAATGAAGCGCAGTTCCAGTGTTATATTTAGATCAATATTACATGAAATTCTGATGATAATGCAACAACCCATGCAATGGAAGTGAAGATATGACACCGAAACGCGTCAAGTCACGTCTCTTGGTTTTGTGAAGTTATTCATGTTCGCAACAAGCTGCCGACATTGATGAAGACAGGCTGAAGGTTAAAGTATCATTCTATTGTGAGTACACTACAGGTACGATTCTGATAGGATAGGTTAGTGTTCAAGACTTATTGCAAATGTATCAATGTAACAAAAAGTTTTAAAAGTAGCTGGATACTTCGTGTACCAAGGGAGATGAGTAATCCGGATGGTCAACGTATCTAGCATGAATAATGAGTAAAAGGGAGGTGATTTTTGAGTTGCAGTGAGATCAGGTGAGAAGAGTGACAGGAACCGACAATAAAAAGGCTGAAGACCAAAGGGTATGTAATCGAAGCCGATTGAACACAACTGTTCAAAAAATATTGAGAGCAGTGTGAACATACAGAAAGTTATAAAGTAATATACAATAAAAGTGATGACAATTAGTGTGACTCTGCGTGGGTAAGACATATTAATGTCAGACTAATGTAACAAATTCTGTGTCACCAGGCGATTGCAAAATTAGGTTGCATTTTTAACTAAAGTAGTAAATAATGCAGCCATACCTGAAGGAAGGGTAGAAACACGTGAAAGGTAAAACCGAGTAGCCGGGAGTATGTTTTGGCATCAAGTGTAGAAGTATATTTCATGATTAAAACTCACCACAGAACTTTTTTGTATTGTGCATTCTAGGTGAGTGTGGCATAAAGATATAAAATAATTCTGAAAACTATTCACTGCAAACTGATATGCTCTGTAGACCTGACCGAATCTTTTGACATTTGGCACTCGAGCAAAATAAAACAGTTTAAGGTCTGCCTCTTGAACCCTCTGCCTGATTTACTATTTATTTCATCAATCTCATCTTACGGTCTTGTATATGTCATGCAACTAGGACATCTGTCACGGCATAGAATATGAAACTTCCTAGCGTGAAGGTGACTGCGTTTCACATTTGGGTGGCCTCCCTAGCCGCACCCACAGCTGTGCCGTGTAACGATTTTATTGGAGATAGGAATATCACGATGTTAAAAAACAAAGGCTTTAGGAATATGGATAACAAGACGGTTCATCAAGGAGAGGGACCGTTTCGGTCTCAAAGGGAAACCTTCTGTGTATCATTTTATGCGAAGATGATCACAATAGAGGTTATGATCAAAGTCTCCTGGAAAA
>NC_051413.1:35557025-35560447 GCF_015228065.2 Penaeus monodon
TGCTTCAAGTATGACTGTAGAACCAGTTTGGCTTTCAGTAAAAGTGGTCCTTTGCGCAAACGCCTCCGCCGAAGGTCAGTGGCTCCTTGATACCGCCTCTCTGGGGGCGAAGACTCAAAACGGCAGCGAGTGAAAGAGGCCGGTGGAAGCATCAGGATTTAGGGACTGAAAAGTTGTTTTTATGTTTATTTTTACTACAGAACATTATTTGTAAAAGCTCGCCATCATAATGTATACTGGAAACACATACGTAGCAAATACTTTAATTATCTATGAAAAAGCCCCGTGAATATTATGTTTTACATTTGATAATATCGGTCCACTTTCTATGAGCTTAGTTTGAAAGTGGTACTTCTGATAAAAAAAAAAAAAAATCATAAACCTATTAACTTTTTTGGGCAATATGCCATACGCTCGCCAAAGGTCACTGAGCATAGTTTACGAAAAAAAAAATATCATCATTCCGATATTTCAGCCCAAAAACAAGAAACAAAACGGGAAGAAATATCAAACAACAAATATGAAAATATGGCATTTTATTCAAATTATTTACCTCTTGAGATTCATATGAGTTTGCTTTTTTTCAAATTTTGCTTGAAGTCAAAAAAGTAAAAGGGAAAATAAAACTTATATAGCTTTTTGTTAAGTTTGCCCCTAAAAAATGTACTGAGGGGAATTGGGGGAATCGTTTTCTACTCAAACATTCTTAAAGGACAAACTAAAGCATTCTGGAGATAATGTTTTTTTTTGACTGTGTGTTAGGCTCATATGAGGCTTGAATTTCACTTCTATTATTCATATTGGTAATCTATAGAAAAATTTATATATTTTTTTTATCTGCTTCTAGCTTAAGAATACCCAATTTTATTGATGTTATCTAAGTATGTTAGGCTAAGATCTACATAAGAAGATATTATACAATAAGTAAGACACATCTCCACTCCTATTGCTTGCCTAGTATAAATTGTACATATGGCTGTATGTTCAAAGTATAGCTGAAATCACCAACTGCCATGTGGTTTCATGCCTGATGAGTTGGTCAAGCGAGTCGCGAGTGTTTCGAACGCAAACTAAAAGCATAAGCAGTCTTTATGAACCTTTAAGCCTCATGTAATTCCGTTTGGCCCGACGACCTCACGCAGGAGATGGCTGAGCTTAATCAAAGGCATGTAGATTATGTGCCACCTACACACTTTTTCAAAAAAAAACGTGAAATAAATTGATACCGGTTAAGTGACGATGGTCCGATTTTTTTCTTATATAATGTTTACACTGCCAGTATCACAGTCACAACATCCTTAAATTTAGATAAGGCAGACTGGGCTATTCCTTACTAATCAAGCAAAATTTATTAAAATCCTTTTACCTGAACGCAACATGTATATATGGACGCGTCCAGAACATTCTTCAGTTTAGTCCACCGAAATGCTTAGGCATGAAAACCTTCTGTTTTAAACCTTACATATCTAAAAATGACACCAGATTGACCCTTGATATATCGATAGTCTGTAGAAAAAATAGCACAGAAATGGAGTTCTGTATTAAAAATGATCTGCCAGCGAAACAGTCCTAAGGTCACCAGCATTGGAATTGTGCTTTATTGTAGCAGAGTATTCCCGTGCTCCCGTGTCTGGATGCGTGACAACCATGCGAGACGAGGACACATCCTTAAACATACACACAACCAGAAATACATACACAAGCCTCCAGACACATAATCTTTCACACGATCTGTTAAAATCAAGCAAAAACACAAGCACACACAACCGCACTGTGCGCTGTTAGTCATGGAAAAGCATATAAAAAATGATAAAATATTACACACCAGATTTTACCATTATAAGAAAATAAACATTACAAAGCGATATATGCTGGATGATTTCCAGTGCATCGAGTATAGATCAATAGACATAAAAATCCCTCTTCACTTCTATAAGCCCATATGCCAAACAGGAGAATTATCCTCGTTGTAATAAGCCAGTATCAATAGGTTCAAGGGGGATCATGCACGGTATATCCCCAACTAGAAAAATAATGACATTGGAAGGAACATGGGCTTTGCAGTAAGAATACTATAGCTTAATGGTTAAAACTCTTTACAATATTCAATAGAATTATAAAGGCAATACTGCGATTTATTCTTTCCAATGGACAATCCAAAAAACATGGTTTAGTTTGTGAACCACCGGTTTTACACAAATAAATGTTTATGCAATTGTGCAGTAAATATATGAAAGAGGAGTCTATAAATCAACTCTTTAGAAAATAAAGTAAAGAAATACTTGTTGTTAGCCAGACAGTGACGCAAATTTAGCTGAACCAACAGAAATGTCCCTCTAGGATGTACGAACGAATAAAACGCGGTCCGAAACGTTAATAAATCTGGGCGAGTTAGCCACAGCGTCGTTATTATAAGAGTGGATGGCCAGCTGATGATCCAACAGGCCAATTTTCCTACTTAATTGCAGTTTCTGTCTCCTGGAAAATATAATCAATTCTACCAGTCCATACTTACCGAGATATGCTAGATTTTGACAAAAACGAAACACTACTGAATAAAATGAAACAATGCCACAATGTAAAGGAAAAAAAAAGAAGGATTAGCCATTTCATTTTTTACTACGTCTGATGAAGAAATTCTATATTCTTGTTTCATTCCTTCTTGGCATACACGTTATTGTGTTTGTGTTTGTGATTATTGCTGAATAAACGGCTTCTTTAACGTATTATTGAAAAGCAGGTTTAAAGCCAAAAGGATATTACACTTTTATTGAGTTGTCAGCTCCAGATAGTTGTGTCTGGCACGATGCCTCATGACGATAAGAGTAATCAAGTGAAAAATAATGCTTCATCATGACATCTGGTATCCATGTTTGGGGGGAAATGAAACTAAAACAAGAAAAATGAGAAATTAAGTACCCTATGGAGTTATATTGCCCTTATCTGTGCTTACACATATTTAAGTAACAGCTCCATAATTTCGAGACATAGCCAATTGAAGCATTATTCACCCATCAAACGAAATGAAAACTCCCCAAGCAGCATATAAATGGATAAATAAATACAAAAAGAGAAAGATATAGATGGAAATCCTTCTATCATACAAGGCATTATTTTTTGCACTGTGTTTAGTGTTGCAATATAAGAGCATTGTGCACAGAAAGGTGATACAGATATAATGCTTTGCCTTGGTTCCCTCTCACCCTTCATTTGCCAGGATAAGCTGCCACCCATTGGATGATACTAAAGGTAACATGCGCCTGAAAGCCATAACTCAGCAAGATCCAACCTCAAGATGACGTATATCACGCAAACTCTTGATTAAAGATCTGACGCAACCACTCCCAAAGAATATGGAAATTTTCCTAAATTAAATTGATGGCGTGGTTTTCAATTTGTATCAGTCGTACGAGCCAGGGAAG
>NC_051413.1:35560529-35560750 GCF_015228065.2 Penaeus monodon
GTGCCCAAGATGTAAGAAAGAAAAAAGCCAACACAAGGTCTATTTGAATGTCTGCTGAATGGTAAGTCTGCCCTTGGTTTCAGTGAATTCGTCCTTTCTTTACCGACACTCGCAGGACTCACCTGATAGCTCGTTCCTTTTGCCAACTCCTTCGTATCAGGTGCTGTTTTGAAACATGCGGTTGGGCCTTGGGGAGCCGCGCCCACATGAGGCATGGTGTC
>NC_051413.1:35561904-35563017 GCF_015228065.2 Penaeus monodon
AGGAAACCGCGCAGTGCATGGAAACCTCGGCTTCGCTCGGACCTCCCTCGAAGCTGCCTGCCGCCCCTGCCACTTGCTGCATATCTCGGCCTCCTCCCGCCGGCAGGGTCAGCCAGGGGAGGAGCAGGAAAAGGAGTAACGAAAGGGTTGGTTTTACAGAGTCAGTCATAAATTTTTAAGTGGAGTTTGAAAGGGCGCGGCGAGGCGGGAGGGAATGCGCGGAGGGCCCAGGGAGCTCCTACGCGCACTATCGATTGCCGACTTTCAAGATGGCTGTCGAGATGAGCGAAGGCAGAGCCATCTAGGTTGCTCTGCCATGATCGAGTCGCCATAGTTGAGTGTCGAGGAGAGCGAGAGTCGTGGCCAACTTTAGGCGGGTTTAAATGTGCTAGAGAGAGTGCGTAGCGAGGGCAGCGTGTGTCCAGCGCGGCTCTGAGGTGTAGAGAAAGTGCAGGTGTCGCGTGAGTGCTGAAAAGAGCCGATGGTGACCTCGGCGATACGGGCAGTGTGGTGACGTGTGGCGGGGCTCACGGCCTGTCGCTGCTCCAGTATTTATTGTTTTAGTGGTGTCCCCGGGCTTCAAAATCCTTCAAAATTTCGCTCTACTTCGGGCCATATGAACCCTACAGAAACATACAGTAAGTATTGCAGTGATTCTTTTGTTTTGGCTTTGGGCTGGGCACCAAGGAACGGGTTGTGATACAGATCCCATATTTGAGACTCCAGGACTCTGGGTGGCCAGGCAGGGTCCTGGGCGCCTTTGTAGGAGAGCCTGGCGGAAGGGCAGAAGGGCGGGGGCGAGGTCAGGCGAGGGCTCGCTCGCCATGGCACATAAACACGCCCTGACTCGCCCTGGAAGCTCATCTCTTCGTCTCCGTTTCTCTCCTACGCACCTAAGCTGAGGCGACGTCCC
The DNA here is from genome assembly GCF_015228065.2 of Penaeus monodon. Classification (NCBI taxonomy): domain Eukaryota; kingdom Metazoa; phylum Arthropoda; class Malacostraca; order Decapoda; family Penaeidae; genus Penaeus; species Penaeus monodon. The sequence continues at coordinate 35,562,818 of NC_051413.1, forward strand.
TTTGCCCCTTGTGTAATAGCTCTCCTCCCCTCCCTTGCCTCCCTGCTGCTATAGCACCCTGCCACCCTGCTGCCCTGCCTTGCACCTGCTATTCCACCCTCGCCCCCCTCCCCCCTATCCTCAGAAGTTATATACTCCCTGGAATGGGAGGGACCCGCGCCTGGCCCGTCCCCTCCCCCGCCCTCCCTTCTCGTCTCTTA
>NC_051413.1:35563080-35563907 GCF_015228065.2 Penaeus monodon
AGTCCTGGCCCTCTAAAATCTCTCCTCGCTGTGGAGGAGGAGGAGGTCGTGGTCCTCCTGTGCCAAATGAAATCAATACACACTCCCTGCCTCTCTCTCTCCTCTGCTCCTCTGCTATTTCCTCCTCCTTCTGCCTCGCCCTCGGGTCTAGGACGCAGGGAGAGAGCTTTCAGAGCGAAGTGGTTGTTCGTCTCACCTTCTTCTCAAACGTCCTCTGTCGGCCGTGAGCTGCTGCCCTCCGTCCCTCCTCCCTTCCTGCGTGGCCTCCACCCTTGCAACCTTGCCCTCCTCCCTCGTCACCCTTCCTGCCTCGTTCACTTTTCCCTTCACACTCCTTGCTTCACCTGCTCTGTCTTTTCTCCCCCCCTCCTATCACTCTCTCACTCTTGCAGTCTTCCATTCACCCTTCGTATGTCCTTATCAGTCTACCTGTCTTCTCTTCATTGTTCGTGCTTCTGTTTGACCCTTCTGCCTTCTCTATACCCTTTCCTCTGCCTGCCTGATCTTCATCGTCCTGGTCTTCCGTCGCGTCCCATGCACCTCTCTTTCCCTTCACCCTTAGTGCTTTCCTCTCACTTATTCTATCCTCCTTTAACTCACCCTGCCTTCGCTTCACCGATTTTGCTTTCAAGTCGCCCTCTGCCTTCCCTTCACTCTTCCTCCCTGCTCCTCACCCTTCGTGGTTGCCCTTTAAGAAGGATGCTTCCTGTTCTCTACTGCGAACTCTTTTTTCTTTCTGCTTACCCTTTTCCACCCTTCACCCTCTCTGCGTTCGCTTCTTAACCCCTGCGTCATTCCTTCGAACTCCCTGCCGTCCACCTTTCACC
>NC_051413.1:35563931-35564202 GCF_015228065.2 Penaeus monodon
GGCCCCCTTTTCTGACTTCCCTTCACCTCCCTTTCACCCATTCGTCCTTCTCTTTGCGCCCTTAATGTCCCCTCTTCCTCTCTTCCCCTCTCCTGCCTTCGATGTCGTACTCGCTCGGTTTGTCAGTGTTCTCCTTATTCCTTCCTTCGCACTGACGCTATTGTTCTTCGCTACATTGCTCACAAAGGAAATGCTACTCTTTCTTATACAGTGTATACACTCTGTTTACCAGCAGTATTACAAGTATTAGCAATGATTTGTTTATTATTTC
>NC_051413.1:35564271-35564385 GCF_015228065.2 Penaeus monodon
AGTGACCAAAAGCAAATTGATAATGCTGATGATAATGATATTGTGGATAGTGCTTTTTTTGTACCGTAGTTTACTTTGTTGTTTAAAGAATGGTCTGCCAATCCTTCTCGCTGA
>NC_051413.1:35564719-35565020 GCF_015228065.2 Penaeus monodon
CGCGTCTTCGAACAAAAGTGTTGCTCTGCTTGGCCTTCAGACACTCACACGCACACGCACCCTTTTCAAAGCAACTGACACTCATTGCAATCAATACCGGTACCTTCGAGTAAGGCTCCGATAGCATTAGAGCGAGACAAGGCTTTCCCCTCACGCCCCGAGCGGCCGAGGGGGCAACTCGGGTCCTCGGCGGCGCATCGGCTGACGAAGGCCCTCGGGAGGCGCTGCTGGCGAGGGCGGCGGGCGAGCGCACGCGAAGGGCGCTCGCGGAGACTCACGCACAAACGGAACTAAGCGACCC
>NC_051413.1:35566788-35567158 GCF_015228065.2 Penaeus monodon
CGCTGCGGGAAATTCACTCATTGCCTGCCGGGGGTTGATCACCAGGGGAGGGAGCTGAGCGCGGAGGCACACCAACGGAAGCGGTTGAAACGGAGTAGAGTGGCAGCGCCCAGCATAGTAGAGACAGATCGCCAACATCCCAAGGGCGCCAACATCCCAAGGGCGCCATCATCCCAAGGGCGCCATCATCCCAAGGGCGCCATCATCCCAAGGGCGCCATCATCCCAAGGGCGGAGGGCGCCAAGAATCCACCCGCCGGCTCTGTCGCTTCTGACGACGAATCGTTGTCGCTCGCGGTTGCCTGGGACTCGACTTCGCTAACCCACTCCTGCTCCTCCTCTTCGTCGGATTAGGAATTATCTTCGCTATC
>NC_051413.1:35567736-35567828 GCF_015228065.2 Penaeus monodon
AGCCAAAGCAACAGGAAAACCCAATGTACACAAAAGAAGTTCCTGGAGGATGAGAAAGCCTCGCTGCACACCTGAAGAATAAATCCAAAGCT
>NC_051413.1:35567906-35568596 GCF_015228065.2 Penaeus monodon
TTCTCTTCGCTTTGCATTACCCCCCCCCCCCCTCATGCAGAAGACCATCCACAGCGCCTGCAATCTGCGTTCGCCTACGCACTGCCCGCTCAGCCTGTGACCCAGATATGAAGCTTCCCTCGCCCTATCATTCACAGATCGAAGAACAGCTCGCCTCTGCCAAATCCTACGCGAAAATCACTGCCAAAAAAAGGACACACAACCCAATCCTTCTTTTGTGCCGAATCAATAAGCCATTCCGCCGGGCCAACCTCCGGGCTCCCATACACTTTTCGCGGGAGAGCTTCCTGTGTTATCCCTGGAGGAGGAGCTTCGTGATACCCGATATTCACAGCGGGATATTATGGTGTCAGGGTACTAGAGTTATGGTGTATTTGGGTATCAGGACATCAGGGCATCAGGGTGTCCAAACGGGTAATCTCATTTCCCTAAGTTATTCTCCATTAACCATGGTATAAAGAAGTGTATGCTTATAATCTCAAAAAAAAAAAGTAGAGGAACTATGCAAACGATAACGAAACTGCAGCACGTAAATAATCGGATTTATATAAGAAGAAGAGATAAAGTTACGGGACACTGACCTGATCAATACCCTGAGAACCACAGATTGGGTGATCTTCTTACAATGAGGCGGATGCGCAGGACAAGGACACTCAATTACGGCGAGCGATCTTGTGTATAAATACAGTA
>NC_051413.1:35568810-35569051 GCF_015228065.2 Penaeus monodon
CTCCGAGCCATTACGGGCGGGCACCTCTCCCGAGCGCTGTATTCAAATGAGCAGAAAAACTCATGCATATCCCTAATCTCTCCATCGTCCCGAATCCCCCAGCGTCCTTCTCACGACGGTCCCTCAGACCAGATCATCTATAGTGCCTGCCATTTGTGCTTGATTGCCCTACGCACACGCAGACGGGGGCAACATGTGGAGAAGGTGTCTTCAACTTTGCATTTAGAGATTGGCTTGAGTG
>NC_051413.1:35569632-35569966 GCF_015228065.2 Penaeus monodon
AGACACGTCCAATGTTCCTGAAGGCCACGCCTACTAAGGAAACGGGATAACCAATCAGACCCCGCCTGAAATGGCCATGACCACCCTGCTAAACATAAGCCACACCCCTTGCCCTCTGACCTCGAACACCTTAGTCTGGGCTGCATTGCACAAGACACGACCTCCACGGCCAAGCCACGGTACCTTCGACACACTACTGTATTTACTGCCGAGAACTGAGGACTGTCGATATACAGCGGAAGAATATCGTTTGTATCCCTGACCATCCATGTCAGAGGTACCTCTTAACATTCAAAGGAGTGGACCCGTTTCTGTGACTCACTCTGTCTCTGTC
>NC_051413.1:35572061-35572206 GCF_015228065.2 Penaeus monodon
GGCAAATTGCAAAAATGATTGTGATTTTGAAAACATTAATTGCATTTTTGTAAATACAGCCATCAAGAAAAAAAAATCATCCTAGACACACACACGAAGGGAAAAAAGGCAAAACTATATCAGAAATAAACAGAAAACAATACTT
>NC_051413.1:35572248-35572515 GCF_015228065.2 Penaeus monodon
CATGAAAGAAAGGACACTTTTCGGAAACGATGGACGTTCCAGTTAGCGTATTGCAGCGCCCGGCCGACAGATGGCGGTGGCGAGGTCTCCGGTTAATCGACTCGCTTCTCTGCGAAAGATAAACATGAGTGGGAGGTCACGGCCTTTTGTTCTCCCTTCTCTGAATATGGGTATTGATAAAATGAAAGCAGACAACGTAAACAACAAAATCTGGCAAAATAGTGTTGCATCAGCTGGCTAGATGGCGATAGTGGCCATTATTAGGAG
>NC_051413.1:35572542-35572991 GCF_015228065.2 Penaeus monodon
AGCTGTTATGAAAACTTTCCTTTCTTCCGTACATATAGTCTTCATTTTCAAGTCTCGGTTTGATATTATGGCGGATTTGGGACACAAAGCGAAATTCATCTCCGCTTAGAAGCGCAGAAATCATCTCAAAGTGAGGTGAGTTAACGTTCACGTATTGAAATTGATTGAAAAGAAAGAAAAAATATATATTCTTTTCGACGTTCGTTCAAGCAACCTCCGTGGGTTATAGTTTAAGATCATCGTGTTTTTTTTTTTCGGTTTATTATGCGTGTGTGCGTAATGATGTTTAGCATTATTTGCAATTATTCCCTTCCTGTAATGTATATGACTAGTACGAAAATATTCGCAGTGAATAATACACAACAGAAGCAAAACATAAAACACAAAAAAAGGCCGTCCAGGGTGTATTACCTGGAAGCCATGCGGTTCTTTAAAGCAAAAACCTGTAC
>NC_051413.1:35573222-35573441 GCF_015228065.2 Penaeus monodon
ATGTAAGATTGTGAATATGATTGAGTATGTATATATATGCACTGACAGAGAGGAAAATGTTGAGGGAGAGTAAAAGCAAGACAGGTGATAGGCGCGGGGGAGGGTAACGGGGTGCAGAACCATTCTCAGGAATTTCTCAGAACAGGACGTGACACTATACTAGAACCTCCTGGTGGCAACACTGACTCATTCCTCTCGTCACAAACAAAACGGATAGAA
>NC_051413.1:35573763-35574000 GCF_015228065.2 Penaeus monodon
CGCGCCCGCCTGCTTGAGACTGGTAGTGTTTGTGTTGACTTGATATACTCGGAGAGGGAGTGGAGAGGGAGGAGAGAGGATTGATAAAAAAATCAACAAAAGAAAAGCATGAATGAAAAACGAGGCAAAAATGCGAAGACGGAATTAAACGCAGTAATGAGAATCGGGAGGAAAAGAAAAAAAAAAAGCTAAGTAGATAATAAACACCAGAAAAAAAACTGGGATCAGCGCATGTAA
>NC_051413.1:35574045-35574582 GCF_015228065.2 Penaeus monodon
GTTCCTGGTAACAAGGTGGATCTATACCGCCCTTCCCCCTCCCCCCCCTGCACCGGGGTTCCAGGAAAGCGCTTGCTTCCAGGTTTTGCTCACGGAATTCGATGAGTCAGGGCGCGGACTCAACCTGAAACCGCTACTCTTTAGCAAGTTGTCGCTTCTACACTGCTACTTTTAGTGGAATTAGCCAGTAGTCACTACTATTCGTCAAGCTAAAAAATCGCAACTCTTCAGCAAGCTATTGACGCCTGTGTACCGTTGCATAAACTGTCCCGGCATGAAATAGCCACTGTTCAGCAAGCTGTTGTCGCCTCTGCACTGCTTCCTTTTGTGGTCTAATACCGTTACTCTTTAGACGCTATTGTCGCATCCTTACGGTACTTTGAAAAGAAGACTATTTTAATTTATGGTGGCAGGCCGTGCAATATTCGCATTCTTAATGACCTACATGTTTGTTACGGTAATGATGGCGTTAGCAATGATACGGGGTGATAATTGTTGTATATGACTACAACGTAATAATCAGTGATTTTAGTACGA
>NC_051413.1:35574789-35575214 GCF_015228065.2 Penaeus monodon
GCGCATGACCTTAAACTTGAACTCAAATCACCCAGTTCTTGTTGAGATCGTGACTCAGTTGTTTATACGGACGAAGGGGGGGGGGGTTAAGGTACGGGAGGGGGGGAGGCTGTGATTCACCTGTGTTGACTGCCAGGCCAGTGTCACGAGCGCCGCCCGCCTGGGCCGCCACAACCGCGCGTGACTTTCCCGGGCGAACACTCCTGACGCTCGGTAAGGGTTCCTGCGCCTAGGACCCTCGCGGCGCCTGGCGTACGTCTTGCATCGATGCCACAAGTGCCATCTATCAAGCACCATGCTGTGCCATCTGTTAAGCGATACTTGCCGAGTACCAGGCAGTACCGCCGGCCAGTGTCCCAGGAGGGCTACCACTACCTCAGGTGAGGGCGCGCCGCTGCCAAGGCGCTTGGGCTGCCCGGACGGTG
>NC_051413.1:35576155-35576772 GCF_015228065.2 Penaeus monodon
CCACCCCCTCCCCCTGTGTGTTTGGCCAAAACACGCCTCATCCAATTATTGATAAACGAATAATTCATGTAATTATAGTTAAAACTCGCACTGAAGCCATATTCATCACGAAATCATATATCCCCTTTTCATTAAAGAATTTAACTTTTTAAAGAATCAAAAGAGAAAAACTGTATTGCGTTTTGTTTGATAGTTTATTTACTTGCCAATCTATTCGTTCTATGTTTTAGTACTAATTACCGAGAGTAAACAAATGCGCCTGAAGTATTGATGGTGACCTTAAACAAAGGGCTACCGACGTAATGTTTGTTCCGCTTTTGTAAACCATGTTGGCATGCGAGAAAATGACAGTGATTAATAGGCTCTTAATCAGGTCTCGGGAATTTAGCTGGAACGGTACTCTATAAAAAAAAATGCAGTTTACATTATGTGAAAGTTAATATATTAATAAAAAATAGGTGTAGATAGATTATTGTATAAGTGCGTATTTGGATAAATAGATAAGTAAATGATTTCTTTCAAAGGCGTTTATAAGCTTCGATTTTGTTTTTTTTTGCTCTTCGTTTTCTTCCTGTCACGTTTTCTGAGATATCTTGTTATCATCCTCCCTATGCCCG
>NC_051413.1:35576899-35577499 GCF_015228065.2 Penaeus monodon
CCGGATCTTCGTTTACTTACGAAAGTTTCGACCTGAAATCACGATAACTCCCGATGAAATATAGAAATTATGAAGAAGAACAAAAAAGACACATCAATTATATGACCTCCATGCCTAAACATATATTTCTCTTGTATATATATGTAATAAACTAGATCCGTAGAAGGAACTGAGATAAGAGGTCACCGATGCTTGTAGATGTGCAATTTTGCAGGTGAACATGCGCCATGTGACCACTGGATTTACCCAGTCCAGATCTTACCACTGACATCTTAAATGAGTTACAAGCATACCCTTGCTGTATCCTCATGGTAGCGTACCTATGCAAGCCTGGATTCTCCGATTGACTTTATAATTTATAGTAAACACTTAGCTTCTATGTTGCTGACGTGTACCCTTGACTTCCAACGTGGACAATGTATCAAAGAACAACGACATCAGCATACCATTAATCTCAATTTTTGTGGACTTGACCAGTTAGGGAATGTAGTATTTGATGTTACGTGTGACGCAGATAATGAAGTTTGTATTCATGCATATTCACGACAAGTGTATGTAAGAAATATGTCTCCTAAGAAATACACCATCGCCACGAACCCC
>NC_051413.1:35578032-35578806 GCF_015228065.2 Penaeus monodon
TTGTATTAGCAAAGGAACAATGATATTAAAATTGATAGATATAACAATACTAATATTAGGAGTAATACTGGTAAGGTAGATTGCAATCGTAGTATAATATTAGGAACAATAAGAGCGCCAATTATGAAGTTAATGATACCGTATTAAGGACAGCGAGTTATAAGTAATGACCACAGCATAACAATGATGATAAAAATAACCACGATCAGGGTTTTTTCGCTTTCCAAGTCTCTCTTGTGTTTGTCTGCCCGTAGCTGCTTTTGTTTTGTATTCCAGGTGCCCATACAAAATAACATGGTAACATCAGTGGAAGTTGTACTTGCGTTTTGCAAATTGATGTCATGGTGACAATACGAGACATTTGAGGCCATAGCCAAGTCATGAGAAATAATCAAGCTTTGATATCACAAGGAACGGAATGTCCAAGTGGCCTCAGGTGTTAAGCGGTCCTGCGGTAACCTCATTGGGCACACGATGTCTTGGTGACGTCACGCTTGTGGTATCCCCGTGTTGCGTCTATGCCCTTATTCGACTGTGCAATAACATCAGCACTTGCTCTTTAGCTGCAATTAGTATTAGAAAACTGCTGCAGTTATTTTCATTTATTTTAGAACTGATAGATCGTAGGTTTTATCATTATTGTGAACATTATCAGAATGGTGTTATTGTCATTTTAAGAAAATGTAAATTCGCAAGAATTGCATTCGTCGTCTCCATATTTCACTGTTTAATTTATGACCTTTCTTAGGGTGAAAATGTCGTTTCAGCTATGTT
>NC_051413.1:35578870-35579333 GCF_015228065.2 Penaeus monodon
GGCTGCAATTCAACAAGATTCTCTATCGTATTTCTGTCGATTAATTGTTTCATATCCATGCTCATACAATTGCCTGTAGAAGTATGTGAAGGAAGAAAAAGGGAGGAAAGTAGAAAAGCTAGAGCGAGAAATTAGGATCCAAGGAATCGCACGCGTGGAAATCTAGGGGTTCGAATGCCTGTTTCATTACTCTGCCGCACTCGCCTGTTTCGGACACGCTCAAGACAGCTGGAGAGTGTCACTGCCTTTGCCCGCGGGGAAACGGCGGGGGACGAAGAGCTCAGCCTCGGCACCGACCGTGACCAAGAGCAAACCCGACGGGTGAACTGAGGCCGAAGGCACGTCCTCCGCCCACGTCCCTTCGTGGCGCCAGATGGGACTCGTGTGCGCGCGGGCAGCCGCCTGGACCCTCCACCCGGACGGCGGGTGGCAGCGTCGTGCGCCTGGCAGCTCCGGATGCCAT
>NC_051413.1:35580761-35581554 GCF_015228065.2 Penaeus monodon
CAGGCGCGCTAAACCCCTCGCCGCTCCACCTGATCAATAGCAACCCCACAGCTGTGTTGTTGGCACCACTTTCACTGGCACCTTACAGCTGTTGGCACCACTTCTACTGTCTCCTTACAGCTGCTGGTACTACCACAACTTGCAGCTGTTGACAACCTTCCATTGTCGCGTTACGACTGTTAGCATCGTTTCCGCTGCCGCCTTGCAGCTGTTGGTCTCCGCTGTGTTATTGGCACCACTTGCGCTGCCTCTCTTTAGGCTGGCACCATTTCCGCTACTAGCTTACCGGTATTGGCACCACTGCCACTGTCACATTGCAACTGTGGAGACCACATACTCTACCATTTTACATTACTGGTACCACTTCCACTGCCAACCTAACGAATGTTGGCAGCACTTCCACAGCCTCATTAAAGCTGATAGCACCGCTTCCATTACCACCATTCAGCTTTTGGAACCACCATCTTACAGCCTACCACTTCCACTGCCATCTTACAGCTGTTAGCACCAATTCCACTGCCTCATTACATCCATTAGCACCACTTGCAAAACCACCTTGCAGTTGTTTGCGTCATATCCGCTGCCAACTCACAGCTGTTAGCACGACTGCAATCGCCTCCTTACAGCTGATGACACCACTTTGGCTGCCGTTTCACAGCACTTCCCTGCCCATTATTGCCAGTCTACAGCAGCTGGCACCACTTCCGCCAGGTCAGCTCACTCTTTGTGACCCGAGTCGAAGGGAAAGGAAAAATACCGAGGCATAAACCGGTCTTACAGTGTGTTCTATTCT
>NC_051413.1:35583889-35584094 GCF_015228065.2 Penaeus monodon
TGTTCTACATAATCCAGAGTTGTTTCACCAGTTGTGTTAACATGGACATGTGTTACATACATAAGCCTCTGAAGCCACAGAAATCCGTAGACGAACAACATTTGTAAGAATTGTTTACTGGGGCAGAATAAGGAAATGGAAAGAAAAACAAGTGGTTGGTAATTGAGCGATTTGGAAAAAGAAATATCGGATTTATATACCTTTA
>NC_051413.1:35584329-35584694 GCF_015228065.2 Penaeus monodon
CCTCCGCCCAGTCACTGTCAGCCCTCCTCCGCGCTGCCCATGCTCACTCCCCACGTGTTCGCCCTCTCTCCCGGGAAAGGACACACTCAGTTGTCAACACTTATCACCAGTCCGAGCTGCAGCTTGCACCAAGTGCTGGATTCGAGTGTGTGTTCCCGTCGACTCTCCAGGACTGGGTCCAACTCAGTTTGTTCGACAGTGCTTACTTTCGTGCTCATTACGCAATTGTTGGATGTGAAACTTGTTTCGCAGTGACTGATCATAATGAGCCACCTGTGGACATGACTGGATGCATACATACCAGTTGAACATTATTCGTGATATTTTCTCCTCACCGTGTCATCCAAGGGATCATTATTTTCCAT
>NC_051413.1:35586731-35586802 GCF_015228065.2 Penaeus monodon
GTTCTTATCTGATGACGAGTATACTGGAAGTGTCTCCTAAATTTATCATCTTTTTAAAAGGGTTTATTGCT
>NC_051413.1:35587031-35587956 GCF_015228065.2 Penaeus monodon
AGATCTTCTCCGTATTTTTTTTTCTTTGTTAAGATGCCATAATCTCTATTAACTGGACAATGTTATTGGTTGCAGACTGCTGGAGAGCTGTCGTGGATATCAAAGGTTAGATCAAAATTTTCCTTTCCTTTCGAGTTCAATTAGCCCTTTCCTCCCTCTCCCTCCTCCCCTTTATTCGCTTTCTTCTCTTATTCCTCTTTTAGTCTCCTTCTTCTCTCCTGCTTTCTACTTCCCGCTTCTCCTTCCCCTCTTCATTGTTCTTTTTCTTCTCTCTCTCCTCTTTTATCCTTCTCCATCTCTTCTTCTTACTTCTCTCTTAAACCTTTACTCTTTTATTTCTTTCAAATTTTATATTCCTCTTACTCCTTATTCATTTCCTCCCTCCCTTCCTCTTCCTCAGTCTCCTTCGTCCCTTTCTTTCGCTGCTCCTTCTCCTCCATCTCTGCTTGTCTCTTGTTTATCTCCTCCTCTTTCTCTTCCTTTTCTTCTCTTGCCTCTCTTTTGACTTTGGTTCCTCTCTTTTCTCACTTCTACTCACTTCCCTTTTCTTTCCTTCCCCACATCTCTCTTCATTTCTCTTCCCTCCTTTTCCGTTTCCATTCCTCTCTTCTCTCTTCCCTGTCAGATTCCCTCCTTTCCTTTCACTTATTTCCCTTTCTCCTCTCTTTCCTCTCACTCTCTCCCTTCCCCCATTCCCTCTCTTTCCTCTCACTCTCTCCCTTCTCCCATTCCCTCTCTTTCCTTTCACTCTCTCTCCTCTCCCACTCTTTTTCCTTTCTTTATCCATATTTCACTTCTCTAGTTTCCTTTTTTTTCTCTCTCTCCTCTTCTTTCTTTACCTCCCCTTACCCATTCCTTCCCTGTTTCTCTCTCCCCCTCTTTGTCACTCCCCAACAACCCAGCAAGCCTGACCAAATTAATGCAC
>NC_051413.1:35588272-35588516 GCF_015228065.2 Penaeus monodon
GACACTTTTTATGTTTCTAAGGTTGAGAACCAGCGTTCGATCCCAGATGTTGGATAATTAAAATCAAATTAATAATGGTCAAGATTTCACTAGTGGCGGTAGGGATTTCAATAATGATGATAATGAAGGTAAAGTCGCTAGCTTCACTAGAGTTGTAGTGAAAATAATGTTATGATAGCCATTATCGTCCTGCAGTAATAGAATAGCATTAACGATTTTTATGAGTTTCAGAGTGAAAGTGATG
>NC_051413.1:35594196-35594904 GCF_015228065.2 Penaeus monodon
TAACTTGCAGGTCAAGTGGTATTAATAATAGTAATGGCTGTAGAAGGGATGTGAAGACGACTCTTGTTGTGTTGTGAGGTTTAATTAAATGTCTTGGGTTATGTTTTCTGTCCGGTTTATTTGTCTCTTCATTCATTGTGAAACGTTACTGACGGGTTGTGATGAACGCGTATGAGTGAGTTTATAGGTGACAGGTAACAGTTCATTAAGGGCTGATAATCCAAGATTGAAACGAAATGAATTTTTGAAGTAACTTCTGCGGGTCGCTACTCCGCTCCTTTACTCATTTCCTGATTGGTATCATTGTTTTATTAATATTATTGCTTTTATTATTGTTAATATTACTCTTATTGTGATTCACCAATATGAGTGATAGATATCTGAGCTGGTCACTCTTCCTCGAAGGCGTGTAAGATGACATAGAACTCAGAATCAGGGAAAGAAAATAATGCAAAACTAACATTTTTTTCCTTGAACGTCTTCTGACTAGATGTTGAAAGGCACATAGACAGTCTGATTACTTCCACAAGAACGTTACATTTTCTAAATTATGTATGGATTTGTCCACGTCTGTGGGATTACAAAAATGTCAATAGATTATTAGGGATGGCCTGTATATTGATCTATCAATCTATATGTCTGAATAAGCCTTACTTCCGCTGGCACTGTTAGATGTAGCTGGTTTTCACCCACGACTTTCAGATTTCC
>NC_051413.1:35595404-35595496 GCF_015228065.2 Penaeus monodon
TTTTTAAATGTTTATTCTTATTGTTTAAATATTTGTTACGGCCATAACCTCACCACCATTAAATGGAGGTAGAGTCAAACCAAAGTGTTCCT
>NC_051413.1:35595631-35595957 GCF_015228065.2 Penaeus monodon
ATGATTTTATGGCAATTTGCGTAAAATTAAAATATATACATATTTACATCTTCAGTGTGCTTTATAATTATCTCCATTGATTGAAGGAGGCAATGTTGCTGGCTGCTAGATAAGTTTATTAAGCGGATTCTTGGTTTTCCTGCAAAGTTAAACAAAATTTGTGAATGGACTGGGCTACTTAGAAATTCTTATTTTCTATATTGTGGTAGACTGTATTTTGGATTTAGCTATATAAGTACTTTCTAGTTATTATGATTGATGATAACTTTATTGCTATATATTGCATAATCATAGGAACAACTGATGACCTATTGCGCGTTTGTAGT
>NC_051413.1:35596098-35596302 GCF_015228065.2 Penaeus monodon
GCAGGGATGGTGAGAACGAGACAGCTCTCCCCCAAAGCCTCTCGTTTGGAGGAAATTGGAAACGGCTTGTATAAGGGCGGGCATGGTGGGAAGGGGTTTTGCCTTTCAATTATTAAATTCTTTTATTTATTTTCTTCGGATTCGGGTTGTGGAGGGGGCGAAGGAGGAAGGCGGGGAAGAGTGGCGGACATATAAGAGGACGGG
>NC_051413.1:35596352-35596686 GCF_015228065.2 Penaeus monodon
CGCGAGGTAGGTGAAAGGGCAGTGTCTCCTCTTAATCTCCCCTCATCAAATTGAATACATCCACTGGCCAGTTTTACCACTATTGTATTCCTAATCTACCCTCATACAATCAGGAATCTGCTCAAACTCAATTCTCATCCACTTGAATCTGCCTCAAAAATGAATTCTTTTCCACAAAGCCACTTTTAATCTTCTCATAATCCACAGCAATATCTTCTCGTTTACTACCAGAACACGACCAGTGTCTAATCACTTAGATTTTAGACAATAGGCACCCATCTGTAAATGTATATTTTCAGTGCGAAACGTCAGTAAGGTTTTGCAAGATAAATCG
>NC_051413.1:35596946-35597288 GCF_015228065.2 Penaeus monodon
CCCAAGAGGATCTCAAATGTAATCCTACTGAATTACTGGATTATTGTTTATAAAAAGATAATATAAGAACTGCATAACTTATTGATAATAGAATTGTCAATTATGAAAAATATTATGGCAATGATAACTTGATATTAATACATTGGAGACAATTGTTATGATTATTATCGGCAAGACAGAGAAAGTGTGAGTGGCCAAATTGATATCATTGTTGTTGTTTCTTTATTTTTACTGCATCGATTATAATAATACCAGTGATGATAACTGTAATTATTTTGACGATAATTATGACGATTTTGTTTTGTATTATTATTATTATTATTATATATGTATGCATATAGA
>NC_051413.1:35597509-35597703 GCF_015228065.2 Penaeus monodon
CTCAAGTATAATCGTGCGAGTGATATTAGATCTATTCCTCAAAATTAGCTTATGTGTGTGACGGTGGAAAATGAACTACGCAATCTCTCGTAGTGTGGCAGCGCCTTAGCTGGAATTTCGCACCAGGGATAGAATGACAATCTAATTTTTCCTTGAATATATTTGGTAGACTTGAATTTTGAAGTTTCAGAGGT
>NC_051413.1:35597785-35598141 GCF_015228065.2 Penaeus monodon
GCACAATTAGCGGGACCCATTGACTTTCCACGGAACAACAACAGTAAAAAATATATATTAAATAAAGTTAGAGGTACTTCTCTCCCTCTTTCACCCTCCTTCTACTTTTTGCCTCCAACCCTCTGTTTTCCTTTCCCTCTCCCTTTCCCGCTCTACCACCTCCTCTCACTCTGAAATCTTCCTTAAATCAACGCCTCCCCCCCCCCCCACTTACCTCCTCCTTAAACACCCCCACCCCTTTCGCTCTTTTTTTATCCCTCTTCCTTTTTTTCTCCTCTTTTCCTCTTCCCCCTTTTCCTTCTTCATGTCCCCTCCGTTTCCCCTCTGTTTTCCCTTCGCCATCTTCCTTTTCTCTT
>NC_051413.1:35598944-35599303 GCF_015228065.2 Penaeus monodon
GTTATTACTGTTACCAAGAACTGGCAAGATTAGACTGAGCGTCGTTTTGTAGTAAAACAGTGCGAGTAAACCGACAAAGGAAATGAATATCTCAAGTATAGAGACAGGGAAGATGAGAACGTAGTGGTGAAGGGTAGGTGGTCGTGAGTTATTTAGATTTCTACCCAGGTACCATCGTTGTTATTATTAAGGGGAGAGAGACTGTCCGGTGTAATCGCAGGTCAGTCCTTATATAAATGCTGTAAAGTAATCCGTCAGTTTAAGGGCCTAACGAGGGGGAAGGGTTTGCTCAAGCCCAAAAGCTTTCAAACTATTTTTGTGCGGGATTTAGTAATCTTTTCATCAGAGACTACCCTGGG
>NC_051413.1:35599624-35599874 GCF_015228065.2 Penaeus monodon
TTGTAAACATATCTTCATGATTTCTAAAATACTGAAAAAAACATGTATTTGACAATTTGATAATACAGTTATCGAAGATTAAAAACGATAGGGTGATGACTATGCATTTTGCAATATTGAGTCCATGCTAAAATTAAATTAATCATTAGTGTTGTTTATCATAATATAATCTCAACTGGATAATCTAGCAAATGCTATTGGCATTTGACTGAACATTGTATCTAACTTTGTCGCTTTAAATCCGTTATTC
>NC_051413.1:35599942-35600242 GCF_015228065.2 Penaeus monodon
GCACTATGCATAAAGGTATTTTGCATCCAATAAACTGATGATGTGTTCTCACTGTGATATTTTTCCTGTTTTCTTTCAGGGTGAGTGGGGCGCAGAGATCGTAGCGCCACGGTCTTGCAGCGGCAGGTGCCCGAACTGTAAGATGACCTTTGGTATTTTCCTGAAGGAGGCGCAGGAGACAATGATTTTTCGTTTCCTGCTTTGCTTTATTTCTTTTACATATGTTGTTTTGATTCTTTTACTATTAGGTTGCCTTATGCGTCAGATTAAGGTGAAAAAATATAACGGCCTTTTCATGAA
>NC_051413.1:35601667-35602136 GCF_015228065.2 Penaeus monodon
AAAACTCGTTCGCCGCAAAATGGCGTTGCTCTGCTCAGGAAAGACGGGAGAGCCAGAATCTCAAGCACTAAAGGTGATGACCTTCAGTGTCTGAGATTCTGGCTCCCCTTTCGTTTCCACTATTCCGCTTCTTCAGCTTCAGCGTTTGAGATTTACTGAAGACTCCCTCCCCCCCCTTTTAGCTCTTCCTTATTCTCTTTCTGGCTCCCCCTTTACCTCCCTCTCTCTGGCTCCCCTGTGTTTTTTTCTTCTTCCCTTCCCACTCTCCCTTTTCTCTTGCCCTCTGTAATTCTTTCTGTCCCTCCTCAAGTTTTTTTTTTCCATTCTCCCTCTTCCTCTGTTTCTTCCTTTTCCTTCTTCCCTCCCAGTGGTTCTCCCTCTCCGTTTTTGTTCTGTTCATTCCCTCCCTCTCTCTGGTCCTTGCTTTCTCTCACTCCCTGTAGGGTTTCCTTTCTCACTTCCTCTGGTT
>NC_051413.1:35602606-35602692 GCF_015228065.2 Penaeus monodon
GCTCAGCCGGCGGCCGCGGAGAAAGGGGTAGGGGAGGGAGGGGAGGGGAGGGGAGGGGAGGGCAAGTGATGCTCGCTTTCGACTGC
>NC_051413.1:35602869-35602958 GCF_015228065.2 Penaeus monodon
ACTCCCTACACTTTAAAAGTTGGATCTTCAGGGAAACTTTGCACTTCGATACTTCCTTGTGGAATTCCGGAGAAAGTTCCTCCTGTCAC
>NC_051413.1:35603286-35603516 GCF_015228065.2 Penaeus monodon
GTGACCCCCCCCCCCAACGTGTTGACACATGAATCAATAACAGGCGAGGCAGAGGCACAAACGGGAACATGTTTATGTACAAAATGCACATGAATATAAAAGCACTTGTAAACGGAAGCATCTTTTCTCTGACCTCACTCTTGGTTGAAAGGAAAAGCGATTAAAGATATACACGACGAGACCAGTAGGGAAAAAAGAGAGTACTTCGTATACATGTTACAAAGAAACAA
>NC_051413.1:35603577-35603979 GCF_015228065.2 Penaeus monodon
TAAATACACTGAACCCACATACAAACACATTTTTCCGAGCGAGTCCCAGCTCGGACTCCGCCTGGAGGGAAATGGAATCTGTCAGCGGCTCCGACCGTTGTCCATTTCCCCCGCGGCATGAGCGTCAGCCGTTCGGTCTCTCACCTTTACTCTGGACTTGGGACCTTTTTCGGTCCTGCCGCGGCTCTGGCGGTGCCTTGCCCCCACCTGCGGCATGTCTCTAATCCTCTCCTTCCTTCTGGCTCGCCCGCACTCCGCTGGAAGCGCCTGCAGGAGATGGAAATGTGAGGTTGCAGCGGAGGTCACCCTGGCGCGCTTTTTCTCCTGTCTAGGAGTCAAAGGATTTCGGGCCGAGGGAGGAGGTCTCCTTCTCCTTGATTCCCTCAGTTGTCGCTCCATTCT
>NC_051413.1:35605722-35605909 GCF_015228065.2 Penaeus monodon
CTCCCTTCGTATGCAGAACAGCAGCTGTCCCTCGCTCCCCTTTGTCCGTCGCTCTCGGCTCGCGTCCGCTGTGTGCAACATGCAGAAAGTTCCAGAAGGTGGTGTTGCTGGAACCCGAACCCACGCGGAAGAAAGGGCGCAACGCGAGATGTTGGGGCGACCGAGTTCCCTTCCCCCTGGCTGAACA
>NC_051413.1:35606128-35606264 GCF_015228065.2 Penaeus monodon
AAAGTCCTTTTAGGTATTTCCCCCTGGCAAGGTGAAGCCTCCCCTGGGCTCTTGGGTGTGACGTGGCGGTTCGTAAGAGGAGGCGAGCGGCGAGGCTGAGCTCCGAGGGCATCCCCCGTGATGGATAACTTATCCA
>NC_051413.1:35606301-35606485 GCF_015228065.2 Penaeus monodon
AGGCCGGGGGGGGGAGGTTGTCGCCGGCGTCGCGGAGTCCGCTCGAATCGCGGTCGGCGTCGCGGGCCAAGCGAGTGGGCGGCCGGGGCGGGGGGCGAGTTCTCGAAGGCGGATCCGGGAAGGGGAGGCTGAGCGGGAATCCAGCGCTGGAGATGCATTGGAAGAGGGAAGAGCGGCAGATGCT
>NC_051413.1:35606511-35606654 GCF_015228065.2 Penaeus monodon
CCTGCGGGATTCTTCCAGGCACCTCGTCTGGCCTTCTGCCGACCCTCTGGATCGGTGGATGCTGCTGGGTCCTTTTTGACCTCCTTTGGGATAACATCCTCTCCTGAAGCCTCGACCTCCTCATCCCTATCCTTTTGAAGCTG
>NC_051413.1:35606818-35607321 GCF_015228065.2 Penaeus monodon
TCTGTTTCCGTATCTCTTTCCTCTATTTGTGCCGAGCATATCCGCCTGGTGGATAAAGACCTACGCAATAGCGAGCAAGTGCGGGAGTCGCTGCTCGCGTGGCGGCTACTGGCAAGGCGGGACATGGTATTGATTTTTACTCACTGGGCAACGTCGCTGTTCCAATTATTTATGAGTGGCACAAAATTAACAAAATATAATAGGATGGCGCCTGTTCCACCACCTGCTTAATGAAACCACACTAATTACTCTTGCCTTTTGTTGGTACTCCTTGCAGGGACGCTCGGGTAGAGGGCTCAACGTGCGTGCGTGTGATTGCGTGTGCATACGTGTGTGTATGGGGGACAGATGGAATTCAACAGTAACAGCATCATGCTAACATTGTTGCTATTATCAGCGGTGTTATCATTTCACCATCTCCATAAATGTCATTAGTCATTATTACCAGTGCTATTTAGGTCACCTCCTTAATGGTTACTCTTGCCTTTGTTTGAAAAAATTAT
>NC_051413.1:35607400-35607798 GCF_015228065.2 Penaeus monodon
GCAAAAAAAGAGTGAAAAAAGGCTAAACGAATATAAACAGGAAATCCTCTCACTTACCCTATTCATAACAGATGGAAGGGATTTTGATAGCGTAAGCGACTAGTCTCTTCGCTGGTCACCAAATCCATATTGTAATACGGAAATTCTATCCTACATATTCATTATCATCACTATTTGAGGGGGAAAGCAAAATTCATTCAATTTTGTAACATAAAAAGATTACGAAATGATAAGCTACACGTTTATGAATATTTGAAGCGGTCAAATGAAAGAGCAATCTGCTACCAAAACCCGGATTTATTAGACGTGTTCTTTTCCCTGCTAATTGCTGATCTGATAAAAAGCATTCTCGGTGGGGAGAGGATGCTGGATGTATGCCCAGGTGCCATGACATCATT
>NC_051413.1:35608632-35608968 GCF_015228065.2 Penaeus monodon
GATGAATGGTGCTGTCCCTGCCGCGATGGGGGTAACTGCGATCATTAAGCGATTGACAACACTGCCTCAGACCTGCAGTGTGCACCGCTGGAATAGTGATGGTGGGACGTGTAGACAGTGAGCAGTGTCGCTACACATAAATGAGTGATACAAGAGAAAATCAGAGAAAGTGACAGTAGCAGTACAGGAGAGTGACTCTGCTCCGCCCTCTTGAAACGGACGGGCTTGGTTGCACGAATCAATATTTAGCAAAAGCTAAGTAAGCAGGATGAAATAATTCACCCAAAAATAGGAGAGGAAGACAACGCGCTGCGTGTATGGAATGACGTGATGTGA
>NC_051413.1:35609006-35609250 GCF_015228065.2 Penaeus monodon
GACATGTTATATGCGACAAAAACGTCCCTTTGACATGAAACATGGGCCAGTGCAACTAGTTAAACCAATTACATTTTGGAACAGTTTCGGAACTGATTAGGAATAGTAAACAACATGACGGTGTCTGATGAATGAAGGATTCTTTAATTATGAAAACGAGAAATCTGGCTGAAAATAATTTTACTGTGGACGATTAAACGGAATGGAAAAACTTAAATGACACTGCAGTACAGAAAGACGTGTT
>NC_051413.1:35609298-35609432 GCF_015228065.2 Penaeus monodon
GCTAATCACAACTTGACAGAAGAACGACTGAAGCGTAGATACCGTAAAGAACAAAAACGTAGAAAGAATAATGGGACGCATTGCTAAACTATCAGGGTGACAAGAAGTTCCCGAGGATGAAATCTAACGTTATT
>NC_051413.1:35609458-35609667 GCF_015228065.2 Penaeus monodon
GCCACAGAGAGGCCCTCCTAAGACTGGGAATCGGAGCTGCACAGGAGTGTACAAGCCTCCTTCACTAGAACAATTGGATTCCTCCGGGAAACTGTTGTAGATGAGTTGTTTGGAATGCGTGTTTGTGTGTTCCGTGTTTGCGGGAGTCCCCTGAGTTGCGAGGGTATTATGTGTTTACTATGGTGTTTGTCCATGTTTATTCGCTATGT
>NC_051413.1:35610101-35610597 GCF_015228065.2 Penaeus monodon
CAAACCCCGGGCCCGCGAAAATCTGAAACCTGAAGCAAAAGATCCACGGAAAAAACCCAAAATCAAAACCAACGGATCCACGCGGAAATCTGAAACCTGAAGCAACGGATCCGCGCGAAAATCTGAAACGTGAAGTAGCTCAGCCAATCGTGTGACGTCACCAGCCAAGCCGAGAAGGGAACTGAAGCACAAAGGTTTCAAAAGAGAAATTCACCAACACTAACGGCCCGAGATTCCTGCGCCATGCCCGCGCGCAGAAAACACGCAATAATAAACAATGTGCAGACGAAGAAGGAGATAAAGAGAGGGGGGAAATAAGTTTTATAAATGATTAAAGAAAGAAAGATAAAAAATATATATATATTGGCAACCCTCTTAACTTTGATCGAAAGTATTAGAAGTTGCCAGACTTCTTCCACACTAAACCTCCACTACACACGTCTAAAACGCACACACAGGAATGTACACACGAGTCCGCACACGGGGAGAGAGACAT
>NC_051413.1:35611861-35615664 GCF_015228065.2 Penaeus monodon
ATGTCTCTCTCCCCGTGTGCGGACTCGTGTGTACATTCCTGTGTGTGCGTTTTAGACGTGTGTAGTGGAGGTTTAGTGTGGAAGAAGTCTGGCAACTTCTAATACTTTCGATCAAAGTTAAGAGGGTTGCCAATATATATATATTTTTTTATCTTTCTTTCTTTAATCATTTATAAAACTTATTTCCCCCCTCTCTTTATCTCCTTCTTCGTCTGCACATTGTTTATTATTGCGTGTTTTCTGCGCCCGGGCATGGCGCAGGAATCTCGGGCCGTTAGTGTTGGTGAATTTCTCTTTTGGAGACCTTTGTGCTTCAGTTCCCTTCTCGGCTTGGCTGGTGACGTCACACGATTGGCTGAGCTACTTCACGTTTCAGATTTTCGCGCGGATCCGTTGCTTCAGGTTTCAGATTTTCGCGCGGATCCGTTGCTTCAGGTTTCAGATTTTTGCGTGGATCCGTTGGTTTTGATTTTAGGTTTTCGCGCGGATCCGTTGCTTCAGGTTTCAGATTTTCGCGCGGATCCGTTGCTTCAGGTTTCAGATTTTCGCGCGGATCCGTTGCTTCAGGTTTCAGATTTTTGCACGGATCCGTTGCTTCAGGTTTCAGATTTTCGCGCGGATCCGTTGCTTTTGATTTTAGGTTTTCGCGCGGATCCGTTGCTTCAGGTTTCAGATTTTTGCGCGGATCCGTTGCTTCAGGTTTCAGATTTTCGCGCGGATCCGTTGCTTCAGGTTTCAGATTTTTGCACGGATCCGTTGCTTCAGGTTTCAGATTTTCGTGTGGATCCGTTGCTTCAGGTTTCAGATTTTCGCGCGGATCCGTTGCTTCAGGTTTCAGATTTCCGGCGGATCCGTTGCTTCAGGTTTCAGATTTTCGCGCGGATCCGTTGCTTCAGGTTTCAGATTTCCGCGCGGATCCGTTGCTTCAGGTTTCAGATTTCCGCGCGGATCCGTTGCTTCAGGTTTCAGATTTTCGCGCGGATCCGTTGCTTCAGGTTTCAGATTTTCGTGCGGATCCGTTGCTTCAGGTTTCAGATTTTCGCGCGGATCCGTTTTTCAGGTTTCAGATTTCCGCGCGGATCCGTTGCTTCAGGTTTCAGATTTTCGCGTGGATCCGTTGCTTCAGGTTTCAGATTTTCGCGCGGATCCGTTGCTTCAGGTTTCAGATTTTTGCACGGATCCGTTGCTTCAGGTTTCAGATTTTCGCGCGGATCCGTTGCTTCAGGTTTCAGATTTTCGCGCGGATCCGTTGCTTCAGGTTTCAGATTTTTGGCACGGATCCGTTGCTTCAGGTTTCAGATTTTCGCGCGGATCCGTTGCTTCAGGTTTCAGATTTTCGCGCGGATCCGTTGCTTCAGGTTTCAGATTTTCGCGTGGATCCGTTGCTTCAGGTTTCAGATTTTCGCGCGGATCCGTTGCTTCAGGTTTTAGATTTTCGCGCGGATCCGTTGCTTCAGGTTTCAGATTTTCGCGTGGATCAGTTGCTTCAGGTTTCAGATTTTCGCGCGGATCCGTTGCTTCAGGTTTCAGATTTTCGCGTGGATCCGTTGCTTCAGGTTTCAGATTTTCGCGCAGATCCGTTGCTTCAGGTTTCAGATTTCCGCGCGGATCCGTTGCTTCAGGTTTCAGATTTTCGCGTGGATCCGTTGCTTCAGGTTTCAGATTTTCGCGCGGATCCGTTGCTTCAGGTTTCAGATTTTCGCGCGGATCCGTTGCTTCAGGTTTCAGATTTTCGCGCGAATCCGTTGCTTCAGGTTTCAGATTTTCGCGTGGATCCGTTGCTTCAGGTTTCAGATTTTCGCGTGGATTATTTGCATTAGATTTCAGATTTTTGCGTGGATCCGTTGCTTCAGGTTTCAGATTTTCGCGCGGATCCATTGCTTCAGGTTTCAGATTTTTGCGTGGATCCGTTGCTTCAGGTTTCAGATTTTTGCGTGGATCCGTTGCTTCAGGTTTCAGATTTTCGCGTGGATCAGTTGCTTCAG
This sequence comes from Penaeus monodon, assembly GCF_015228065.2. NCBI lineage: Eukaryota > Metazoa > Arthropoda > Malacostraca > Decapoda > Penaeidae > Penaeus > Penaeus monodon. The sequence continues at coordinate 35,613,847 of NC_051413.1, forward strand.
GTTTCAGATTTTCGTGTGGATCCGTTGCTTCAGGTTTCAGATTTTCGCGTGGATCCGTTGCTTCAGGTTTCAGATTTTCGCGTGGATCAGTTGCTTCAGGTTTCAGATTTTCGTGTGGATCCGTTGCTTTTGATTTTAGGTTTTCGCGTGGATCAGTTGCTTCAGGTTTCAGATTTTCGCGTGGATCCGTTGCTTCAGGTTTCAGATTTTTGCGTGGATCCTTGCTTCAGGTTTCAGATTTTTGCGTGGATCCGTTGCTTCAGGTTTCAGATTTTTGCGTGGATCCGTTGCTTTAGATTTCAGATTTTCGGCGGATCCGTTGCTTCAGGTTTCAGATTTTCGCGTGGATCCGTTGCTTCAGGTTTCAGATTTTCGCGTGGATCCATTGCATCAGGTTTCAGATTTTCGCGTGGATCAGTTGCTTCAGGTTTCAGATTTTCGCGTGGATCCGTTGCTTCAGGTTTTAGATTTTCGCGTGGATCAGTCGCTTCAGGTTTCAGATTTTCGCGTGGATCAGTTGCTTTAGATTTAAGATTTTCGCGTGGATCAGTTGCTTCAGATTTTCGCGTGGATCAGTTGCTTCAGATTTTCGCATGGATCAGTTGCTTTAGATTTCAGATTTTCGCGTGGATCAGTTGCTTTAGATTTCAGATTTTCGCGTGGATCAGTTGCTTCAGATTTTCGCGTGGATCAGTTGCTTTAGATTTTCGCGTGGATCAGTTGCTTCAGATTTTCGCGTGGATCGGATGCTTCAGGTTTCAGATTTTCGATTTTCGTTTAGGCCTGTTATTCATAATATCGTTTGGGCCATTTACTTCAGATTTCAGATTTTTGCTTGGATTTTGGATTTACGCTTTGGGCCAATTGCTTCAAAATTTCCCTTGAGATTTTAGATGTCAGATTTTGGCGTTGAACATTCGCTCCACATTTCCGATTTTGGCGTTGAACATTCGCTCCACATTTCCGACTTTCGCGTTGAACATTCGCTCCACATTTCCGATTTTGGCGTTGAACATTCGCTCCATATTTCCGATTTTGGCGTTGAACATTCGCTCCACATTTCCGATTTTGGCGTTGATTACATTCGCTCCACATTTCCGATTTTCGCGTCGGATTACATTTCTGTCGCTCAGTCCCTTGGCTACATTTCCTCCCTTGGTTCTCTTGCTCTTTGTTTGTTCTCGGGATTCTTTCTTCCTTGGTTCGCATTCCCGACGCTATATTTGCATATTATGCTTCTTTTGATTGCGTCTCTGAATCTACCTTTGTTTGCAACTTGTTTGTATCTCTGACTCTGATTTTCTTTTGTTTAAATCCCTGACCCCTTTTTTGCGTGTGCATCTCTGACTTGCGTCTCTTGTCTGCATCTCTGATTTCCTTTACATCGCGGATTTTGCTTTTTTTTCTCCATCATCTTTTTTGATATTCACCTCCAACTCTTTGCTTTTGTTTACTTCTCTTGCTCTCCCTTTGTTTACATCTACGACCCCTTCTTTGAATATCTGACCCATCCCTCTTTTGTTTTCGCTTTTAATTCTTCCTTCTTTTGCTTGCATGTCTGACCTCTCCTTTGTCTGCATCCTGAATTTTTCCTTATTTTATTGGCGTCTCTCATTCCTCTCTTTTTTTTTTACATCTCCGATTCTTTCTTCGTTTGTTTGCATCTTTGAATATGCCTTTGTTTGTGTCTCTGATTCTTCCGACCTTTGTTTGCAGCTTTGTTTCTTCCTTTTCAACTTTATATCTGTGAAGTTCAGTTGCTTTGTTACCCAAACCTCCCTTTGTTATATATCAACAGTCCTGGTTCTTCACGCTGCG
>NC_051413.1:35615971-35616236 GCF_015228065.2 Penaeus monodon
GCACGGAAGTTGTCAGTAAAGTATGTGGGACACGTACGAGACATCCTCTCTGTGCTCTTTATGTGCACAAGGCAGAGAAAGGAGCACATACAAGGCATAGAGACATTTCGTCTATAAAGAAGGTATAAGATCAAAAGGTTCACGAATCTCCCCGTGGACTGCACGGCCTCCGGGGTTGGGCGCGGAAGGAGTTTCGGCTGGCGTCGTTTGAGGAACAGGGGCGGGCGGATGCCACGCGGGGCGCCGCGCCCTGAGCCTCCGACGA
>NC_051413.1:35616605-35616889 GCF_015228065.2 Penaeus monodon
TCGAGAGACGGCGTAGGTGCGGTCGATAAAACGCGAGTGGTTGGCGACTGGCGCTGGCAATTTCTCGCGACTGATAAACTGCAGGCCAATTTCGCTAATCCTCTTGGGCCGCGACTCAGAATACAGCGTTAGCGTGAATAGGACGACGAGCGCGATGAATTACAGGTGACTGTTGCAAATGAAGAACCGAGCAAGCGACCATCACGTGCATTGGTCGCGTGCGGACCTTTGTCTTCATTGCTCGTCCACGCGCTCGCGGCTGAGGGCGCCCGGCGAGGCCGCCT
>NC_051413.1:35617172-35617289 GCF_015228065.2 Penaeus monodon
CGGATACCCAAACCTCCCTTTGTTACATATCAACAGTCCTGGTTCTTCACGCTGCGTCTCTTGCTCTGTCCCTCTTTGTTTTGATTTTTTGCCAGATTCTATTCCTCTTTCGCGCCT
>NC_051413.1:35617393-35617604 GCF_015228065.2 Penaeus monodon
TACATTTCTTACCCACGCACACTTCACTTTGACGGCTTTCTAGATCTCCTTCGTAGATATCCAGACACAGTTTTAATCACAATTGCCTGTTGTTGAAACTCCTCGTAAAGATAATTAGTAGAATTAATTACCCTGAGCTTCCTAGAGTACCTAGTGACGTGGCGATGACAGACTGTATAGCTTGAGGGCGTTGCGTTTGTGCCAAAAAAAG
>NC_051413.1:35617721-35617939 GCF_015228065.2 Penaeus monodon
CACGTAACCCCAAATTTCCAGTATAGATATCCCTTAAAATACAACCTCGCGAGTACGTTTTCTATGAAGAGCTTATTTACATGGTGAATCTAGTTGCCACATATTTATTGACGGTCTGTTCCGCCATTGATTTATTTTATAACTTTTTGCTTTTTGGTTTATCTGTGAATATTTTACACTACGCCAAATACAAGTCTAGTTTACTCATGCACACTGCC
>NC_051413.1:35618846-35619047 GCF_015228065.2 Penaeus monodon
CGCAGATGCTGATCGTTTTTCTTTAAACATTTAACACCAATATCTCTTGAATGAAACACTTCCTCCCTGACACTGATTTTTCTTTCTTTTTTATTGATATATAATCATAGAATAAATCTGATTAATTATTCACTCGGAGCATTAATGATAGATTACTGATGCAGTGGATAAACCAATGTTTTTTTTTTTTTATTTGTTCTT
>NC_051413.1:35619074-35619198 GCF_015228065.2 Penaeus monodon
TATCTTGGATATATTAAAGCGCTGCGCTGTATAGATTGTTGCATAACCTGTTTGCAGTCGTAAGAAATATAGATTCTTCATTTGTTGCGCATGGAAATACTTTGCCTGTTTTCAAGCAGGCTGA
>NC_051413.1:35620278-35621701 GCF_015228065.2 Penaeus monodon
CGCTTCAGGTACGTAAATCCTATGGAGAAGCATAACCTCCAGTTCGGGTATGTATAGTATCTTGTTAATCCACCTTTTATACTCTTTACCCGAATCGATTAGTTATTTGTGTGTTTCTTACTGAGAGCAACAATGAAGTGCGTTCTATTTACAAACGTTATGTTTTTTTTTATGGAAAGGCACATTTGCTTCCCGCAAGTTAATATAACTATTGGGGAAGTAGTAGTAAAGTTGATTATATCGGTACCACTATTTTTCCTTGTTGAGAAAGTGGTTTATATTCTTGCTTTGAAGTCTACGGTATTCGTTTGCCAGATTTCATTACGTCGAGGCGGTACACTGAGTGGTAAATGAGGGTCTGAGGGATATTTTTCTTATAGATATTTCAATTAATATCCTAAATTTGCCAATTGATGTTTTGATGACATGACAAGTGTATCATTGCTTGTCCACGTCACCGCATATCATGGCCTAAGCAAAGCTAAAAATCAATTGAAGACACTTTAGTTGTGGAAGGCGGTGTGACGAGGACGTGAAACATTGAGAGCCAAACTGTATACGAAAATGCAATTATTCCGCGCATGCATGTCCTTGATCATGTTTGCATGTGAGGTGTGTGTTGTGCATGTGTGAGTCTCATAAATATTGCAAAAGGCATGATCAGCAACACACTAGGCACAGTCAACAAGGTGCAGTTGATGGAGGTGTTGCACAACCAATGATTCAGACCCTAAAGATCGTAATATAATACCGAGAACACCTGAGTTTGTCCGGAACGATCTCTGTTCCATTCCCCAAGGGAGGCAATCATCGTACGTCTGGCAGAGCTACACAAACATTTATTTAAGGTTTGCGCTGCCGGAAAGCCGCAGCCCACCTTATCGTACAGCATCCAGCTCAACTTTAGTGAGAATGAACGATCTTGTAAATAGGCAAGTTGGCAACTGTGTCATGGATTCAGTTCTCCAAAGTCTGCGGAATTCTGAAGCGATCGCCTTGCATGACATGTAACTTGCCAAATATCCGCGTCCAAGACTTTGAAGGTGAGAGCTTTCAAGAGGGAAAGGCGGCAGGAGGACCACCTGGCACTGATCGTTCGCGAGGAGCCGACCACGAGACGCGGACCAGGTGAAGGGGACTTCCCTGGAACGACCACCGAGGACCTGAGGATCCGAGGTGACCTTTCAGCCTGCGGTTCAGATGCATCCGCTGCAGACGACAAGCAACATCGGGCCACGTGAGCGGACTATCGGCAGCGAGCGAACACCAGTACGGGCCGCGCCGAGCGTCACTGATCGATCGGGCGAACAATTACAGTCAGAATAAGTTATGGGAACTCGGGACAGAAACGAACCCACGAACGTACTCGCATGTGTGCTGGGACGCCCCCAACCCCTCCCCCCTTTCCCTCATAACCATTAAC
>NC_051413.1:35621831-35622038 GCF_015228065.2 Penaeus monodon
GTCAGGTAATCGGGCACTTAGGCGGGCATGGCTCTCCGCGCTGACATAAGCAGTGAAGTATTTAGGACTTCGTGACACACGCAGTTCTCTGGCGCAGCCAAGGCCGGCCAAGAACTGCCGCTTCGACGGAAACACAAAGAGTACTGGGACTCGATTAACATTTTCGGACGCGCGAATGCAGAGGCACACGCAGGAACAGCTTGCGGG
>NC_051413.1:35623507-35624612 GCF_015228065.2 Penaeus monodon
CAGTCAAACCTGGATAATTGGGCCCATCAGGACCTGCTGTGGGCCCCGAGTAGGCAACCTGCTTTGGGGCCCAGAGAGATTTGACCGCCGGGCCTGTATGGGCATGAGGCATAGTTGGGATCCACGTGGCTGTGTGTGGCTGAATGGGCATTCCATACATCAATGGTGCATTGTCGTTCCTAATGACTTTTTGACGACCATGTATGTAATAACAGAGAATGGCGTCATTGTCCTTAATTAAAACAATGGTGTAGGTATATAAAAAGTATATGCAATAATTTTTACCCTTTTTTCAATTCTGCTTGGGCTATTCATGACTTAATCCCGTTATATGTGGCCATATACATCGCAGTGTCATATGAATAACAATCGAACAACTGAGATTATTATGATTGGGAGTATGACCATTTTACTGTTCTTTACAGTGCAGTAAGTTAAACTATAACAAATTTCGGAATGTGTAAACCTGCGAACTGCTTGAAAAGTTAGCCAATGTGTTGTAGAAATCATTAAAATCGATATTCGTGTTTGTATAATACCTGCAGGTTCCCAGTAAGAACGTATAAAATTTCTGGCTAGCCCATTCACATAGCCAAGTTGTAGTTAGCCTTGAAATGTAAACAAAGCCTCCCGCCAGGTAACAGTGTTGAACTCGGAATGTAGAATTAATGACGGACGTTTTATTTAAAAAGTACGATGTTTGATGATTTCGCAAAATATAAAGGGAAATGATTTATTGTTTATAACTTAAAGAAATATTTTCATAACATTTCAAAGAAAATATCTGATTATGCGATTTTTTTTAACGGACTAGGAAACGTGGAAAATACACTGTTTTGCAAACTAACGTAATTATTTGCACCCAACCTGATGTTTATCTTTCCTCCAAAACAATTTAGCAATCGTTCAGCCAACAAGCCAAATTATTCAAGTATTAAGGGAAAAATGAATTGACGTAGAAGCGCACGTAGGTCTCATTCTGAAGCCAAACCACATGGATATCTTAAAGTGATTCTCTCCTTTAGGTGATGTGCGGTTTTGCCTTCTAAAGGAAATATGCACTTCTTTGGAGAGTTTACGTGGGTCTCTTATAAGCCACGTTTTC
>NC_051413.1:35625660-35626181 GCF_015228065.2 Penaeus monodon
GTCAGCGGGGGAGGGAAGGGGTCGTGGCAGAGGCACCAGTTGGGTCGTGACCGTCGCATGCGGCGGTGCGAACCGCGCTGTGTTCGTGTGTGCGTGCATGGCAGTTCGCGGAGTTGCTCTGCCACTCCACCGTGTGTGCTTGTGCATGGCAGGTGCGGAGCCTCTTCCCGGACGAAGATGAGATGCTGGAGCAGAGCCAAGCTGCCCTCTGCATGTTTCCGGCTCCCTGTTGCCGCTGGAGGACCCGAGCAGGCCGTGGCTCCTTCCGCAACAGCCTGCTGCTCGCCCGGAGCGCTAGGCCCTCCTGTCAGCGGAAATGTGTCGTGTTCTCTTGCGGGTTTTCGAGCGCCGTTTCGGCCTGTGGCAAGTGTGCGGATTCGAATCACTGAAGAGAACCACGAAGAGTGAAAACCGCCCATGTGCAGACCCTTGCGTAAAAGTACAGTGCTTATTTTGCATACAGATATCTATGCGGCAGTGCAATGTTATGGGCCTTTAAAACTCAAAGTGTATAGATACGC
>NC_051413.1:35626282-35627944 GCF_015228065.2 Penaeus monodon
TGGGTGAGCGTTCATCTGCCCTCCCCTTTCGTACTCCTCAAAATCTGACGGCGAAGCCCTGACCAGCGACCGTGAGTCTGAGAGGCCCCGAAGGTGCTCCTGTTCCTCCAGGTGAATGTCCCAGGATCTTACCGTAAAAAGCGCGATCAGGTAGCGGCCCCGTAGAGCGTGGCGGCCCGGCGCTGCGGACAGGCCTCCTTGGGCTGTTAATTGTTAATGGCGTCGTGAGCTGCCATTGTATTCCGAATGAACCGATTCTGTAGTGACGCTTAGTGAGGTCATGCAATTTGCACTCCAAATAAACCAGCGACACATGAAAAGTCGCGTCGAACAGGTTTCAAGTCCAAAAGATGAGACTCCACTAGCTTTTCGGCAATGTTGACCCATGATATAGGATCCGGTTGCAATGAAACAGTGCGTTAGTTTTATGGCGTTTTTGCATAACCCAAATGGCGATGTAGCTCCATCAGCAATGGACTGCATAGGAATATAAAGATATAGATCGGGTCTTCAGCGCGAGTGACTAATGTGTTCGTACACGCGGTTCTCTCTCGCCCTTGCATTTCTTCTCGTTCTTTTGTTTACTCTTTCATTCCTCTCCTCCCACGCGTTGCTACTCTCATCGCATGGAACTCAATTTTGCCTTTCAGTATTCCTTTCCCGTATTTCTCTCCCGTCTATTTTTTTTTCTTTGCTTTCTCTTCCTCCTCTCGTTTTGCTCGTACCCAGCCATCCCCATTCGTCTCCCATCCCCTTCTATCCTCTCATTTACCTTTTCCCATTCTTTCGTCGCACACACATGTACATGCGACAGAGCCACGGACCCTCCCCCCTCCCCGGCCCCCAAATAAGGCCCCATTAGCTAGCGTCCCTGTCAAAGGTGGCGTTTCCCTTCGTAATTGCGCTCGGCCACTCCAGCTGACTGGGTCTTTTTGGAGTCCTGATTGGCCGGCAGTTTTCCTAGAAATAGAGAACATTCACCGCCCCGAAATAGCTCTTTGCTTCCATGCTGAGGTGCTGTTGGGCCTCGCTTGCTCATTGAGTGCCTGGCAAAATAGGTGTCTTTTGCCTCGTTAAAGTTGAATATTCACCTGTTCACCTGTCGCGCGTAAAAATGTCCCCCATTGTTACCCGTTCACCTGTTCACCTGTCAACCGTTTATCCGTTTACCTGTTCACCAGTTACCCGTTTACCTGTCCGCCTGTTTACCTGTTACCAGTTCACCTGTTTACTTATCACCCGTTCACCTGTTCACCCGTAAGCCGTTCACCTCACCTGTCAGCATTACTATCACCAAGGCGTTCACTATCTGGTTGCGATGATTTATACATAATATATGTAAGCAAATGGTTTATCGAACGAGTTTTGTCACGCATTTGGTTCCGCCTTCGATCTTTTCTGTTCTTGTCTCTTTTCTCTCCTCTTTCATTCGTATCCTGTCTTTAGTTTCGCTTGCCCCCTCCCTCCCTCCCCCTCCCATGTCTCCGATCATCGACTCGCTTTTCCTGTTTACTTCTCCTTTTCTTCTTCCTGTGACTGTCAAGGGGAAGAGAGAACCGAGGCAGTCTCTTCGTTGCTTCGTATGGCATCGTGTGTGTAAACCTTTTGTAAAAACGCAGTTAAGCAAACATTGCGTTTCATTCAGAACCGAAGAGCAGCCAA
>NC_051413.1:35628322-35628476 GCF_015228065.2 Penaeus monodon
AATCCGTGAAAGTGGTCGCTAAGTTCTGGTGTCGGAATTAATCGGTCTTTTGTGGCGAAACCAGCCGCCTCGCCTTATGTGCCGTGTAGTACAAGGCCGTTCGCGAATATTCGATTCAGTGCGCGAGGAGCTTTTTTTCGGGGGGGGGGGGGGC
>NC_051413.1:35628545-35628622 GCF_015228065.2 Penaeus monodon
CGTATAAAAAAGGTAAAAAATTGTGGCCCTTGGGGGGGGGGGGGGGCAAGCCAGACTTTCATAGGGGCAAACAGAAT
>NC_051413.1:35628842-35630661 GCF_015228065.2 Penaeus monodon
CCTCCCGCCCTATAACCAGACCTATACGTGCGTAAATAAGTAAGAAAAAAAAGTTCAGAATTGTGGCCCTGTGGGAGGGGGAGCCAGATCTTGAGTGGGGCAAACAAACATTTGATCGGATTTCCCTTTTCCCATAATTGCAATGACTAAATATTACATAAAGGCGAAGAGGAGTGTCGAAATAACTCTAATGCAATGGATGTCATTTCGCGCGTGGCATTTCTTTCTCGCGATTAAGTGAGCCAGTGCCCCGGGAGCGAGCAATGCAGTAGGAATGCGTCTCCCGCCCGGCCGAGACGGACCCGCTCCGGAATGCCGGCGTCAAACAATAGCAGTTGATTCTAAATTTGCTAGGAAGTCACATTACTTTCAGGCCGGGATCCTCATTATGCCATGAGTTGCTCCAGGGCTCATGACGGCTCCGCACGGAAGGGCTGTCGGTAATGACGCACCGCGTGCCTGCCAGGCAGCCACGTGGCCGGGGACCAAGTGCTCAGGCAGCTGAGGGCAGAGCTGTGCAAAGGAACCCCGGCCAGAATTGTGCAAGGGGACCCCATACGCCGAGGGCAGAGCTGCGGTAGTGGTCCCCACACTAATGACAGAGCTACCCTATACCCTGAAGAGCAAGTGCACAACTGTGCAAAGGGCCCCCATGCAGCAAGGGCACAGCTGTTCAAGGGACCCCTATATACAAGGGCACAGCTGTTCAAAGGGACTATATGTAGCAAGGGCACGGCTGTTCAAAGGGACCCACAACAGGAAGGTCACAGCTGTTCAAAGGGACCCTATATAGCAAGGGCAAAGCTGTTCAAAGGGACCCATTACAGCAAGGCTACAGCTGTTCAAAGGGACCCTATACAGCAAGGGTACAGCTGGCAAAGGGACCACATGCAGTGCAAGTAGAACCGTGCAAAGGGCCTCCTACGCTGAGGGCACAGCTGTGCAAGGGAATCCCGTTCTTTGAAGGTACAGCTGTAAGGAGGGATACTGCATTTCGGGAACAGCTTTTCAAAGGGACCACGTGTACTAAGGTAACAGCTGTGTAAAGATCACCCTTCATTAGGGGAACAGCTGTGCGAAAGAACCCGAGCGTTAAAGGCAGAGCTATACAAAGGGGTCCCATGCATTACGGGGACTATACCCAGAAAGAAACTCTACAAACTGTGAAGTAAACCCCTCCTGTAAAGGGTTTCATCCCTCCAGCTGTGGGAAAAGGACGGCGCCTGCCCACGGAACGTTCTCGCTTGACTCAGCATACCCTCGCGCCGCCAGAAGGGGCCACGGAGGCTAGTAAAGACATGATTAGAGCGAGCTTTAATAATGGGTAGAGGCCCAGGCAAGATCAAGAGGGCTAACAAGGTCAGGGAAGTTAGTAAAATGTGGATGTTCAAGCAAGGTCAAGAGGGCTAACAAGGCCTGGCGGGCTAGTAAAGTAAGGAAGGCCGGAAAGGTCTGGGAGCTAGCAAGATGCTAGCAAGGAAACATTTCTCCTCAGGTATGGAGGGCTAGTAAGGTCAGGAAGGCAAACAAAGTATTGGCTCTTGTCAGATCTGAAGGACTAGCAAGGTCTGGAGCGCTATTAAGGTCTGGAGGGCTAGCTTGGTCTGCAAGGCTGTCGGGTCTGTGGAGCTAGCCAGGTCTGGAGGACTTGCAAGGTCGGGTCTAGCAATTTCGAGGCGAACGTCACAGGGGCACGAAGTCATTATCGACAGAGCTTAAAATAGGCGACCTTTAATCTTAGGGTTAAGCTTAAAGCCACGCGTTCGCCTGTCTGTCAGAGTCGCTACGGCCTTGCGCCCCCCCCCCCCCCGGCTGCCCT
>NC_051413.1:35630835-35630945 GCF_015228065.2 Penaeus monodon
TTCTCCTCGTCTAAACTTTGACCATTGCAATGAGGGTCAAAATAAAATTAGATTTGGGTCAGTGCGAGAGCCGGGATTAGACCGGCGTTTATTTCCAGTTTCCAATCGGG
>NC_051413.1:35630981-35631092 GCF_015228065.2 Penaeus monodon
TTGTCATTGACAATTATTCTACAAACGACATTTTTGAACTGGACTTTCGAAAATCGTTTTCTGTTGAAGTTTTAACAGTTTTATCTCAAGCATTCCCCCTTTTCTTCAATT
>NC_051413.1:35632827-35634117 GCF_015228065.2 Penaeus monodon
GGGGCGGAAACTTCTGCGTTTTGTTACTGATTGTTTTACATTTTACGCCGTTTATTTTCTTGTCTATTCGTCAACGTGTGTGCGTGCTTTCTACTATATGTTCGTATACTGAACAGATGCTGAAATTCAAGTCTTTCATGGTAATTTCTATTGTCTTTAGACTTGAAAGTAAAATACATAACAAGGAGCTCATAGACTAACAGTGCTGCAAGGATGAAAAGGCAGGAAATAGATACTGATCATGAAACTGATCTGTGAACAGAGACTGCTTCTCAGCTCAGAGCAAAGTCGGCGCGTTTTCCCGATTCCCCAGACGTAACGCAGCTGCACACACTTCGCCCGGAGGGATTTGGAGAATCATAGCAAGCTCTTTTGGAAGGCTGCGAGTGAACAGGCCATCATGCACTGCCGTCCGCTGAGGCCTCCCTGAGGCAGAGGTTCACTCGCGCCGCTTGCTGGACGAACCCGGTGCGTCTGCGGAGAAACCTTTTCGAAATGGAACGCCAGCTGAACGACCAACGATGCGGCCACGCGAGGGGAGCGAGTGCATGGGAAGGGGAGTGCGTGGCGTGGCAGGGAGAACCCTCGTAAGGCGAAATGAAAAACAAGGTGACCACCATAAGCACAGTGGAGGGCCTGACTGGTCCCGCAGGCAAGACTCCACGGTCAGCACCCCTCCCCTTTCCTCGCCCCTCCTCCCGTAGCCATCACGGCCCTGGCCCCTCCTCCCCTGGCCTTCATGTCCCTGGTCCTTCCTCTCCAGGTCTCCACGTCCCTAGCTACTCCTCCCCTGGTCTTCACGTCCCTATCCCCTCCTCCCCTGGCCTCTCCCCCATTGCCTTCCCCATCCCTGGCCTTTCCGGCCGGAGCCTCCCGCCCCTCGACCTTCCTCAGAGCACGACGCGGCAACCCATCCATGAGCCTCTGCGGTGAGTACAAAACGGTGCAGGTCCATGTTCTACTTGACTCACTCTGTGTCGTTATATTTATTAACCGGGTTGGCATGTACAGCTCTTAAAATAAGAAGACATGCAATTATTGTTTCCCTTTTCCGTCGCTTTCTTACTGTTCCTTTCTTTATCTTTGTCTCCCCCCCCTCTTTGTGAAGTGCCAAATTATTGGAGGGGTCAAACAATTCTGAAAATTGATACTCCGACGCTGTCAGAGGTATTGGAACGGAGGGGGGGGGGCGCCTGAACTCCTCTCCTTTCCTTTTCTTATCTTGAAGAAATACAAGAACCATGATGAGAAAAGTGAAGAGCCGTGACCCTCCTGTGGCCACGTCACTGA
>NC_051413.1:35634231-35634459 GCF_015228065.2 Penaeus monodon
AGCCCTGGCCCGATGTTCTCTTGGTTGTGGGAAACACTTGCAGATCTTGAGTTCTTTGTCTTCCGCAGAACCACAGGCCATTTCCCGTATGGCCTTAAAACGCCACTCGGTTGTCATTCCACAGTTGAACATGACATGTCAGTGAGTTTTGCGAACTTGAGCGGGTCTGTTCGGCATCAGTTTGTAAGCTTCGTTGGCCATCGAGAGTCTCTATCCGGCGAGGCCACC
>NC_051413.1:35634551-35635032 GCF_015228065.2 Penaeus monodon
GGCAGTGAAAAGTGGTTCTTTAGTGCAGGGAGGGACTGCGAAAAGAGCCGATGGCGGGAGATTCGCGAGGCCGCCGGTCGCCCCGCCGCGCACACACAGAAGTACCCCCCTATGCTAAGGTTCTCTTTTTGCGCGCCAACTTTGGGCTGCATCATTGTCAAGCCTCACGCCCAGCTGCCATGGGTTACCGGTTGACTGCAGGACAAATTGAAACATATTATTGTGTGCGTTTGGTGATATTTACTGAAGGGGGGTTTTGGGTATAATTTTCTTCGTATATTTCTTCTCAAAACCAAGAGGTAGAGAGATAGACAGCTGTAGCGTAGCATAGAATTGTTATATTCCATGAGCGTTATCTCTTCTATAACAATACTGATAAGTTAACAGTAGTCATTCCGTCTTGGAAGAGATATGCGCGCACACTTCCTTCTCTTTGTCGTGCGCTTCCTGTCTCTACTTCCTGTCTCTTAACCGTCTCACG
>NC_051413.1:35635188-35635690 GCF_015228065.2 Penaeus monodon
ACCAATTCAGACATATGTTTTGTATGCACCAATAAATACAACCAAATTTGCCAGCGAAACTGCTCACAATAGTAAACGCGTAGTAGCACAGTACACGCCCATTGGCGACGTTGTGACTTCCGTCTATTAAGTGTCGAAATACTCTTTATTTGATCTGCCTCTTTTATGAAATGGAAGAAAACGCCATATACATCAGAGCAGTTTTTGGAAGGTGAATTTCCTGGCTGACAGAAACGCCCAAAATAATTATGTTGTCATCACGCCTGAATTAAAAAAATGTTTCCCTAACACACTTGAAGGCCCGAGGAGAAATACGAATACTTTTAGTCTTCACTTGTTGCCATAGACGCACCTTTTCCCCGTTCTTTTTATTACTTTATTCGTATTGCTATTAGTTTTCTTAAAAAATCTTTTGTTATTATTCGCAAAAGTTGGTACTCCTAACAGCCTCCGCAGAGTTTCACCTTACTCAATTTCGCGTCAGATTTTCTAACCGTAAAAT
>NC_051413.1:35635842-35636071 GCF_015228065.2 Penaeus monodon
CCACTCCCAAATTACAAGTTGGTACCCGCAGCCGAGGGTTCGGTGTTGTCATTGTAGTTCCCGAGAGGTTTCCATAGCAGTGTGCTGTCAGAAGCCCTGTCGCGTGAACCTCCTCCGGTGTTTGTTTTTTCCGCGAAGATCGGGAATAAGGCGAACACACCTGCCTCTTTTTGGAACAACCTTTGCTGTTGTCCTCTGCTGCCGGGGAAGATATGGACGACGACGATCC
>NC_051413.1:35638633-35638930 GCF_015228065.2 Penaeus monodon
TGAAGTTAACAGATAGGTCTAAGTGAAAGTGTGGCGATATTTTATAGAGTGCAAGTGAGCTGCCAATTCTGTGGCAGTGATCAGAACGTGGCGGATGTGACTGTAGCTTGATACAGTGCCAACTATGTGCTGGCAAACCAGATTGTAACAGGCATTACCACTATATCGCTCCATCGTTGTTACATGCTGTGCAGTGCTCTGGATACCATGCATTCCTTTCCTTTTCCCAAATTTGAATATTATTCACTAGGTGAGGTTATTCCAGAATTCTTTAACTAATTTTTGCTCTCCAGTCCT
>NC_051413.1:35639693-35640202 GCF_015228065.2 Penaeus monodon
TGTATGTTCATACCCATGTGTTCTATATGTGTCTGTCTGTCCATCTAACCCTGTATATGTGAAAGATAAAGTGTTTGATAAGAAAATGATAGGGACGAAATTTTATTGATAAGGAATTATCTGTGTGCATGAGATAGGTAATCTTTGTATAACCCAGCCTCTGTTGATTGTATTCTTTTGCCTTAGGTGAAGGTAGTCAGACTTGGTTTTGCAGAACTCAGTTTTTTGACAGTGAACAGGATATTTCTTAATAAACCCATCAGTAAAAGTTATTTTTGTGGCTTATTGTTGTTCTTGATAATGAGGGAGTACTAATTGTGCTAAGGAGAAGTTGAGCTGTAATTTTATTGGAAATGTAGAAGATCTGACACTAATGGGTTTCAGTCCTTTGATATATACAGCCTTTGCATTAGAGGCTGCTCTTAGGCAGGTGGATTACTGAATATCCTGCTTAATAGGTCTGTTTATGCTATATATGCACTCCTATGTTTATTTTTAAATATGAATGT
>NC_051413.1:35640338-35641493 GCF_015228065.2 Penaeus monodon
ATTTACATGTGCTGGATTTAAGGTACAGGATATTTTTTCTTCCCCATCTTGTCTTTTATCTTGCAGTAGCTATCATATAATCATGGTTCAGACCTTGACATTTGGCATAGTTATTGCTGAATAATGTTTCCACCATTGCCTTGAAACCTCTTTTATTGAGCCCACTAGGAAGATGTCTTATGCCACAGGTCCTAGACTTTCCCAAACTTGTTAATGGAATTGTCAATAGGAGTTAAGGGGAACATTTTCTGTAATAAAGATACCAAGGAAATGCATTTCTCTCTTGAGTGTAGGCCATGGATGTGGGTTGGGACAAGGTTCTTACATGGTCCAGCTGTCAGACAAACACACAGAGGATGAGAAAAGAAGAAAAGATTACTGGAGGTTGTAAGACTGTCACATGCAGGTCCAGAGTTAATAGGGGGAAAACTACATGAAAGGCCCACCTTAAAATCCAACTGGAAGAGATGTAAAGTAGCTACTGGTTTTGTAAATGAAGAAAGAGAAGTGGAAATTGATAGGAAAGCGATGAAGTGAATGAATGACAATTTTCCAAAGTCATTACAATCAGTGATTGTGGTTGGACTCACAGTGATACTGGGGCATGACAATTCTGACAGATGAGGTCATTAACTGTAACTGAATGGTATTGGTGCTGAGTGTAGTAATCCTCTGTCATTGTGCAAAGGCATGCCAGGCAGGGATGATGGGCTTTTGTTTGAAATGAACTTTTACCGATACATTGGTAAACCCTCACACCCTCGGTTGTTTCTTGATCATAACATGCTAAATAATAAACCAGTATGCCATGGAACAGAAATGTGAATCATACCAGAAACATTCACAGCACTGACTCTGGTGCTCTGCACTCACTTTTATCCCTTCATATACAAATGTGGTACATTGCATCTTTCTTTCTTGCTGTTGAGGCTTCTTATAGATCTTCAATATTCAATCCATATTGGACCATTGAAGTAGGGCATATCAGTCACTCTTCCACAGCAACCTTTACTTCAGACAGCTATGAATCTATATTGTTTTTTCTGGATCTCTGGCACAACAGTCTCAATAATTATGGAATTCATATTTTTCATGTGATGAAGTTTTTGATTCTCACTGTTCTCTCTCACTTCTCACATGTGATTTACTTACCCA
>NC_051413.1:35641592-35641893 GCF_015228065.2 Penaeus monodon
ACTGCATCTCTCAAAATATGATTTGAGTTTCATGTTTGGAGCCTTTTACCAGTGTGCTTATTAATGCTTCAAGTCTTATAGCAAACCTTTGTTCTCCGTCGGAGTCAGAGTGTAAGAGTACTGCATTTGATTCCGTCAGTCAGTTATTAAGAGTGCTCAATCTGGGTATTTGCTCTTCATGGAAGATTGATAGATTCCGCTAGATGATTGAGAATAGAAAATATTGATCCTAGACAATTTTTACTTCATTTGATTACAGATGATATGCTATAACTTTGAGATATTTGTATTATGTAGAGTA
>NC_051413.1:35641970-35642131 GCF_015228065.2 Penaeus monodon
TTTGCTCATATTTTGAAATGTTTTTTATTTTTTTGTCAGGCGGATAGTCCCATCTGGGAGGCCAGAGGGACAGCGCACTGTGAGTGCTCCATCGGCGACTCTGGGCCCAGGCCTGGCCTCAGCTGGCGTTGGGCAGCAGCAGCAGCACGGGCACCCTCAGG
>NC_051413.1:35642190-35642317 GCF_015228065.2 Penaeus monodon
TCTCAAAGCGTACCTGCAGCCACCACCGCCACCTCCTCCTCCTCAGCCCTTGGCACCAACAAGCCACACACCCTCGCCAGAAGCATGTCACGCAAGGAGCAAGTCAAAGCGTAAGTTATATGCAGAA
>NC_051413.1:35642433-35644030 GCF_015228065.2 Penaeus monodon
GAGCACCATAAAGTAAAGTAGGTATTACACTGTGCCAGAGGTTACTGAATATGCTCATAAATGTTAATCATTGTCTGCGCCATTAAACAGTGCCGTTGTTTGGCATTGCTGGTTATAATAGCTTCATGAGGATAAATCCCAATATCCTCAAAATACATGATTCTTTGGACATCACTCATGGAAGTTCAGCACAGTGTCATATCCTTCAAACTTCTGTACAGTACTTAGAGAATCTTTTTTCATCTGTCATCTCAAACTATTTTTCTTAAATAGATCTAATGCATTATAGTGTTTTGTATGAATAGAGCATCTTGCTGAAATGAAGTTATCATTTTTTTTTCTTTTCCCTAGCTTCTACAAGTTGAAAATATTTTTGGTTTTGTTTGACATAGTAGATTGAAGGCCTGTCATACCTGTCTGGGATTATTACCATTAAAAGCTACTCCTCCTGCCGTGACATTAAATTACTTGGTATCAAAGGTCACTTTCACAGCCACCAAAATGCAAGACTTGTCACTTGTAGAGTAGTAATAGTCTAACATACATTTACAACAGATACATTTTTTTCATTGTATGCACAAACTGTCCACTGCATGTACATATTACACTGCTGTTTGTGTGCACTAAGCCATCATATGCCCACCTTATGTGGTTGCACTACACTGCAGCAACTTCCCAACAGTGCATATGTGCATATGCTTCATAAATTGTGTGCATTACACAGTGTCATAAATAGAAGAATAAACTACATTAGGAAAACTGCAGGTACACTGTTAGGTCAAAACAAAAACATTCCATGCTAGTCAGGTGCACAGGAGCTGTCATTGCATGGAGATGCTCTAGGCTTTGTTCTAATGACTTCATCTCCTTCAGGGCAGCAGAAGAGTCAAAAAAGTAAGTTTCGTGTGTATGGGAATCCAGGTCCCCCCCCCTCCTCCCCTACATTGTTCTCTGGCTGAAAGTGTTTTATTGTTGTCCAGTGTCATAAGATCATTTTCCAGAATATCATTCATTACCAGAAGTGCTTTATCCTAACTGACAAATGAAACTGCTTAGCATCTGTAGTCAATATATCCTCAGGGAAGCAGCTTTTTAGCAAATGTTTCTCAGAGACTGTCAATACTATAGTTGTTCCACATCAGTACTGATGAGCATTTAGATTATACAGCTTCCAAAGTTTAGTAGACTGTGTTACTCAGTACCTGGACAGCATTCAGATACTCTGTAATAATCACAGTATTGTCTGTTTTCTCATCAGGAAAATTTTTAACCATCTTTTGCTTTGTGGGGCTTGTTTTTTCTGAGGGGAACGGGCCAAATGGAATTATTTTATAGATTCTTGCTTGCATTTTTAGAAATGTTTGGCTGAACTTTATTTCTGTTGCTTCTGCCATCCTCCTTCCTCTTTTCTAACATTTTCTTGCTGCTTGAGAATTAATTTTTCTGCTTTCTAGTTTGAGTTCTATTTTCAGTGAATGAGTGAATTACAGAAGCAATATAAATGGTAGATTAGCATGACTTAGTGCATAAATATTTTGTTAACTCTTGGTTGTAACTTTGTGCATTTCAATATCTAATGAAGACCTTTTGCATAGTC
>NC_051413.1:35644084-35644175 GCF_015228065.2 Penaeus monodon
CAAACCTGTCCAAAACTACCTCTGACAAGTGTGGTATTTAAAAAAAGAATTATAGTTTTAGCATACAAATTTCATCCAGTCCTTTCCTGGA
>NC_051413.1:35644408-35645077 GCF_015228065.2 Penaeus monodon
TATACACACTAGCAAGCCTTCTTAGCCTTTCTTCTATGGTCCTGCCCTCAAACTCTAACCTGATACATCACCTGCAGATATGTGAAGAAGGAGACGCGAGAGTTCTTTGGACTGGACGAGGCCTGTGAGGAGGGCCAGCGACTGCGATGGCAGGAAAAGCGCAAGCGCCTGGCAAGTCGCAAGTATGGCCAGCTCAAGGACCACAGCAACACTACCCACCACACACTGTCTTTCACCAGTGACTTCCACGCCTTACCAGAGGTGAGAGTGATGGAAGAAGAGGGAGTTAGATTGGGGCGGGGGGCATGGGAGGGAGGGAGGAAGAGGGAAAAAGAGGGTGATGAAGATGGAAGGTGAGAGAGGAAGGTGGGAGATAGGAGGTAGGGGAAGATGGGAGATGTAAGAAAGAGAGACGGAGAGAAAGGTGGTCAGAGGCAGGAAAGGAAGGTGAGAGGGAAAGAAGGGAAATGGGAGGGAGAGGAGGATGATAGGAGAAAGGAAAGGAAAGAAGGGAGGAGAAAATAGGAGGTGGGGAAGATGGGCAGAGTATTGTCTACTTATAAAGCAAAAATAAAATTTTCTAGAAAAGTACTGTCAGGATATAAGGGTAAAACAGATTCATAATTTGAATGGTACTCAGAGTTATACAAGCTACTTATGCATAGAAGC
>NC_051413.1:35645171-35645816 GCF_015228065.2 Penaeus monodon
AGATTCCATTCTTTGGGGTAATATTAATACTAGTTTTATTGCTAGATCATTTGGATTTACATATATGTGCAGGTAGGCTATTACTTATAAGATATGTCATACTTATGTTACTAATAAGCTGGTTGTCTGGTTATATCCACATGTGTGTGTTTGTGTGATACACATGGATGTATAAATATAAAGGGAGAGCTGACTGTGCATTCCTTCAGTTTTATGAATGGTAACCTACGTTATAGGGAAATATGTCTCAGGGTGACTCCTTCTGCTAACCATTTCTCCCTGGCTTATCTCAGCTTCAGGAGGGAGCAGCCAGTGGCTTATCAGACTCCATAGATGGAGCGACCTGGCCCCAGCCTCCCCACCGCGGGAAGGACTCCGTCGCCAAGATGACCTGGGATGGCCTCTCCTTCGTTGCAGCTGTGAGTACCAGATGGTCACTGAGGATGCTAGTCATGTTTAGTGCCATCATCTTTAAATCATGCCTGTATGCACACTCATCTGAACCCTCATATGATCTGATGGTTGTGTACATAAATATTCCATCTTTACTAATTATTTTTTTTGGTGCAAAAGGTAGGTTTATGTATGGGTGTTCCATATTTAACTTTAACCAATTGGAACCAGGTGATATGATGCATGTCATAG
>NC_051413.1:35646857-35647337 GCF_015228065.2 Penaeus monodon
TGTGGTCTGGATTAAAGGCGTTAAATTACAGAGGACGTGGCATGTATGTCATGCCATCGGCAGTCGTGGGTTAAGAACTTATGACAAAAAACATAACTGTTGAGATGGTTGCTGATCATCAATTTTATCTCTGTAATCCTTATTCCTTTTGTTTATCAATATTATATGATAAGTAAATATATTATGGTGTTCTAGGTAAAAAGTATAGTACAGTGTAAGATTAATATTCCTACAGTAATTTGCTTGCATAAAATTATGTACTGAAATAAAGTTACATATAGCTTCTATATTTCTGTGCAGTCAAATACACTAAAGTATTTCATAAGTGGGGTGGATTAGTTATTTGTCAGTGTAACTGATTATTTTATTTGCATAAAGTTATCAAATAAATATTGTTCCTAGTTAGGATTCAGGCTAAGATCAGGCTTTTGACATTGGATCAGCGGTTGCTTAAGGTAAAGACTTTAGAAATCTTCCCGT
>NC_051413.1:35647394-35647533 GCF_015228065.2 Penaeus monodon
TCCCCAATTCTACAGACACTAGCGAAACGAAGAGCGAAGAGTCAGATCTCGGGGACAGCGGGTGGAAGGTCCAAGAGCCGCAGTTATGCTCCATCATCCATGTCGGTTCCAGACGATGTGTTTGACGAGCCGGATGTAT
>NC_051413.1:35648143-35648271 GCF_015228065.2 Penaeus monodon
AGATGTGTTCTATCCCTTTGAATTTGCTTGGAAGCCCAATTAGCGAATCACAAGCACATCAAGGCTTTTCAGCTTTTTCTTTGAATGCATTGAACTCTGACTACCTTTGCTTATATTATAGAATTACC
>NC_051413.1:35648306-35650074 GCF_015228065.2 Penaeus monodon
GATAATTTGATGCATCCATGGTTGAGTGACGTTCTTGCAATTATCTTTGATGCAGATTTTTTTTTGTCCTCATTGCTTGAAGGAAGATAATGGCTGCTATTGTTGTTAATACTATTTTTCCATCTACCCTCCACAGGTGTTTTTCGACAGCAAAGTAGCAGGGAGTGCAGAAGCAGTTACTGGAGCCACAAGCTATGACAGTAGTAAAGAAGTAAGTTTTTCATTTTCTTTACAAGACTCTCTGCATCATAATACCCTTCTCCTCCTAGGTGATTCACTCACATAACAGGAAAAACCTTGAAAATAGGACAGTTAATGGAAAAGCAAGTTGCTCTCAGAGATCCCAGTTGTTCTGGGGAGTATTGATATCATTTAAGCCAGATTGAGGAGTCTAGTAATCCTAATTACAATTATTTCAGTTTGATATTGAAATATGGAATGAAACATTTGAGATTTTTCTATTGGAGAAAAATATCTATATATATATATTGGAATATTTCATTTAGCTTATTTTTCACAAACAAGCTTCCTTATCTTGCTTCATGATGAAAATACCATGAAGACAAAACAAATGGCAGTATGCATGTACTTTCTCTTTGCTGGAAGTAGCTCAGTGATGCATACCATTATATGATTTGATGTGATGTTGATAAGACTGCTGTGTACAATCTTCTTTCAAGACTTCACACAGTACATAGTTACTACTTATATTTCAGGTGGGAGGGGCAAGGTACCACCCGAGTGTTCAAGAGTGGCAGCGGCCTCCTGTTCAAGTTTCTGACTCAGTCGATGCTAGCGGACGATCGAGTGCTCATATTGGTCGCTCTCGCATATGGAATCGAATTTTGGATCAGCTGTTTTGATAACTCAGACAGGAGAGAGTATGGAAGAGGCATTGCTGGCCAAATATTCAGGAGGACTTTCAAGGAAAGCGTCAGGAAAGAAAAAGATGTACGTTACATTGGCGTGTGTTCTCTCGTTCTTTCATTAATTCCCCTAATGAGGCTCCTCCAAAGTCCAGTATAATAAAACATGTCTTTGTTGTTCTATGAAACCTATTGATTACCATCTTCAACTTGAGGTTGTTGTAATGTTAATCATAAGATGGAAATATTTTGTACTGATGCAAATTCTGTATAGAAAGCTCATGTGCTTCATATAGAATTATCATACATCCCCAGATCAAAAGGCAGCTGGACGAGATGAGTGACTACCGGCCATACTTTACTTGGTGGGTCACAACAGTCCAGACTTTCATCCTCCTCCTCTCCATCACATGCTATGGCCTGGCACCACGTGGCTTCTCACGGCAGCAGCAGTCAGGGCAGGTGGGTACAAGGGACCTAGCAGTTACTGACTTTTATTTCCTGTTGTATAACAGCTCATGCATTTGATGATTTCTATGGATATTTCAGGAAATAGTTATTGTTTCCTTCAGTTTAGGAGAGAATGGTATAATTATTACCTTTGCAGAGTGATTTTAATTTCTGTTTATACTTTATACAGGTCCTGATGGCAAGTTTATCAATCCAGACTGTTGGCTATTGGGAGCAATCTAATTTCTGGATTGGCCCAAGACCGGTAAGACTTTAGTACATTACAACTTATTAACTGCACGTAATATATGGTAACACTGATAGTGACTGTAACAGAAGTTGGCCAGTCGCTTACTGATTCCAGCTTGTGCAGAAAAATCTTTTAGTTGGTCTGTTCTTTGTATCGTACTCTCTATTTGTACTATTCAAAAAAGGAGTTAATATTCATAGCA
>NC_051413.1:35650100-35651128 GCF_015228065.2 Penaeus monodon
CCAGTACTTTATTTTCTGCTGAGGTGGTGTTCTTGTGGGATCCAAAATTAAATAACCTGTTTCCATTACTAGATTCAATTTACCTGTTGCTAATACCTGACTTGTTTCACTTGTTGCTGGTATCTGATTAGATGTCCTTCCCATCATGTCTTGACACAATTCTTTGGATTTAATATTAGTCCATAGAGTGGCAGATGTGTAGAAGATATTATTTTTGAAGGACAAATGTGCAGAGAAGAGAAACTTTGAATGACAGGAGTGCAAAGGAGGTATTTTAACAATACCTCCTCTACATATGTCTTTGAATGACATATGTAGAGGAGAGAATCAGTTACAAGTGTGCAGAAGAGAGTTTGTATGACAGGTGTGTAAAGGAGAGAATTTTTGACTCACGGTGTGCAGAAAAGAAAATCTTTAGATAAAAAATGAGGGAGAAAATATTGGAATTCTTTTGTGTTCAGGGGAGAGAATATTTGAATAACAGGTGTGCAGAGAGAATAGAGAGAATATTTGAATAACAGGTGTGCAGCAATAATATTTGCAAGACTTGTGTGCTGAGAAGAGAATCTCTGAATGACAGGTGTGCAGAGGAAAAAGTTTAAATGACAGCTGTGCAGAAGAGTCTTTGAATGATAAGTGTGGAAAGGAGGGAATCTGTGAATGACAGGCAGAAGAGATAGTCTTTGAGTGACAGGTGTTCATAGGCAAGAATCTTTAATTGATGGTATACACAGAGGAAAGTCTTTGAATAGCAGGTGTGCAGGTCTGCAGAGTAGGGTGTCTTTCATTGGTGGGTGCCTTCAAAGGATTCTCTCAATGACAGGTGTGTAAGAGAAAGAGTGTTGCAGTGGTAGGTGACATAGAGGTTATCAGAGTGACAGAAGTGTAGAGTAAGGAGTTTTACAGTGACATGAGTGAGGGGGAGGTGGTCTTGGCATTACAGGTATTGCAGGAGACAGTTCTGTAGGGACACGTTTGGTAGGAATATTGCTTTGTGTTCTCCCATGGAAGACTGAATTTTAGTGATT
>NC_051413.1:35651538-35652081 GCF_015228065.2 Penaeus monodon
AGGAGCAAAGTTCGCTCCATGTATGAGAAAGGATGAAAAGATATTCCGACACATAGAAGAACAACGGCGAGCAGAGAGAGAAACAGGATGTTGCATTAGGAATGACCAATCAGGTTGCGTACAGTCGTCACGGAGAGAATGTTCGGTGAGTGTTTTTGGAGAGCGGGAATTGTGATAAGGGAGACTGGGGTAAGAAATGCATGTTTGTCTCCTTTGTGGTTTTCAGTGCTGTCTTGCTAGCTAGGTGCTCCATTCGAAAAATGTGATGAATTGCAGAACACGATCATCAGTTAATAGTCGACAGAATTAATCACATTAGAGATGGAGCTTTTGAAGAGCTGATTTTGATGGGTCTTAGCTCTTCCCATTTTTTTTTTTTTAGCTGGTTTTGGTTTATATAACACATACCTTTCCTTTTCCCTTTTGGAATCATAGATTAATCAATAAGAAATTTTATTGACACAGAGAGTTACTTAACTCTGGGAAGTTTCAATGTTATTTTGATATAAATGCTCCCTCTCCCTTTCTCTTTCACTTTCTTTC
>NC_051413.1:35652667-35652798 GCF_015228065.2 Penaeus monodon
GTATGTTTATACTTGATTCAGACAGTGAATATTATGTAGCAGTGCCTTACTTTTGATTGGTCTTCTTATGGTAAGTGTTCGATCCTGCTTGAAGGGTAGCAGTGAAATTTACAGTTCTGAGTGCTACTGTG
>NC_051413.1:35653404-35655143 GCF_015228065.2 Penaeus monodon
GTGTTGGAAAAGATTTATCCCTCCATCCCATTTGTGCGTCATTGTAGTGATTTGCTGTTTGTTTAGGTTTAGGTTTTAATAAAGTGGTCCCTGAACTAACTCTTCTTTTCTTAAAGCCTCTTGGTCAAGGAGATACGGAATCGGTAAGATACTTCTCTGGTATATAATAGATGTTGTAGAAGTGCATGTGTGTTGCTTATACTGAGAATAACAATCTCTTGACCTCCAGTAGAGTACAGTTTGTCCCTACATGGAAGCCAGATTTCAAAGTTGTTCAGACTCACCTCAGACACTAGAGTGCATGATAGTTGCTGGCATTTCAGATGGTCAGCCTAAATGCTTCTACACATGTGGCACCAAGTGTACTATTTTTTTTTATTATGCAGATACCTTTTTATGCATCAGGTGTTAAAGAAAGCCATAAAGTATGAGGTGTAAGGTACAGCCACTGTCCTAATGAAATAGCTTGAATATCATATTGGATAGATTATAAGACCACTGCTGTTGTTATAGATGAGACAGATGGGTAGAAAGCAGTTGTGCTTTGTTGGGCTTAAAAGACATGTATATTGGGACTTGGGTACCACTTGAGGGTATTTTCTCAATTGGAACGGTGTCTCATGAGCCTCTGCAGTGCATAGGCTTTTCTTTAGCAGGTAGTACTTCATAGGAATAACTTGCAATAAGGTTTTGACTAATTTTAGAGGAACAGTTTCAGTTTGCCAATATTAGTCTTGAGTTTGATATGAATACAGCACATGCATTGAAGGGATTGTTGTTCTAGAATAACTAGACATTTGTAGGGCCTAATTGATAAAAAGGCATCTTTTCATGCCACTCTAGCTACAAGAAGTTTTCCATTTTTAAGAGAATTTATGTGTATTTCCTGAAAGCCATTGTTTTATCAGGTTGAACTTTCCAGTTCTTTGCAAAGAAGGAATTAGGGAAAAACAGCAACACAGTAAGGAGAGATAGGAATATATTATATCTTAAAAGTAGATTCAAAATGTGGTAGGTAGCATTATGAGAGAGAATATTAATTACTATTTTGTTACATATGGAAACAAAGGCAATTTTTGTTAAACATATTATTTTGATTTTTTTTACAAAGATTGATTTTGTATTGCTTGATATAATTGTTTGTAAGTGTGAACTATCCATGTTTTACCTCTGCTTTTGTTATGCTTAGATTTTACAATTAAGCAGGTGATACTCAAGATTTATAGATAAATCTATGACTTGGAAACAAAATTGCCATGCAAAATTGTTGGTTTTACTGCACTGCTATTGGATTGAAAGGCTGAGCATGATATCTGTTATAATTTTATTCTATTACATTATGATGTCAATGAACATGACTTAGCAGAGACATCATTTGCATCCAATGATTTGTGCAGCACATTGTATGTTACTGGTGCTCAGTTTGGAAGGCATGTACCTTTCAAAAATGGCATAATGTTGAGAGTTCTAGAAAATGATAGTAGTCATTTTGCCCCCTTAGAGTATGTTAATCCTTGACTACAGTTAATGCTAATGGTGAAGCATGAGATACAGATCCTCATAGAGCAAGAGTGGCAAAATATCTTGGATATCTTTGTGCACACTTCTGGTGTGTAATGTGTGTATGGTAATGAGGCTGTCAGAATCAGAATTGAAAGTGCATGAAGTTTTCATGACATGTAATGGTAGTGACAGTCTGTCATCTGTAGCTACAATATGTAAAATGAGATCTAATGACA
>NC_051413.1:35655197-35656507 GCF_015228065.2 Penaeus monodon
GCAGCACATTGATAATTCCCTATATGGTAAAATTTTTACAGGTAATGCATGTTGCACAGAACCCACTGTGCCTACCCATTCTTATTTGCAGTAACTTCATGTTCTTGAGACTGATGATAGATGTCTCTCATAAAGTGTAAAAGATTAGATTTATCATTCATCTTCCCACCCTACTACTTTGGCTTTCAGTACATCACTTGTCTGATATTTCATTCATGATCTACAATTTCTTCTTACCTGCTACTTATTTGCAGAATCGCTTGTCTGTGTGGAAGAAGTGGAGTGAGTTGGCCAAGGGGCCAGATGGTCGCCTCTCAGGCTCTGTTTGTGGCCAGGATCCCAAGTAGGTTGCGTGCACTTTCCTTCATAGCTTTGAAGTTGGTCAGATGAAATAATTGTATACTCAGTGTGTGAACAACAGATTAGAAACATTTTCACATAGACTACATGATTGAACTTTTCCTTAAGATGCTAAAATTGTACTACATTAAGGTAGAGAAGCTTATTTTTAGATAAGTAAGTCTACAAATATGTGAAAGCTTTCTTCTTTACTTTTTGTTTATGACAAGATTTGTACTTTTTTGTCTCTGTCATTTTACTTCATTTTTATTCACATGAAATTATGCCCTTTTTTCAGTCCATTTAATGTTAATATGCTGGATGTTCTGCATATCTCATATGACACAATACTTAGTCCCATAATGGCTGTGATAAGGAGCATCACAAAAAGACAAGTGTGACTCTTGGTAATGTAACTCATTCCCTGACCTCACTTTTGTGATTATTGCCATGCGCAGTGATATTAATCAGGCCCTGAACAGTAATTTGTATTCATGACTTAATGATTAATCCTTCCCTTTCCTCACTGTTAGTGAGACTGAAGACTCCCTGTGAGTGTCTGGCTGCATGACTGGGTATTGCTAATATTCCTTCCAGGCTGCCACTGCTAATTGCAAAAGTTACACAAGAATCTCTTGTTCACAGCTACTGCAAGGAGCCAGCATCAGTTCCCCCGCATGAATGGCCGGATGACATAACGCGCTGGCCCATCTGCCGGAAAAGAATTGCAGGCCTCAAGAAGATCCATGCGGCGGAACACATGGCATGCGAGGTCATTGGCCACCCTTGCTGCATTGGCATCCACGGGGAGTGCCGCATGACCACACGCGAGTACTGTAATTTTGTGCGCGGCTACTTCCATGAAGAGGCTACGCTTTGCTCTCAGGTAGGTAGCAAATGAATGCAGGTGGAGGAATAGGGTCTTAGTGTGGGTAGAATACGGTAGGATGGCTTACCTACTTGTCCTGGCC
>NC_051413.1:35656553-35656720 GCF_015228065.2 Penaeus monodon
CAGTGATTAACAAATAGGGACAAGTTGCTGCAAAGTCAATTTGAGTCAGTAATACAACATGTAATTAACATGTGATTCATAAAGTTTAAGGAAAATTGATTAAGCTTTAGGAAAGTCTAAGCTAAATTTTGAACTGGAATATCTGTGAGGTATTTTAATAAATATAA
>NC_051413.1:35656794-35656937 GCF_015228065.2 Penaeus monodon
TTCTTTCTTTACCTGTGTCTGGCAGGTGAAACAGATTTTAAAAATATTTTGAGTAGCTAGTGTGTTCTAATAATTCTTGACATTATCACAAAGAAAAGTTTTTGTTAAAGAAGAAATATATATATTATATTATGGCACACCTA
>NC_051413.1:35657569-35659484 GCF_015228065.2 Penaeus monodon
ATAGGTTGGAATATACAGAGGATTATCACTTCACCCCTGATGCCTGTGCAATAACTGAACATGAAGAATGGGCATTTAGTATAAACTCTTCATTCTCTATGGTGCTCTGAAATATTCACCAAGTTGCACAGAGCCCTGAAAGCTTTAGTTTTCTTTTATAAGATTTGTCATACAGCTGTTACAGATTCTGCTACATTATCTTTCTACAAGAATAGTTATAAACTTTTATCCTCCTAAGGGAACTTTTTATAGAATGCAAAAATTGTACATGTATCTGACTTAACCTAAGGCCTTTCAAATGGCCATGGAACTTAACCTGAGGTTTGTTTCTTTTCATCAGGTCTCCTGCTTGAACAACGTGTGCGGTATGATACCGTTCCACAACCCAGATGTTCCAGACCAGTTTTATAGATTGTGGACATCTTTATTTATTCATGCAGGGTAAGGCCTCCCAAGGTATCATGGGTGAGAGACATGGACTAACGACCAAACTCTTTTTTTCTGTACAACTATGGTGTAGATTTTATGGTAATTTAGCTTATGTATTCCTTTAAGTTTTTAAGCTGGATTTGTTCTTTTGTTTTGAGAGCTAGAATAAGAGGGAGAAGCCCCTAGACCTCTGAGGTGACAGTTCATTAATGACTATTATTTTTACAGAGTTCTCCACCTGCTTATCACAGTAGTGTTACAATACTACCTGATGAGAGACATGGAGAAGCTGGCAGGACCGGTGCGCATTGGGGTCATCTACGTGGTGTCAGGCATCGCGGGCAACCTAGCGTCAGCCATCTTTGTCCCCTACCGGGCAGAAGTGGGTCCTTCAGGCTCCCAGTTTGGGCTGCTGGCATGTGTGTTTGTGGAATTCATCAACTCATGGCAGATGATGAGAAATCCTTGGAGGGTTTTAGGCAAACTGGTGGTCATGACATTGACGCTCTTCTTGGTGGGGCTCTTACCGTGGGTAGATAATTATGCTCACATATTTGGCTTCATCTTCGGGTTCCTGCTCTCTTACGCACTGCTGCCGTTTGTGTCATTCGGTCCGTACGACAAGCGGCGGAAGGTGCTGCTCATCTGGGTGTGTCTGGTGGCCGTGGTGGTGATGCTCACAGCACTAATAATACTCTTCTATGTCACGCCCATATACGAGTGCAAGGTATGCGAGTACCTTAATTGCATCCCTCTAACACGGGACTTCTGTGCAGAGCAGAACATCCATTTCGACCAAAAGATGGATATGATATGAGAGGCTGATGCTCCTGTCACAGGATGTTCCTGTCGACAGAATCAGCTGTCAGTCAACGGTCACCGACGTGCCAACATTTCTAGTAATATAACCAGTGTAATTATTACCGTATGTTATACAAGTGATCACCGCTGTTATGGTCATTTTCTAGTTTCATACTCGGGGAAATATGGGATTTACCAGCGCCTATTTTGGCCCATGTGTTTTAAGGGCCAAATTAGAATTGGTCAGATATACAAATTAGCATTGACTAGCAATGGACAAGATTTTTATACATATTTTCCCTTGTGAATGTAACAAACCCGTAATTTGTCTTTTAATGCATATATGCCTTATCTGGTAAGGTTGATTCCACATGAGTGTATTCAGTATCACCTGTTAATAACTTGTTAAAGAAAAATAAACATGAATTAGCATTAGAAGAATTTTTGTTGCCATCTTGTGAGGAACATTACCATGTTGTTAGATTTCATATATTACTCAATGAAGATGTTCAGGTAACAAAATAACCTTTGTTTCCCATTCCATGTTCTCAAAGCAGTGTGGAGCCTTTTTATGCATTTTGCAGGAAGCTAACTTGTGAAGGCGAACATTCAAATGCAGTTACAAGGACATGTAAACTTGTCTTGTCCAAAGCTGTAGTTCATGTTGGTTTGTGCACGGCCTGTC
>NC_051413.1:35659652-35659832 GCF_015228065.2 Penaeus monodon
GCACGGCCTGTCATGGTGTTGCAGTTGGCCCCGCCCACCAGCTATGCCCGTCGCATCGGGAACGCAGCACAGTGAGGAGGGACAGGCGGATGACCTGCGACCCCTGGGACACAATTCTGAAATACCTCCTGAGGCGTACTTAATGTGACAGCAGCTGCGAGCCAAATAGTGCAAGCTCCT
>NC_051413.1:35659878-35660028 GCF_015228065.2 Penaeus monodon
AAACCCCACAGATTACAGTCAAAAACAAAGGAAAAATGCTCAAGCTCCGTGATGACAGATCTCATGTGGTCTTGCATAATTGTGGCCCAAGTGAAGAAATGGAGAGTGAAAGATGCTTCAAAAGGTCCTCCCAAAGTCTTTTTGTCAAGT
>NC_051413.1:35660845-35662756 GCF_015228065.2 Penaeus monodon
TGTGGAAATAAAAGTGTAGGTTAGGAAGCCCTTATTTTCCCCACAACTGATCCCATACGCATAGTGTTAAGAGTATTGGAAAACATGTTCTCATTCCAACTAACAACAGGAGTTGCACTTCTCTCACTCTCCACGCCAGCTCACAGCTCACAGCTCATAAGGGCAGCAAGGAGGCCAAAGGGAAGCCAGGGAATCAGTCAGTCATGTTACATTAGGCCAGGTTCACTGCTCACTCTGGCTATTTCACCAGTCGCTGACTGTCAAGTGGTGGGAGCTGGGCGGGACTCTTTAATGGCTTTATTACTGGTGTCATTATTATTGCTTGTACCATTTTGAAATCTGTATTAGTAAATATATTTTTTATGATTATGTAATGATGTGTATTATTTGTTGCTCTCATTAGTATCATTGGCATTGGTGAAGTTATTGGCTGCGGTCTTATATTTTGATTTTGTTTGTTGGCTTGTCAGCATTAATTACTGTGATGATCATATCCGTGATTAGTATCAGTGTATTATTATGAATATTCATGTACATTTTTTTGTCTTTTCCAATACTCAGTTATTCATGCATATGGATAAGGTTTAAAGTGGAGACAGATGATGAGTGCCCTGTACAGCATTATTCATTTGCAACATGACAGTGGAAATTCGGAAAAGATTCATTTTCATCTTGTCAGAGGCAGGAGTGAAACTGGCTGGCTTTTGGCTGGGAGGCCACAGTGACCTTCCTTGATTTCTCTTTGGTGAATTGGCCCATTGCATGACATCAACATCATCCCCTGTGGAGGAATTTGCAGCTCCACTTGACTGATTCTGCCTTTCATGACTTTGTCTGTATCTGAGATATGTCAGAACTGGCCAAGACTATGTGTGTTTTCCTCTAATTGGCTGAGAAAAGTGAATGGTGGCTTGTGCACGCAGAGTTAATAGGGTTCAAAGTGCCTCCTGGTGGCAACTAAGATGAGCCCAGGTGAGATGGAGGTGCTACTGCTTCTGCCAGCCTTGGTCCAGTGCCAGGGCTCAGACTGTAGCCTGGATGCCCCCATCCCTGGAAAGAAAGAGGCTGCTCCAGCAGGGGGAGCATAGTAGGATTGGCCCAGAATGCTCCTTCTGCTAATTTCCTTAAAAGTCATTGTGTTTTCACCAAAGCTTGATACCAGTGGCATCTAACATACATATTGTTTGGAAATAGTTTTCATCAAGCCCTTCAGTTATCAGGATAAGTGTGGTCACTTCACTGAACAAAAGAGTTCCACATTCTCACAAAACCATCTTGTAATTTACTTCATCATCCCATTAATGTAGAAAAAACAATTTGTATGGAAATCCATTGCTATTAATAAGCTCTCATATGTGATATTGAAAACTAATCTTCAGAGAGAAATAGAGAATAGGTCTTGATACTTGGCACTGGGGGTCACAACTCTCCCATTGGTAAAGATTAACAAGTTGTTGAAGAAACTGCAAAGGAACAGCATTGCATACTAGTCAAGCTTCCTAAGTCAGTGAGGATACTTGCCTGAGGCTTGGCAGGGCATAGCAGGGCTTGCTGGGCTTGGTAGCACCAGTGCCCAGAGAAGAGTCAGGGAAATCTGAAGGCACTATTGCCCAGTCTTACATTTGTGGCTGGTCTGTATCATGGACTGCTTGTACTTTTTTTCTTTCTTTACTGTGCTTTGCTCTCACTTTCCTCTCCCCCTCTCCTTTGAAATCCCTTCCATCTCTCCTCTGTATATATTTCTGATAGTGATTGATGCATTTCGTCTCACTTATGTTTAATTAACCATATGAATATCCATCACGGATTTTGTTGTTGTCCCTGTTGCAGGAGGGCATCAGGCAAACAAAGGCAGATGCACAACTGGGACCATTCTCATGTCCTTTCCTTATTCCCCTCCCCCTTACCTTT
>NC_051413.1:35662974-35663563 GCF_015228065.2 Penaeus monodon
AAATCTTGAAATTGTTCAAAATTCTGCTTTCTAAGAGCTGCATTTAGCCACTCATTGTGTTTCCTCTCCTCTTAGCAAAAACAGTCCACCTTTGTCCATTGCCAGCCAGCACTTTCTCTCTCCACAACTAATGTTTCTCCGCCTCATCCTCTCCCTCTGGAACCCTGAAACACCCAGTCAGAAATAGATTTACTCCCAGGTTTGCATGGACAGGACACATCAACATGCATTTGGCTGGTTGTCCTCCAGCTGTGTGTCTGGCCCTTTTCAGCCTTTCCCTCAGTCATGTGGGGAGTTCACCTATAACACATGTTGTGTGCACATCTCCTCCGTTCCCTGGTGTGGGCAAGTGTCCCCCCAGGGAGTCAGTGAGGCATGTGCATGCTCACAGCTCCGAAAAAGTGCCCGGCCTCCCCCCTCCCCCAACTGCCTAAGAGTTTTGTGGAGACCAAACAGGGTCAGGTCCGTTAATGTGCGCTTGTGTGGCTCTGGCCGTCGACAAGAGCTGGTATACTTCCTACTTTTATATTGTGTCCTCGCATTACTTTTGAATGTGAGTTCAGTAGTTTATGAATATTGACCATATTAA
>NC_051413.1:35663724-35664498 GCF_015228065.2 Penaeus monodon
AACAGTAGTATAACTACCACAATGTGATAACATCTTGAATTACCACATTTATTTTAGAGAGTACCAAACTTCTGCACATGCCTAATCGTGCTGGTTGGCTAAGCCTTAGGGTTCAGTCAATCAGCAGTTGTGAGTTGGCAGAAGCCAGTGACGCATCAAAGCAAACAAACAAACATGGCTTACGTGCCTGTGACTGACTGATGCAAGCAAGCAGTGTGTGCGCAAGCAAACCAGTCCCAATAGTTTTTGTGTTAGACTTGGAGGTTGTTCAGGAAGCCATTATGGTGTTTATTCATAGTTGTATTTTTTCCTTTCTTTTTCATTGTATCATACAGCAGGGTTTAGGTTTAATATCGTTTGTTTTTATCCCCCATATTTTACAACTCTGGTCATAAATGTCAATATAGCTTTAATTTTTTTCTTGTATGGTACAGTATGCTTGACAGCTGCATCACATTCTCCCAGAATTTAAGTTGTGATGCAGTATAGAGAAATCAATGCTGATTCAACCAAAGGCATATTACAATAACCAAACAATTGGCAACATTTTCTTGGTATCTGTTGTAGGCTGTGGTTAATGAAAACTGACTTTTCAGTTGTAGATCATTTATCAGAAAAATTATTTCAAGATTCAAAAGTTGTGAAGAAATGAAGACCAATGCAGGGAGTAATGTCTGTGGCTGCCATGTGATTTTACCCAAGTTATGGACATCATCATTGCCAGGTTTTCTAAGATCTCCAAACAAACTGTGCTACAAAAGTCTAGTCATCCAA
>NC_051413.1:35665086-35666650 GCF_015228065.2 Penaeus monodon
CAATTATGTTGAGTCTTTATGAAATTACCTTGCCTTCTCTTGACATTTCCACGTTCATAGTTATTAGAAAAGCAATGATATAAGGTTTGTACATAATTCTCCATGTGAGGATCTGGTATTAGGTTAAGAAGGCAGCACACGATAACAACACACTGGCCACTCCACAGGTAGTCCAGCTGGAGCGAGGAAGACGTTGCTAACACACTATCCCTTAGTCAATGGTGAGGAAAGTCACCTTGGTCGGTATTCTCTCTCTGGCTCGCTCACACTTTCATGTCTCCTCTTCTCCTCGTTCTTTTTTCTCTCGAGTTTTCTTTTTTTCCCTTTTTTCCCATTCCTTTCTTTTCTCCCTCTTTCTCAAATTGATCAAATTCCACAAGATTTATCTCAATTTTGTGGACATCTTAAGTTTTAGGGAAGAGCAGCCCTAGGATAATTTTGGGTAAAGGGGCAGGCATTGAATACACAACTTCCTTTGAACCCAAATATATGGATCGTTGGTGGAATGTGTTATTCTGAAAAGTTAGATACTGCGCAACATGAAAGTCACTCAATCAAGACTATGTTTGTGCTTACTCCCCTAGAAACGGCACTGAGAATGTGTGCTAAGTAACATTAAAATGGACATATGCAGCTGTTCTTGTAATATCTTCCTTGGCAGCTTCCTTCAACAGACATGCGGTATTTATTTCAAAGTGGGAATTCAGGAAGAGATGTGAACCACCGTATGATATCAGGAGGATTCATTATATCTAAAGAATTATGAAATGCCAGATGTGTGTTGTAAGGACTCAAAAATCTCAAATTTGGGAAAGCAAAAACTGGAAGCATATAGTTGTGTCTTCATGGATTACCCCATTTAAGTGTTTTATTACCATACAGGGCTGCTCATTCTAATGCTTGTTCCATAATTTCCCTGTAGTACCACCTTAATTAAGATAACAACAATGATTCTTTGTGCATTTTACAAAGATCATCTCTAATAGTAATGTAAAACTTTACAGTTAAGACTTTTCTTATTATCAAGTAGTGTATTTGTGATGGATTAACATGTAAAAAGTTACTCATTTGTGACCTAAAGGCCAAAATTCTGAAGCCCCATAAACAGAGACATTAAACACAGGATGAAATATTCTCTTAGCTGGGTTGTGAACCAAAGGTCTTGCTGTTGTTTTGTAACAGCAGAGCTTGGTGAGCAGCCCAAGCCTTCCAGAAATGTTTATTCCTCTGATGTGCTGTAGAATATTGGCCTGAGCATATTGTCTGACTGTACAGTTTCTGTGTGTATGGTATGATTGTGAGGCAGTTTTTTATGTTTTTGTATAAAATACAATACCATACGTTTTGAGCACACTCACATGCTTTTTGTATTGAACCAATTACCAAAGAAAATAAAACTAAAAAATGTATAGATGAAATACTGTAAAACTCCCCAACATAGATTTTTATGAAAACGGGGTGAAAAAACATTTGTGTACTAATAAAATACTAAAAAGTGATGATGTTTTCCTTTCTCCTTCCATGCCCAAAACAAACTGAAAATATTGTTTTAAAATATTAACCA
>NC_051413.1:35667090-35668330 GCF_015228065.2 Penaeus monodon
GGTACAAACCTTCCACTTTCTGTTGGGCAATTCACAGAACGTCTTATTGCAGTTCTTGCACGTAGCACTGGTACTAATAAATTCTCTTTTCTATTCATCACGACTGCTGTGAGCTCCAATGAATCTCTATTTACGTATCTTACTGAAGATACCTTCCTTCTAAGGCGGAGAAAAAGAGTTATTAGTTCGTGAATCATAACTAAGGCAAAAGTCGAGACTCTACATGAGGTCAATGCCAGTCAAGATATCCCCAGGGAAATCAACCCCATCAACAATGCAGACTCAGTGAGTAACTATATTTTTGTCAATAACTTGCAATATAACGTCACGCTCACATGTTATAGCAACAGGGGTTTCTGAGGCACTTTGAAGTCGTCTCCTATGTTCAGAAATTCGCGAAGGGACAACAAACGTAAGGGAGCTATGTTTCAGAAGAGTTGCCTCCGAGCCCTTGTCAATGAAGGCGTTAAACATACTGCCTGAAATCATCATTCTCACCATCGGCCGGCCTAAGCGTGGGCTGCAGGTGAGGGTTGAGGGAGTGGCGGGCGATGGCTCCTGTGTCACTGGACCTTGCATATTGCTGCAAGGGTTGGCCCCATCTGCGAGTCCTTCCGGCGATAGGGGCGCTTCCGTCAGAGGGTGCCAGAAAGGGGCAATCCTTCACCTGGTGTCCTACAACGAAAACAGGCCAAACGACGCGGACGACAACGGGCTGTTCTTCGACAGGAGCTACACCACGAAGGGGCCGAGAAGGATGGCGAGCAGCAAGTGGCTCCGTCTTTGCACCACGCTGCTGGAAGGAGTCTTGTGGTCCCTGTTAGGTTGTCATTCTGCACTCGTTCAGGATCGTAAAAATGTCTGTAGAGGAGCAGGTGCCGCGAAATTTCCTCCTTAACAGTGCCTTGAAGTTGGCCCACTCACGAATACCATCGAACATCGAGGAGTTATTATGAGGTCTGCAGGGCCCTTGTAAGATGCCCGGTTGCGGGG
Organism: Penaeus monodon; assembly: GCF_015228065.2. NCBI lineage: Eukaryota > Metazoa > Arthropoda > Malacostraca > Decapoda > Penaeidae > Penaeus > Penaeus monodon. The sequence continues at coordinate 35,668,084 of NC_051413.1, forward strand.
CGATCACGTTCCTCTGCGGCCCTCAGACAAGCTTCAAGTTCCTGATTCTTTGCTTTGTCTTCTCGTAACTTCAGGGTAACGTGGTCCAGCCTCCTCACGAGCTCGTCGTTAAGCGTTATCTCTTGATGCATCGATGCCCGGTCCGGTCCAGTGGCACCAAAGGCTCCTTCTGCTGCTCAGGCTGGTCCTCCTGCGTGGCTCCCGCTTATCGCCTCTCTCCTTCACCATCTTGGCGAGTAACGTGCTC
>NC_051413.1:35668874-35669659 GCF_015228065.2 Penaeus monodon
GAGGTTCGGTATTTGTTTGATAAATTACAGGAAAAATAGAAACATATGGTATTGACATCAATGCAGATCCCAGCCCTACGATAATGCCGCAAACAAGAGCGGCATCTATTCAGGACTACAAGCGGGATTTAGGGGCATTAACCCACGAGCAGAGTGGATACCGTGTTCCGCACACAGATTGTACCTGGTTGGTGCGTCTGCTGCAGAAAGCTGTATAGTTGCTGTAAACTTCTTTCTTGCTACGTCAGACCATATACAATTTTTTTCTCGGTTTCCCCACAAAGATGGGATATTTTACTCGAGAAAACGAAGAAACGGTCAAATGTCTGTCGGAAACAAAGAGAGCTGCCAGGAGTGATGCCACAAAATCCTTCGTAACATGTTACAATGCAATCTGTCAGGCAATAACTGATGTGCACAATGACCGTGCACCATCATCAGCGGTTAACGAAGGAAGAACCCTGACTAAGAAATTAGGCCAGCTAGAAACTGCGGTTAGGAGCATCGTGTGGGATGACATTCTACAGAAGATAAACATCGTCAATAGGGGATTACAGGAGCCAGGGATTAAAATTTGCACGGTAATAAAACTGTGACATCAGGATACAAGGGAGCTAGGAAAAACCCAGAACAGAACGCTAGTGACAAATTTCGAATAGAAACGTTTATTCCTATCGTTGACAAATTACTATTAGAAATGAGAAAACGACGTGCAGCATACGAAACGCTGGATGAACGATATAGTTTCCTGATTGACTCTCCACAGCCAAAGGAAGAGTGTCCTT
>NC_051413.1:35669862-35671354 GCF_015228065.2 Penaeus monodon
TTCACCGCCTCCCCAGCTATAATGTGGTTGTGGATAAACAGTCCATACCACCTTTTCGAGGAGACACCTGCAGTGCAACCTCTCCGCCGCAACCAGGAGGTGAAGGCCTGATAAGGCATACTGAAAAAGTGGCGAAACCAGCAACTGACGCAGCATTCATCTCGGCCGCGCGGGCATCTTACAAGGGCCCTGCAGACCTCATAATAACTCCTCGATGTTCGATGGTATTCGTGAGTGGGCCAACTTCAAGGCACTGTTAAGGAGGAAATTTCGCGGCACCTGCTCCTCTACAGACATTTTTACGATCCTGAACGAGTGCAGAATGACAACCTAACAGGGACCACAAGACTCCTTCCAGCAGCGTGGTGCAAAGACGGAGCCACTTGCTGCTCGCCATCCTTCTCGGCCCCTTCGTGGTGTAGCTCCTGTCGAAGAACAGCCCGTTGTCGTCCGCGTCGTTTGGCCTGTTTTCGTTGTAGGACACCAGGTGAAGGATTGCCCCTTTCTGGCACCCTCTGACGGAAGCGCCCCTATCGCCGGAAGGACTCGCAGATGGGGCCAACCCTTGCAGCAATATGCAAGGTCCAGTGACACAGGAGCCATCGCCCGCCACTCCCTCAACCCTCACCTGCAGCCCACGCTTAGGCCGGCCGATGGTGAGAATGATGATTTCAGGCAGTATGTTTAACGCCTTCATTGACAAGGGCTCGGAGGCAACTCTTCTGAAACATAGCTCCCTTACGTTTGTTGTCCCTTCGCGAATTTCTGAACATAGGAGACGACTTCAAAGTGCCTCAGAAACCCCTGTTGCTATAACATGTGAGCGTGACGTTATATTGCAAGTTATTGACAAAAATATAGTTACTCACTGAGTCTGCATTGTTGATGGGGTTGATTTCCCTGGGGATATCTTGACTGGCATTGACCTCATGTAGAGTCTCGACTTTTGCCTTAGTTATGATTCACGAACTAATAACTCTTTTTCTCCGCCTTAGAAGGAAGGTATCTTCAGTAAGATACGTAAATAGAGATTCATTGGAGCTCACAGCAGTCGTGATGAATAGAAAAGAGAATTTATTAGTACCAGTGCTACGTGCAAGAACTGCAATAAGACGTTCTGTGAATTGCCCAACAGAAAGTGGAAGGTTTGTACCTATATGTGTTCCAGACCTGCTCATTGGAAAACAGTTACTTGTTGAGGATATTCTGTCATTTTACCATGTGAAATTATTCAACTCTCTACTAAAGAAGCCATGGTATGGGTTGTTAATCCAACACCAAACTCTGTTAAGCTAAAAAATGGAATGTACTTGATAGAACTTCATGAAGTTGAGGAAATGGGCAAAACAACTGAAGCATCTGATAATGTTGCTTCCATTGCAGACACTTCTATTACAGCTGTGCTCTCAGTTGCCCTGGAAACGCAGATTTCTCTTGAAAACAACAATATTGTGTGTGTGTTTATGTAACGACTTTCTCTAGACCTTGCTCG
>NC_051413.1:35671511-35671824 GCF_015228065.2 Penaeus monodon
AAGTAAAGCCTTATCTATCTGTGTTCCTGCTTATCGTAAAAGAAGCAGAAGATACGTCCGCCTCTCCCCTCACCCCCCTCGCCCTCTCCGGCTCGCTATAAGAGAGGCTGGGGAAACGCGTGCAGACACAGGAGCAACACCTCAGAGGTACGGTACTGTTGTGCAATGAGCCAAATGTTCGAAGGAAACGCTGCCTTAAATATTGACGCTTTTGGAGAAATATATATGGTGCTTTTCCTCTACCGTTCATTAGTATGTTGTGTGTATATACTTAAACACGTATATACACTGTATATATGTGCGCTTATGTAAA
>NC_051413.1:35671908-35672936 GCF_015228065.2 Penaeus monodon
CCCTGAACTTATATTATACCTCCAGAGAAGCGAGTGACGATGGCTTCCCGTATTTCCTGGTTCCTGGGTTCCCTGTTGGCGCTCCTCTTCTGCTACGATGCCGCCCTCGCTGCCATGACGTCTCAAGAGATGGACATCAAGACTCTCAAAAATATGAAAAAAGTCATGACTGTAAGAAACTGACATGTATATTTCGTGAATAACCTAATGTCTGCAGAATGAGGTGAGAAATAACTCGATGCTCACTCCTGATGTCTGCTGCCACCCTCAGGACACTTCTTTCCCTTGCTTCTTCTTAGGACCCTGGTCAGTTCGCTGTGATGCATCTGCCGGGAGGGAGCCTCAAAAATTGCCATGGAATAGAATACGACGATGCGAGAGGAGTTGATGGAAACTGCAACTTCGCCAAGGTCTTCGATAAGCAACTCAATGGAGACGAGGAGGTGATCATTTACAGACAGATTCGACAGATAAGCATAGACCTACATACAAAATGGCCATAATAGAACTAGAGCAATCGTGGTGTCTTCCATTCCTCGGTTATGGATTGATTTAGACTTTAGCTCTTAAAATCATCTGGAAATATGGATACAAGAAAGAACTTGCACATCAGATTCTGTGCATTAGAGAATACTGACACTGCATAAAGGACATAACCGGTTTACGTAGTAGTACTGCCTACTATATATCCCGCCAGTAGTCTGGGGGATATATAGTAGACGCTTGCTTTTCCCTTCCTGCAGACATTTAGACACGCTGAGTGGCAACTGATCAACACGGCTCTGGGGCCTATGCTTCAAAAATGGCAAAATAAACAAACCAACTGCCCCTCGAAACTCTATCTCTACACGTATCTTGCTCCGGATTACATCAGGAGCAGGAGACCCTCTAAACGCACTTGCACACAGGCGATTGTCGAAACCATCCCGCAGATCCTCGACGGTGCGAAGTGCGCTCAACAGACGAAGACTGTCGTGGGATTTACAGTGGTAACTATAGATAATTGGCTGTATACAGTATGCACACAC
>NC_051413.1:35673282-35673848 GCF_015228065.2 Penaeus monodon
CAGTGGAATCACATGATCATTATTTGCTTCGCAGATTGATAGTAACCACACCGACACCGTTTGCGAAGGTTATCAGCTGATGGAGGGAAGCGGCATAACCGTGTACCACCTTAGGAGCAATCTTCCCGACTACCGGCCTGACTGCGGCGTCGAGGCAGGCAGGCAGGCGCCTCCCCAACCCGGGCCCAGCAAGCCAGTGCAGCGGAATGCGAAGCCCGGCAAGAGCGCCAACATGAAGGGTTAGTCACAGGACCGAGTCGTGAGGGAGGACCCGCGTGGCATTCCTGTGCTGCAGCAAGAGGCTCTCTTTCTCTCTGGTCAGCGGCAAGGCACAAGCGCTGCGACATGGAACACGGCCTCGGGGTGTGTCGGTCCGCGAGCTGTGTTGATTAGGCTTGGGGTTTGAGCTTTTGGTTTGATTCTTTTACAGTTCGTTTTATTTCCTCGTAGAACGATGTGGAAGGTTGTTGATTGTTCTTTTCCTTCATCTTCTTCAATTCAGAGATGGTAACGCGCACGTGCATACGAACACACATAGGCTTGTACTGTGTGTATTTTTTTTTACG
>NC_051413.1:35673918-35674184 GCF_015228065.2 Penaeus monodon
CTGTGTGTGTCACGCCATAAAGCAATATTCGAGCCTCGGTGTTCTTTTGTCTTCATATGACGATTTGCATTTGTCTTTAGGCAATAAACTAGGCTTTCCATCTTTCCCGTCATCTTGTTGTAATTCAAACTGATAGTTGAAGCAATAGTTAAAAATAAAAAGATCTCACAAAAGCATTCCTTCTTTACCTTCCTATATAAATCTTATCTCAAACACAAGCAATGAAAATAATAATAAAAAAAAAATAGATATGCTCTAAATTGGAT
>NC_051413.1:35683188-35683565 GCF_015228065.2 Penaeus monodon
ATAAAAGTATGGAAAACAAGACTGAAATTATGAACGTAATAGAGTATCCAATCCCGTAATAGGAAATATAAGAAAGTTGTACAAGTGTTGATTTTATTTACAAAATATCCTTTATAATGCATTTGCAATAGATCTGAGATGAGCATTCTTTCCTTTATACCTGAAAAATCCTTTCCCAATATAATTTGCAATTATATTCATGTTCAGTTTAACTATCAGGTATGTAGGATTAGCAGACGACAGATGGTCTGGCAGAAAAAAAACATTATTTACCACGTGTTTACAATTTATCATGGCAGCATTCCGTGGCGTCACTATTCACACTGAGGGCTAAATTGGTATGACATTTTGTATGGGACAAGTGGTATCTTTTAGTA
>NC_051413.1:35687948-35689063 GCF_015228065.2 Penaeus monodon
AAAAAAACACACCAGTTTTGATAACGTAGTTTCGGAACCAATCACACAACTCGACGTTCGGCCGGTGTGCCTGCGAGAGACTGGGAAGAGGCTACGCACTTCACATGAAGGAAGCAGATGGTGATAATTACATGCAATGAAATATGATGAAAATGATAAGCTAAGGTTTTCACTGTACAGGTTAGTTTAGTAATTTATCTGCGACAAAAACATTGTTGTTTATTCAATCTTTGATAGATTTACAAAAGATCAAAGAAGATTTCAGAATACTTTCAGCGAAATGATATCACGAAATTATCGTAGGTGAATGAAGGTAAATTACGCAACTTGAAATATCACCGACATATCTTACTTCCTTTAAATCTACTGATCCAAGAAGTAAATATAGAAGTCTTTTGTGATAGAATATACAGTATGTGTCAATACATATCTGAAAGTATGTTTCGATAATAGGCCGTTTTCATCATTTTCTCAGGACTCTTGGAGCAAACCATGAAAAAATCCTTTGATATTAAGTCCTGAAATGCATTTTTATTTGAAAACAAAGTATATTCACGATCGTCATTTGCATTTGAAACTTTAGAGTGAATCCCTAATAGTCCCCCTTGAATGACAAAGATAAACACGTTTTCCGTTAACATATAACATTTTTATTTGCAATTTCACTCAAAACAACGTTCTTCAATATCTATTACATAAACTCCTAACAGCTAATATTAGTGAACTCTTTGTGCTTATCAGAATATCAGTATTCATGCCTTTCTCAGTCTCCTCTTGTTTTCTAAACCAGGATGATCCAGCTACGGTCCGTGGGATACAAATGCCTGCCGTTTCATTTACTTTGTAACGAAAAACACCACTCTTACGGTCGTGTTTTACAGCCACTCTGCGGGAAGTGTCACTCTGCCTACTGTGCTTTGGTAACATTGCGATCTCTAATGCAACGCTTGACAAATGAGCACAGGTAAGAAGATTTTTTGAGGTGAAAATGATGGACAATTGTGTCTTGTCAACAAACAGTTGCTGTCATGAGAGAATATATATTATTCAGGCGGTCTTATGAGACAGGCCGCGCATAGAACCTCTGTAGCACCTAAGGATCACATATATATTTT
>NC_051413.1:35689387-35689706 GCF_015228065.2 Penaeus monodon
CAGGCTGTTTATCAACTGATTAGGTAAAATATTTTTTTTTTACTTTTCTATGATGTAAAATTGTATAAAAATGCAAATAATTACAAAGAGTTTGTTATGATTGAATATATTGTGCATTAGAATGACATTACAATAACATAGCTTCTGTTTTATAGGAGTTGCCGGGAAAAACATCAGTCATCTTGTAATCTACACAAATTAACTTAAAGTGTTAGCACAAAAGCTGAGTTAGTGAGTTGGTGGCAATACTTTGTAGGCATTAGCTTAATATTTGTTTCAATACCTTAAAAATCATCTTCATATTATATAATTTTACTTA
>NC_051413.1:35689802-35690362 GCF_015228065.2 Penaeus monodon
ACTTAATGTGTATCACAACAGCAAAAACGTAACATAAAAATATCATAATCCGTGTTATAAAAACCAACCTATTATTTATCACAACAGCAAAATCCAACTTAAAAATATCACTCTGTGTCATAAAAACTAACTTAACTATTTATTTATGACAATAGTAAAACTTGAGCGAAGCAAGGCACTTAGATATCTATAAGACACTGAGCCAGTTTTTAAGGAAGAGTTTCTGTCATTCAGAGAAATGTTTTTTCAGAAAGTAAGTCCGTGTCTGAACTGCTGAAGACACAGATAAGGAGGGGGTTAGCGGGCAGCTTCCCCAATGTAATTACATCTTTCAGGATATATTTCTCGATTCTCGGTAGCTCCTGCGACGGCGAGAGATCCTTTTCCAAATTAAAAAGGATTTAAAAACAGTTTAAGATCAGTCATGGGTTCAGAATCGTCTTTCATCACTAATAATACTGAACATACAGAGAGACTATGTTAGGAAGATGGATTTTCATGAAATCATCGAGAACTTCGGTGCGGTAAAATAAAACCAAAAACCAAACCCTCCCCCCCCC
>NC_051413.1:35690395-35690576 GCF_015228065.2 Penaeus monodon
GGTATTTGTATAGTGTGGATTATTTTTAATCTAGAGCGTGTACAGTTAACTTGAGTTTTTAAGTTAAGTTTTACTATTGTCATAAACAAATAGTTAAGTTAGTTTTTATGACACAGAGTGATATTTTTAAGTTGGATTTTGCTGTTGTGATAAATAATAGGTTGGTTTTTATAACACGGAT
>NC_051413.1:35690773-35691025 GCF_015228065.2 Penaeus monodon
GATTTTTAAGGTATTGAAACAAATATTAAGCTAATGCCTACAAAGTATTGCCACCAACTCACTAACTCAGCTTTTGTGCTAACACTTTAAGTTAATTTGTGTAGATTACAAGATGACTGATGTTTTTTCCCGGCAACTCCTATAAAACAGAAGCTATGTTATTGTAATGTCATTCTAATGCACAATATATTCAATCATAACAAACTCTTTGTAATTATTGCATTTATTCTATACAATTTTACATCATAGAAA
>NC_051413.1:35691380-35692466 GCF_015228065.2 Penaeus monodon
AAGAAAATATATTATGTGATCCTTAGGTGCTACAGAGGTTCTATGCGCGGCCTGTCTCATAAGACCGCCTGATAATATATTCTCTCATGACAGCAACTGTTTGTTGACAAGACACAATAGTCCATCATTTTCACCTCAAAAAACTTCTTACCTGTGCTCATTGTCAAGCGTTGCATTAGAGACGCAATGTTACGCCAAAGCACAGAGGCAGAGTGACACTTCCCGCAGAGCTGGCTGTAAAAACCACGACGCGTAGAGTGTGTGTTTTTCGTGTACAAAGTAAATGAAACGGCAGGCCATTTGTATCCCACGGAACCGTAGTTGGATCATCCTGGTTTAGAAAACCAAGAGGAGACTGAGAAAGGCATGATGACTGATATTCTGATAAGCAAAGGAGTTCACGTAATATTAGCTGTTAGGAGTTTATGTAATAGTATTGAAGAACGTTGTTTTGAGTGAAATTGCAAATAAAAATGTTATATTGTTAACGGAAAACGTGGTTTATCTTTGTCATTCAAGGGGGACTATATAGGGATTCACTCTAAAGTTTCAAATGCAAATGACGATCGTGAAATATACTTTGTTTTCAAATAAAAATGCATTTCAGGACTTAAGATCAAAGGTATTTTTTCATGGTTTGCTCCAAGAGTCTGAGAAAATGATGGAAAACCGGCTATTATCGAAACATACTTTCAGATATGTATTGACACATACTGTATATTCTATCACAAAAGACTTCTATATTTACTTCTTGGATCAGTAGATTTAAAGGAAGTAAGATATGTCGGTGATATTTCAAAGTTAGCGTAATTACCTCATTCACCTACGATAATTTCGTGATATCATTTCGCTGAAAAGTATTCTGAAATCTTCTTTGATCTTTTGTAAATCTATCAAAGATTGAAAAACAACAATGTTTTTTTTTCGCAGATAAATTACTAAACTAACCTGTACAGTGAAAACCTTAGCTTATCATTTTCATCATATTTCATTGCATGTAATTATCACCATCTGCTTCCTTTCATTGAAGTGCGTAGGCCTCTCCCAGTCTCTCGCAGGCACACCGGCCGAACGTCGAGTTGTGTG
>NC_051413.1:35696013-35696600 GCF_015228065.2 Penaeus monodon
CTTGTCCCATACAAAATGTCATACCCAATTTAGCCCTCAAGTGTGAAATAGTGACGCCACGGAATGCTGCCATGATAAATTGTAAACACGTGGTAAATAATGTTTTTTTTCTGCCAGACCATCATGTCGTCTGCTAATCCTCAACATGTCCTGATAGTTAAACTGAACATGAATATAATTGCAAATTATATTTGGGAAAGGAATTATTTCTAGGGTATAAAGGAAAGAAATGTTCAATCTCAGATCTATTTGCAAATGTACATATAAAGGATATTTTGTGAATAAAATCAACACTTGTACAACTTTCTTATATTTCCTATTACGGGAATTGGATACTCTATTACGTATCATAATTTCAGTCATTGTTTTCCATACTTTTATAATTTCAAAGATATTAATCAAACTTGTTTTAAAATGATTTTACATACATTAAAAAGGTCGTAAGTGTGATTCCTTTCTAACACAAATTCAATTGCATCTACAGCAGAATTCCCCAATTATCTATTGCTACTAGAGCACTGAGACATGCAGTAACTGGTCTCTTCGACGGGCAGATTCACACATATCTCCGAAATTGGCATTAACTT
>NC_051413.1:35696740-35697103 GCF_015228065.2 Penaeus monodon
ATAAGTCTACTGACAATTGTCGAAGAGACTCCTAAAAGTTGCACTGGAATTATAGCGAACTCCTCTCAATGGAGTAAGCAACTATATGTAATACTCTGTCTTGCTTGCAATGCACCGTCTCAGAAAATCGGAAAATATTATTTGCAGCAAAATCGGAATACTGAAAATTACATACAGGTTATATGGTAACATGATAAAGATTTTTAAAATCAGATACCAATCAAAACAAACAATGTAGCAAAATCCTAGTTCAATCCTAACGATATAGACTCAAGCCATGTTTTCAATTATAATCACTTTATTATGAAAAAGTATTCAAACCTTTTTTCATAAAATAATAAATTCTCCACCTGTCATATTAGG
>NC_051413.1:35697708-35697984 GCF_015228065.2 Penaeus monodon
GACAGCTAAAATGTGACGAAATCTTTTCGTAGTACACAGAATTTATACTCACCACGAGTAAGACTTCAAGAAAAAATACCGTGCATGTTTAGGGCTATCGAATGTATCAGACCTGGAGAAGTGGGATTCATGGACAGCCCTCTTCAAAACGTCTAAATATATCTTGTAGGTGCTACTTAGATGCTGACAGGTCTTTCTAAATAAAGCCGGCCTGTTGACATTTTTCACCATGCTTGGGATCTGTAAACTAAATTCCTTTGTATATTCCAAAAGGTC
>NC_051413.1:35698078-35698368 GCF_015228065.2 Penaeus monodon
TCTTAGGAAGAAGGACAGCAATACCTTTTAAACATGTAAGGAACGACCCACAATCCTTGCAGTTTTCAGTGTATATGGCCAAAACACTTGAATGATCCTCTGAGAGAGGAAGGCAGACATAAGGTTATATAAGATGAACAAAAATATCCATAGAGAGCGTTTTAAGTAAGAATTCCATTGCCATACCTTACTTTCGTTTGCTAAGTGAAGAGATGTAACATCCCCATATCAACAGCGCCATTGCAGTACATTATATGGCGGATAAGTCTCTTAATGCAGGTGTCAGTAAC
>NC_051413.1:35698411-35699520 GCF_015228065.2 Penaeus monodon
TGAGCCCGTTAAGTAGGTAGACTGTGGAATATCGAATGTATATATTGTAATCGCAGAAAAGGTGTACCATACATCAACGTGAAAATAAAAATTCTATCGTACGTGAATAAGATAGTTAACACCCATTAAAAAAAAAATCTGCAACTGAATAGGCAATACACGATCTTCCATAAATACAACTTGCCAACCTATCCCGACACCCTGTCTCTGTTTACATATTGTATGAGGGTCGGGTGCCTTTCCCTAATCTCTCTGAACCACGCTGAACCGAGTACAAGCCCAGCCAGGACGCGGAGAGGTTCTTCGCGCCTAATAACTCCGTAGGAACATCTTTCAAGTGGAAAGGAATGTTTAAGTGAGTGTGTTTCATCGCCATTTGTCCTACTTGGATCGTAGTTTTGATATCATTAATTTTCATGGGTTTGATTGATGTGGTTGAAATACAATATTAACAGTGTAAAATGCATGTCTACAAGATATCTAAAAATTCCAAACTTCAGTTATTACACATCCTTATCCTAGATAAAGAAAGTTTGTATCTGCAATTTTAGACGTCCAATTACGAGGGAGTATAATAATAAAGAAAAAAAAAATCGTTCATGGCTGATTCTTGAAATATGACGGATATATTTCAACCTCCCCCATACCAAACGGCGGTGCGTTTTCACCAAAAATACTTGAGTTAGTGCTGGACGACGTGTGAGGACTATCTGTTTCCTTAGAGTTTCTGTTTCCGCGTGATTCTGAGGCCTGTCGCGAGCAAGGGCTGCGTGCATTAGCGACGTTTTCGTTTGACTGATTCCGCTTAAAAAAAAAAAAATTACGGAAAGCGTAAATTGTAATAGATTCTACCACACTAGCACTTTTTCGTCAATGCTTGCGTTTCTATAAGGGCTGACCATATCACACTACCAAGACAGTAAACATAGTGCCTATGTAAACAAACATGGCACCATCTAAGTGAGGTCATATAATCATGTATATTCTAAATAGAAATATTTTCGAATATTAGATTCTGTTCACATTAAGTTATTCTATTTAATTCAGTAAAACATCTAGTTGTACATGAACTTCGTAGCACAAGATCAAGGCGGAAATTAGTCAGACGG
>NC_051413.1:35700342-35700536 GCF_015228065.2 Penaeus monodon
TGCCAAAAATGCAGAAGCCAACGAGCAACACATATATTCCACATAATAATTTGTAACACTGCCCATGTCGCTGTACATAGAAGCACAAAGTATGCCACAACTCCATAAACTTGCTGGAAAGTTTAAGTAGTATGATTAGTACATGATCAGTTCACCGGCAAAGGGATTTTGTACAATATATACACAAGAGAGGC
>NC_051413.1:35700864-35701979 GCF_015228065.2 Penaeus monodon
TTATGGTTTAGTGAGTATTCTTATTTTCAAGGAATTAAGCACTGGGCGTCAAACAACGTCCGTATCACTGGAAGGGTTAAGCAACTGTCATAGTCATGTTCAAAGTTGAAATGCGTGTCACGACTTTGGCTGTAGTTAGATCCTGTATTTGTCCCTGGCCTTCCTGTGTCTCGTAGCCGGCTAGCTGTTGCAGAACCTGGGAGGGCTTGGGTGAAAATGTGCAGTTAGATATATACATGTTCATTCAACTAATGTTAATGATAAATATAGAATGAGATATACATATACTCAATAACAAGCACACTGAAACACACACACGAAATTAGCTTGTTAGGTGTTTGCTAAACAGTGTGTTGGTATATCCAGAAACGATTTCATGAACCAACACTACGTTCCCATTTTCTTAGATCCTTTATCGCCTTCCTTGCAGACGCGACCAGATGGGAGAGAGCGCGGGAGAGCGCCGCCAGGACACCGCCCTTGTCCTTTCCAGGAGAGGCGCCGTCACAGCCAACTACGAGGATTTTCTGACCCAGTATTTGACCTGCGCCAGCGCCAACCCCTACCACCCGGTCACCAACCCCAAGGTAGGCTGCGAGGCCTTTCTGCGCGGGCCGCTTACTGGCGAGGTCGACCTTGTCTGCAGGCTTTGAGGCCGTCTTGTGGTCGGCCAGAAGGGCTATGTGAGGTCTTATATAGACCTTATATATATATTCCGGAAAATCGCGTGTTCCTTTGTCTGTTATCTTATATTAGATTTACTTTAGCATCACTCGCTGGGTTATCTGATTAGAATGACTGGCCAACGCCTTATCCCCCCAGGGCATCATCAACCTGGGCACGGCCGTGAACCGCCTGATGGAGGAGGAGCTGTCTGTGCGCCTTCGCCGGGGAGACGCGCTCTCCTATTCGCCGTCGTTCCAGCACTACTACGACTTCGGCGGGTCGCGGGAGCTAAAGGTCGCACTCGTAGGATTCCTCGAGAGGCACTTCCGCCCCGCCAAGGACATCGGCGAGGACGAGGTCAGGGCGGCGGTCGCTCAGGAGGGTCGCATGCTGATCTAAGTTTTTTTTTACCTGCGTGATGCATAAAATACATACGTTAATATATAGTA
>NC_051413.1:35702166-35702417 GCF_015228065.2 Penaeus monodon
ATCCACCAATTACTATCGATGCATCACAAGAGCAAGAAAAATCCACTTCTCAGATCGTCGTGCTGAACGGAGTGACGTCATGCCTCGACGCCTTGAGCCACGCCCTTTGCGACCCCGGTGACGTCATAATCACGCCCACCCCTGTGTACGCCCGCATGTTCACGGACGTCCACGATCGGGCGGGGGCGGAGGTGCTGCCCCTCGTCCTGCGTCAGGAGGTGAGCTCGAGCTTCCTTTTGTAGCGGTACGTA
>NC_051413.1:35702823-35703990 GCF_015228065.2 Penaeus monodon
GTTTATGTACCATGATGAAACCAGTGGAGAAAGGAGATGACAGCCGCACAGTCCTCTCTGTCTATCATCCATGTTCATCCTCTTTCCCCTTTCTTTTCTAATTTTAATCTTCTAAATGCTCCATATTTTTAAAACACTAGCTCCTCGACTCCATTTTATCGTGATTTCTACAGTGAGAGACATCTCATTTTGTTATTCCTTGAACACAGAACACAGACCTAGGTGCTGCTGAACGAAGTTGCTTCATGTTCTTCTTGGATATATCTTCTCGTCGGAACACTGTTCTTGTCACTTTGAAAACCTCCCCGGCATATCTCTCACCTGATTCCCTGATTCCACCTCTGCTTCTGTTTCTTCTAATATACCATCATCCTGTCCTATTTCCCTAGGTCAATTCCTCCAGTGAGAGCTTCCTGCTCCGTGCCGAGGATCTGGAGGCGCGGATCGAGGCTCTGCGTCAGGAGGGGCGCCGCGTGAGGGCCTTCATGCTCGTGCACCCCAACAACCCTCTCGGCGACGTGTACTCGCCCCAGCTCCTCACCGACCTCATGGACGTCTGCGCAAGGTACGTGGTTATGGAGGGAGTTCGTGGGATCCTGTCTCTCTTCCTCTCTTCCAACTCCTTCGCTCTCTCTCCCTCTTCCCGCGTTCCCTCTCACATGACCGTCTTCTGCACAGGCACGAGGTCCACTTCATCAGCGACGAGATCTACGCCCTTTCCATTTTCGCTGACGAAGACGAGCCTTCCTCTCGCCCTCCCTTCCACAGCGTCCTCAGCCTCCCTCACCCGGATCCAGAACGCACTCACGTCTTGTGGGGCCTGAGTAAGGTGGGTAACTTCGGCTGGTTTCCTGGTGTCTTGTCGAAGCTTGGCGTCTCCCAAAAGGCTGTTATTCAATCATCGTGGAAAGATGAAGTTCCTTATTAAGCGGATGGAGTGGATATGAATCGATAAAAATCAGTCATTTTCTGCAAAGGAATGGGTGTTCTTGAGGTTGATATTAGGGAAAGGCTCATATAAGGAAAGAGAAGGCAATACCGAAGACCGGATTAGCCGATGATGAAGAAATGCTTCAGAGAATACTTCTAGAAATAAAATACACATTTTATGAGACAGAGGGATTGTCTTTCCGCGGATGCATAGTCTACTGCTTTGCTCATTCATTG
>NC_051413.1:35704072-35704776 GCF_015228065.2 Penaeus monodon
TATCTCTTTAGACTTTTCTGCATTGTAATAAGCAACCAGTAAAAAAATCAGGATTTTATTTTCAAAATAGTCAGCCGGCTTCCCGATCTTTGCGAGACTCTTTGTATGTACTGAGATTGAATTCTGTATTGAATTTTTGGTAAAAAGTTTACATATTCAGTTTATTATTGAAAGACAAAGCATGTAAGTTATTACGTATAATTTCGGTGGTTTCTTAAAATAATCACAAATGTCTGAAATGTGACGGATTTGTGATATTTTCGATTTTTACTTGATACGTAATATTTTTTTTATTGAGCTTATGGTCAAACTAATTATACATTCTTTAAGAAATCTGTAAAAAATTTTAGTTTTTTATTGCAAACAGAATTCATTTTGCTCGCATTAGCCTAGCCTATGTCACTCTCTTTTTAGATCAAGGATTCAATTACTTACTATTGCAACATCAATTTACATTTAGTCATAGATTTGTTAGTATCAAAATTATGTAGATTTATTGATGGTCTCATCTGAATTGCTCATATTTTGAAGGATATATTATCCACGTTTTTTTTTTCAGTTTGCCACTGAAGATGGGTGAAAGTACACCCGAAACGTCTGGTTTTCCTCTGTATGAAATGGGTCACAGTAGTCTGAGTCTAGCCAATAATGATGGAAGTTTTTAGATTCTTATTATTCCTCCAGTTCTTGTTTGGAAGTCCAGC
>NC_051413.1:35705428-35705693 GCF_015228065.2 Penaeus monodon
TGTACTATGCTGGAATCCGAAAATGAAGCATTCTTCCCTATTTTCTCCTTCCAATACAAATTTTCCCGATTTCTTCCCCTTCTGCTCCTATCATTATTGGTCTTTTTCCCGGAAGGATTTCGGTCTCGCAGGCTTCCGTGTGGGCGTTGTGGTCAGCCGCTGCGCCGAGCTCATGGCTTGCCTGCGCGCCGTCGCCATCTACAAGTGCACGCCGCACCTCGTGCATCATGCGTCGGCGGTGCTGCTCTCGGACACAGGTACATCT
>NC_051413.1:35705956-35706293 GCF_015228065.2 Penaeus monodon
CTAAACATATATATCCCCATTTTATGCCCACATATAGACACCATTCAGCCCCGCCCCCCCATTCCTCCCGCCTGCTCTTCCTCTCCTCAGCCTGGTGTGACGACCTGTACCTCCGACTGAACAGCGAGAGGCTCGGCCGTGCTTACAGGCGAGCCCGTGGGCGTCTGGAGGCGATGGGCGCCCGCGTGAGGGAGGCGAGGGCGGGCCTCTTTGTCTGGTTTTCCATCCGGGACTTCATGGAGGCCGACAGCGCCGAGGAGGAGATGGGTGGGTCAGATGGACTTCGAGTGTGAAGTGAACAGGTGTCGAGGCCTTTTGTTTTCACAATTGGCTGCAG
>NC_051413.1:35706424-35708288 GCF_015228065.2 Penaeus monodon
AAAGAAAAAATTAGTAATACCTGTAAGCAGCAGGGACGAGAATATAGGATGCTCCCTTCCACATTGCAGAGATCCACGCCCAGCTGATGCGCGCGGGCGTGTACGTGGTGCCTGGGAGCAAGCTGTACGGCGCCGACCCGGGCTGGATCCGCCTCATCTTCAGCGTGGGGGAAGAGGAGCTCGACGAAGGTAGGCAGAGGAAAGGTTTTCTTGCACTAATGATGATTGACTTAAGGACGGTCAAAGCAGCGGATTATTGAACATTATCAAATAAAAAGGGAGAGGAAAATTGTAGCAATTGCCGAGAGAATATTAGAAATGAGTGAATCTTTAAATGTTTTTGCCTTTCTTCGAAACCCAACAGGTCTTAGGAGAATTGAGTCTGTCCTTGACAAGAGGAGAAAGAAGACAGCGTGATTGGAAGAAGACACACCTGTAATCTTACCCTGGCGTTTTGCTATTACTATACCTTCACTATAACGAAGCTGCCTGGTCGTAGAGATCATCTCGAATATTTGTACGTTTCTCTTCTCTTTCAGTAAACATTAAATGATCCTTCTCCAAAATGTTTATTTATCCTAACGGGTGCTTCAATTTCTTTCGTAACTGGAGTCACTGCCAATGCGATGGAACAGCCCACGGCCATCGGCCCTACATCACCCTTCCCTCTCTCTCTGAGGATATACATCAGCCGTATACTCGTGCCTTCGTACCATGCACACTTTCCACATTGTTCTCGGACAGTGGAGGCCCTCTCCGTTCACAGTAGCTTTTCCTGTCATGTCTTGAAGTTTGCCATTTCAAGAAGACTACCTTGAATCCATTTTTGTTGAAATCAGGTATAATACCAATGATATTCTGATCGGACAACATTACAGCCGGAGAAGGGACTCTAAACTCTATTTTTTTTTTCGAAATTTTCGTCCAATGTCTCCCTTGGAGATATTGGACACTTACTTGGCCAACGAGGGGTTCGCCCCTAAAACGGGAAACGAAATCTTAAATGTGAATAATATTAAAAATCTTCCCCGGGACACGATAACATTCCTATTAACATTATCAGCAGTGCTTTATCGGTTATAATGAAGCCACTCAAATACAACAAAAAATGATGTACTACCTGAATTTCTGAATGACAATGCTGTAATAAATAAATCTTAATGCGATTTCTTGAAAAATCCACCGATTGAAAAAATCCACCGAAATGGCTGTCTCTGATTAAACAAACGAAATATGAAAGTTATTTGAACACGGGGAATATGTTATAGGAACTTACCTTGAGCTGTCCAAAGCACTTTACACAGCCAATTTTGTCGTAAAAAATGGAACACATTGTTATTAAAGGCTCTGCTCTTACACGGCTTAAATATTATATCACAAATGGAAGGTAATGTGTAACTTCCAATCACTAGACTTACTCTGTAAACGCTGTTACCAAGAGGCACCCCAAGGTTCACTAATGAGTCCCATCTATTTCATTTTGTATATGAGTGGCTTGGTAGATGATTGCAAACTGCTGATGATATCTGTTGCTAATATAAATAAAAACGACAAAAATAAACTTACGAACATTATATAAATCTTCACTGTAACAGCGATATACCATCCGTTTTGTCAAATTGTTACACTTGACAAGTTCTTAGGTTGTTACGTGGATTTTTAACTGGAATGGAAATCGCACGTTATTGATATTCAGTCTAAGTTAAATGAACAGTGTCAGATTATTGTGCCACGAAACGCGTTTAATGTAAAAACCCTAAAAAATCGTGATGCTTTAACATTTCTGCATCTCATCTGGTCAGATTGTTTAAGGAGCAACTAGCTTGCTTTATTAACACAACTGCATATAAATCAAAAGCGACCG
>NC_051413.1:35708422-35708542 GCF_015228065.2 Penaeus monodon
GATAACACTGCCGTGGGTCATTTATTTTTGTCTTAGTAATCCAGAAAATTACCTGTTTAGTTTTAGAGGAACAACACTACCGTTTTCCCTTTAACTGATACAGTCTGAAATTAAATGCAA
>NC_051413.1:35708677-35709160 GCF_015228065.2 Penaeus monodon
AACGTATTTATATTTGAAGTTAGTTGTATGCCTGGTAGCCGCGTTTTTTCCGGTTCCAATAACGTTCAGTAATATGCGTTGCCACCAGATCCCTAAAGAAAGGGCTCTCCACACTTCGCCGAAACTGCATCTCTATATGTAAATCTCTTTTTTAATTAGATATCCTGTTTCGCACTAATATATTTCGAGGTCCGCGCATAAAAATACTTTCTAATCCAACTACTATATAAGGCAGTCAAACAGACGAACACATATTGATAGGAATCATCGGTAAGGACAGAGATAGCTCGTCTCTAGCAGAACTATTTTTAGGGAGTAAATACCGGATTTCATGGGACAAACAACAGCAAATGGCAAGAAGAGGAGACGATAAGAAGTCTTGATAAATTCATCTTGGAGATAAACATCACGACAGGAAGCATCTTCCGTCTCAGGTGTTCAGCCTCAGATATCGCCGAATGTTTTGCTCGCACGGCGATAAGC
>NC_051413.1:35709207-35709288 GCF_015228065.2 Penaeus monodon
TCAGTTTGGATGCCGGGATATGACCGAATATGGGCATGAACCTCCCTCTCTCTGCAAATGCTCTCTCTCTTTATCTCGTTA
>NC_051413.1:35709368-35710682 GCF_015228065.2 Penaeus monodon
GCTGTTCTCAAGGCTAACACGATATGGCCAGTGAGGAGACAGGTGTATTAAATACCAATAAACGTTATAAAATATTATTAAATGACTAACGAAGGGGTGGCGTATGAAGTTACGAGAAAGGGTTCATGTTATAGATGCAAGATATACACTAGATATACTGTGAACACTTGTAAAGAGCAAAATAATATTCATCTAGTGTTGGAAGGATGTTACTCTTAACGAAAAAAAGAGCCTATTTGTAAAGGGGAAAATTCATTTGATCGGATATGCACATCTTTAGACACTCGAAGGAGATTCCTAATGGTCCACTTGGGCAATTTGTTTCCAGTTCCCTAGACATACATTTTCATGTTCATACTCCAATGCTTTATTGGCCCGAAATATTTTCAATCAAAAGTAAAAACCGAACATTCTGAAGACTTGATAACTTCTTCCTTGGCGCCACCCAGATTAAACTTTCTGAAGCGAGCTAAATAGTAAGGCCAGTAAGAAAATTACGCACGCAGGCAAACAAGCACACTCATACATTATTCAATCACCAGACGCACTTTGGTGTTTTATATGCAACACACTTTCAAGAAATACGACAGACTAACAATGTCTGATGTATGCACAGAGCTAAATAAAGGTGAAGCAGGTGAAGTATTTAATAATTCCCTGTACTCACCCACTAGGGGTGTCAGAACAAAAGCAGACCAAATAACGAATCTCCTCCCACATCAAACAGTCTGCTGCAGCATACCGAACGTGCTAACTATCAGGCCTAATATGGAATAGGGCATAGAAATCTTTACAAAATGTACCACCATGGCCATGACTGGAGAGTAAGAATGGCCGCCTACAGCCTGCTCTCGTGACAAAAGGTCCAGTACCAGAGGATCATTACCTATAAATGCTGCAACAAAGCTGATATAATTCACTTGACTCTTGGGAATGGGAAACTATAAGAAAATTAATACATAGAACATCCCATCAATGCAACCATACAGCAAATAAACAATCATTGCTGTCATCTTGTAGCGTTCACTGTTTGTCCCAAATTGACTGGTTTGGGCTCGAGTAATCAAGCGCCTGTTTGTGCGTTGTTCCCTTGTTTGGCTCTTCAGCGGGACACTGGATTTCGATATGTATACATAGCCAGATATAAAGAATTAGTGATTTGCTGTGTACTATGATTCTAACGTATGCGGGCCCCACCGAAGCTCCAAGGTCTAAATTTAGCTCCCCCCCTCTCTCTTTCTCTCTTAGTGTATGTGTTTGTGATGGAATATAATAGCAAACGCATATACGAGATTGTTTTTTTGTTGTATGTAC
>NC_051413.1:35710801-35711139 GCF_015228065.2 Penaeus monodon
CACACCATGTATGTGCTGCCTAAAATCCTACAAAATACTCCAAAATTTCAGTCATACAGACGCGCATGAATACATCCATTTACGTGCTTATTTACTGCGTACATGTTTTTCGGTCTTCTTGTTTATTATCTGATGGTAAGAGAGGGCGTACCCCCCCTATGCCTCCTATAAAAGAGAATGCGCGCAGGCAGAGGAGCAAGATCACCCCAGAGGTAGTCTTGTGCCTGCGTTTCTGTCGGAGGCGTCCGAAGGAACCGATTCCGCCTCCTTCGAACTGACACTTTTGAAGAGAAATATATTGGTATATTTCCTTTATCAGTATACACTTGCAAACATGT
>NC_051413.1:35711223-35711691 GCF_015228065.2 Penaeus monodon
CAACCTGAAGTTACATTATGCTTCCAGAGAGCCGGCT
Source organism: Penaeus monodon (assembly GCF_015228065.2). NCBI lineage: Eukaryota > Metazoa > Arthropoda > Malacostraca > Decapoda > Penaeidae > Penaeus > Penaeus monodon. The sequence goes on from NC_051413.1 coordinate 35,711,261, forward strand.
GACGATGGCTTCCCGTTTTTTCTGGTTCCTGGGTTCCCTGTTGGCGCTCCTCTTCTGCCACGGTGCCGCCAACACTGATGACGTCCAGATACTGCAAGAAATGAAGGAAAAAGTGGAAGAATATTTCCCCGTAAGTGAATAATGTCATGCCTTTTTAAAAACTTTTGAGGTTATCGATTTTTTTACAAAGTAAAAAAAAAAAAAGTTTTCATAAGAAAACTTGCCTAGAAAAGCATGCTTTTACTTAAAACATAGGTATGATTTTTTCATAACAAGGAAAAAAATATGAAAGTGCTATATATCACGTCTCGCTTTGTGTATTTCTGTGATTCATGCAAATCAATCATTTCGCGTTCGCAACAAAACACGAGATCGTCAAATTGTGTTTTTGTATATGAAGTTATGAAAAAAAATCATCATTTCACGTAACC
>NC_051413.1:35711881-35712047 GCF_015228065.2 Penaeus monodon
AGTTATTTTTCTTTATATCTGTATTCATTTTCTTTTCTTGTAGTGAACCACGAGGTCCCTCATTCAAATTCTAATATCTTTTAGTAACACCTCGCCAATAGCAATGCTTATCCTTTTATATATGTTCTTATTTCAATGGTATCTTGAGCTGGCTGGACGCGTGCCA
>NC_051413.1:35712089-35712739 GCF_015228065.2 Penaeus monodon
AATGAATATTGATCAATTATTCGGATTCTGACAATAAATTTAATTTATGTGTATGGACAATAAGTGAAATAGGTGTCTTATTCAAACAACTTGCAATAGTGTTTTATGCATGAGCATAACCCTTGTTGACACCATATCCAAAAAGGGACAAAGTCTGTCATTTGGAAATTGTGTAATTCACGCTTCCAGCCTCTTTTCGAGAAGGCATTTATCATAATTTACAATTTTCTCCCAAACTGTGCATCACACGGGTGTCCGTAATAGATCAACAAATTAAGTTGTATGTTTTTTTCGCTGGCATTTTTGAGTCGATAATGTTAGTACACTTTCCTACTCTTACACCTGGTATTCCCTTTTCGGGGGGCAGTGGAAATGGCACTTTTGTGTTTGTTTACATTTTTGTGCCACGTACGGCTTGAATGGATAAGCATTAGAAAAATAATTTACCAATTTTGGAGTTTCCCTTTTGGCCATGGATCTCGTGCCAGTGTGTAGGTATATGTACAAAACTAACCTAATATGTTTTGGCTGGGTTATAGGTTTTGTGAATAGTTGAGGGGAGGATAACAAGGCATGGCCAGTGAGGATAGACGTATGAAATTCAAGTAATCCTCATTCTATATTATGATATTAACGGATTAGTGGCGTAT
>NC_051413.1:35712860-35713728 GCF_015228065.2 Penaeus monodon
GAAAAATAGATCGTGGTAGTGTGGTACCTTGGGTGGGGGGGGGTAAGCCAGTAGATCTTGATGGGGCAATTACCCTCCCCCCCACTAGCACCTCCCCTAAAAAAAAGAGAGAGAAAAAAAGGCAACGAGCAAAGAATATGCAACTAATTTTCGATGGTTGTTAGTCTTAGCGAAAGAAGTTGTTGCTTGTTTGTTAAGGGTGAAAATTCTTTTTCTCGGATATCCAGAAATCTAAAGACTCGAAGGAGATAGCTAATGCTGCACGCGGCCATTTATTTTTAGCTAAATATTTGGTATTTGACAAAAATCTAAAGTTCTGTAGATAAACTTTTATGTTCACATTTCAATGCTTTATTGGTCTAAGGTAATTTCAATCTAAAATGAGATCAGATAAGAATTTGTGAGCATTTGCTCGCGCTGTTTCTCTCTAATATTTTGTAAGTGAGAAATAATTTTCCATGCGTGTATTTTCAAAGTATTTTTTTAAATGTACGAGTAATCTTAACTCCATAGTTACCATTCACACATGGTTGCCATTCCTACTGCCCAACGAAATCGGGTGTACCAGGTATGAGTGCAGGAAACTGTACCAAATAGATGGCAAATCAATTCTGCACAATTATTTCTATGTTTATGCTCAAAGATTGAAAGTTTCTGTACAAGTAAACTCGGAATGGGAATACACATTTTTGATTAAAAAAAAAAATGAAAATCAGATTTCTTTCAGACAGCCCCCTCGCAATTACCACAATGGGCTTGCAAACTACTGGTTCAGTACATTGTTGTACATCTACTGTTCATCATATGGAAACTGGAAGTAGTGTTTTGCAGTTTTGTATTAATTATATCTACCGCGAGTGAGGTCTAT
>NC_051413.1:35714114-35714445 GCF_015228065.2 Penaeus monodon
GGAGCTAACATAACGAAAGGAGATTACAACAGGTTCCAATGTAAACATCTTTGCAAAGGTATCAAAGTGTTTTGGGTTTCGGATATGCTACAGACAAAGGCCTTACATAATGTCGGCTACACGAGGTGAGAAATAATATTTGCCGTTTTGCAGGTTTTGTCGTCACCTTTTGGACACTTCTTTCTTTATTTCTTAGGAAAGGAATGGAGGAAGAAGGAATCAGTTCGCTGTTCTGCATCTACCAGGAAAGGACGTCCGAGACTGCCATGAAATACGATTCAACAATCCCACAGGAGTTGATGGTCACTGTAATTTTGCCTCGGTGTTTCAC
>NC_051413.1:35718200-35718461 GCF_015228065.2 Penaeus monodon
ACAGAGACAAACAAATTCGCGTGAATTTATTTGTTCCTTTAGAAGTTTTATTGTTCGATCGATATAACCAAATCCGTTTTCTGCTATCCCCATTTACAGACAATCTATCACAGTGAGTGGCAGCTGATCCACACGGCACTGGAGCCCATGCTGGAAGAATGGAAGGCAGGAAATGCCAGGATGAAAAGAGGGTACGGAACGAAAGGAGCTGATAATAAGAAAAAAGGAGGCCAAGCGAAGAGGCGTAACTCCGGAAACACC
>NC_051413.1:35718505-35718716 GCF_015228065.2 Penaeus monodon
ACGCCATATAAAGGCCAACTGCCCCGAGGCACTCTATCTCTACACCCGCCTCGCTCCGGACTATGACTGTAGAAAGAGGTATTCTGGCTACACGTGCACGCAGGCGATTGTCACCACCATCCCAGAAATCCTCAAGAATGGGGGTTGTGAAGCTACAAGGATCGTCGTGGGATTTTCTAAGGTAACTATAGGTTAACAGATAGATAGGTGA
>NC_051413.1:35718823-35718998 GCF_015228065.2 Penaeus monodon
AGAAGAAGAAAAACTGGTGCTCATAGACACATATTTACTGATTTTGGTGAATCGATATCTCTCAGTAAGTTGATTGTTTAAATCTACGAAATCATGTTAAATAAGACATTTTCGCTAAGCCATAGAATGTTTCAAGCAGGTACATTGATAGTCGGCTATTTTTTTCTGAAAAAAG
>NC_051413.1:35719104-35720214 GCF_015228065.2 Penaeus monodon
TACATTTATTACTTTTCAATTATTGCCATAGAAAGGTGATAGGCCTGTGCTGACGTCACTTCCAAGGCGCGTCGCTCGTCCTTAAGGAAAGACATTTAATATCGGATGAACATTCTGGTGACATGTATGTCACATCATGAAAAAAAATCGAAAATATTAAACACAAGTCTTAATGTCTTCATGGTAACTGATTTCTTTACATATAATTTTTGCTGTCGTTGAACGATTCACAAGTAATTCCTCATTTCAGTTATTATTTTATGTATCATATATAACCTCCTTTTGTGAAGGTTACAGTATCAGAAACCCATATTGGCGGATAAAGCACAATACACATTACCATGCTCTGCCCCGCTTTAGGAAACGAAAAACTGGCAACTCACCCGAGCTCTGGAGTCAATTCTGTTTTTAGAAAGAATGATATCGTGGTGTAAAGCAATTGAAAGAATTTATATGGTTTTCCAAAATTACCAAACACATGTAAACATAATCATTAAATGTCAGTTGATTAGAAAAAAAAAGATACTTGGCAATGCAGAGTACAGTCAGTGGGATTGCCAGCCAAATGGAGCGAAATGAGCGAAGCTTCTTGTAATTTCCCAAATGAACAAAATATAGCTGCGGATACGCATTTGACAACTTTCCATGGATTACTTTAATCTTCCCAGTGAATTTATACGACCATTGCTTAATTTACAGGTAAATAAGACATACAAAATAGAGGCATGTGAAGGTTACCAGTGCATGAAGGAAAACAACGTAGAAGAGTATCATCTGGAGGAAGAAATGGAAGATACCTGCAGAGGTGTGATTTTTTTGAAGCCCACTAATTGCACCTACATAATAAATAGGGCCTTGCCGTGAGGGAGAACTCGCGTGGCATTCCTGTGCTGCAACAAGAAGCTCAGTGGTCACAGCAAGGCAAGCGATGCAAGATGGATTTTGCTCGGAAAGTGGACCCGGAATGTGTCGGTCCGCAGGCTGTGTTGATCAAGCTTGGGACTGGATTTGATCTTATGGTTTCACTCATATTCTGTGCTGTTTCTTGCTGAAGATAAATTAAAGGTTGCTGATTCTTTACTAGCATTACATTTATAATGAAACTAAACA
>NC_051413.1:35723405-35723680 GCF_015228065.2 Penaeus monodon
AACATTAAGTAATTGCAAGTAATTGATAAATGAAAAAATATATAAGTCAAGGAAAGGAGAATTATAGTTTAGTTATCCATTAATATTCTGTAGAAAACGTACTTATATGGAGAGAAAATGTTTTATTTTAAAACTATAACTATTATATAAAATCCTGAATATTATTACCAATATACTTCATGCTTTTTGAAGTGTGGTAATAGCATAACGTGGCATTAGTTTTGCATATATTAAGTAGCTAAGTATCTTTGGATACGGTTTTAGATATAATTAAT
>NC_051413.1:35724120-35724357 GCF_015228065.2 Penaeus monodon
ACATTGGTTGTAAAGAGCCTAATATGTTTTGCTGGGTTATAGGTTTTGTGAAAAGTTGAGGGGAGGATAACAGGCCATGATCAGTGAGGATAGACGTATGAAATTCAAGTAATCCTCATTCTATATTATGAAATTATTAACGAATTAGTGGCGTATAAAATCAAGAAAAAAACAAAAAACAAAATTGATTATGTTATAAACGCTTTTACGTTAACAAGCGATATTCAAGGAAAAAAA
>NC_051413.1:35724420-35724538 GCF_015228065.2 Penaeus monodon
GAAAAAATAGATCGTGGGAGTGTGGTCCTTGGGGGGGGGGGGGCAGAAGACCTTGATGGGGCAATTACCCCCCACTAGCGACCCCCCCCACGCTAAAAAATAAAATGACGCCCCTTTT
>NC_051413.1:35724624-35725579 GCF_015228065.2 Penaeus monodon
AAAGGCAACGAACTAAGAATATGCAACTAATTTTCGATGGGTTTTAGTTTTAGTGAAAAAAAGTTGTTTGTTTGTTAAGGGCGAGAATTTTTTTCTCGGATATCCACAAATCTAAAGACTCGAAGGAGATACCTAATGCTCCATGTGGCCATTTATTTTTAGCTAAATATATGGTATTTGACAAAAATCTAAAGTTCTGTTCATATTTCAATGCTTCATTGGACTAAGGTAATTTCAATCTAAAATGAGATTAGATAAGAATTTGTGAGCATTTGCTCGCGCTCTTTCTCTCTAATATTTTGTAAGGGAGAAAATTTTTCCATACTTGTATTTTCAAAGTATTTTTTTTAATGCACGAGTAATCTTCACTTCGAAATCGGGTGTACCAGGTATGACTGCAGGAAACTGTACCAAATAGATGGCAAATCAATTCTGCACAACTATTTCTATGTTTATACTCAAAGATTAAAAGTTTCTGTACAAGTAAACCCGGAACGGGAATACATATTTTTAAGAAAAACTAAAAAAAAAGAAAATCAGATTTATGTCAACCCCCTCGCAATTACCACAATAGGCTTGCAAACTACTGGTTCACTACATTGCTGTACATCTACTGTTCTTCATATGGAAACTGGAAGCAGTGTTTTGCAGTTTTGACCACGAGTAAGGTCTATGATAATTCCAATCATCATAGGCCTCTGCTAGGCTTTCTGTTGAAGGGGCCAGAATCTTTATCTTGCATGTTATCATAAACTATTATTTAAAAAAAACTTACACCACTATCATTTCTTTAATAACAAACACCAATTCTAAAACAACATCACAAACATAAACACAGCCCTAGTCTCCGGAATGAAGAGCGAACACACAGAATTTCCTCTTCAAACACAGACCTACCTTCCAGTGAGCAGCACAGGGGGGTTGGGGCGAGGCCGTTGATAAGCCAGCCCACCAC
>NC_051413.1:35725705-35725944 GCF_015228065.2 Penaeus monodon
GCGCCACGATCAGCTGCAAGGATCGACGCCGCTCAACAGCGCTCACGAAGAAGCCTGCCACCCACGCCCCGAAAAGCGTCCCCAGGTATACGAGGCTGCCTGGTGGGGGAGGGGGAGGGGAGGAGTCAGTTGAGGAACAGGTTGGTGAAGGAGGGGAAATAAAGAAGCCCATACTGACACATGTTCATAATGGTATGTTCACATTCTGTGTGCACACCTACGCACCTACGTGTGCTTAT
>NC_051413.1:35726017-35726474 GCF_015228065.2 Penaeus monodon
GTAACTCACCCGTCACATCCTTCTCAGCCGACGTGAGAGAAATTTCAGTGCCAACAAGAGTAGCATTATTCTCGGCCATATCGGAGAGTGCCGGGGAGGGCCACGGGAGCATGGCACCCAGTGAGAAGTAAGACAGACCCACCAGACTCACCAAGCCCACCTGGTAAGGAGTGAGTAAATATAAGCACAGGTGAGTGTGCCAGAAGATGGATAGAGGAACTCGAGAAATGTACTTATAAATACGTCATTCTGTACTCGTGTAAGACGTTCTATGAATGAATAGAGAGTGTGAGAGAGTGCAGATGAGTACATAATCAAATTGACACGCCCTTTTAAGAGATGTGAGTAAACCTATGTATGAGTAAGTCAGGTGATGAATAATATAATATAATTCTTTTGGGGGGGAGGGTCGTATGGATGTAGGTGATGAATTAGAGAAATATGAGTGGGAGTGAAT
>NC_051413.1:35726728-35727067 GCF_015228065.2 Penaeus monodon
AACATAGCATTTTAATCCCTCTACCTGCTTAAGTTCTCTTTTTCTCCTAACTGCTGCCGGTTCTTCGCCCTTATAAGCATCCAATTCCTCATCTGGAAGACAATTGTATCATCGTTAGAAATTATTATATTTTAAAACTTCTAATATCTTATTCACAAACCCTGCCTAATGAATATCTATCTTTGAGTCAAAGTAATCTGTCAGAAATTATATTGCTTAAAATCCTGCCAGCTGGATATTTCCTAATTAGAATATTAATGTTGCGTTTTATGTTAACAGGATCTGATAGTGCCAATCATTGCTTCTGGGAATGAATATGGTTTATATGGGCATCGACAC
>NC_051413.1:35727310-35727498 GCF_015228065.2 Penaeus monodon
AACTTTTTCATCCATCATCCACATGAAAAGATATCCATCAGATTTATCCTCAATTTCTGAACAAAGCCGATGAATCGTTTTCTTTTTCAGATCACCTTGCAGGGGGTAACTTCGCCAAAATCTGATATTGCAAAGAACCGGCGTCATTGCTGCCGATATCTGATAGGAAATGTATACAGACGAGAGAT
>NC_051413.1:35728586-35728826 GCF_015228065.2 Penaeus monodon
GATGACTCTATGAATAAATAAACTCGAGTAGCATGTACATATATTTACAAACATTTTTTTTCTGCATTTAGCTTCGAGTGTACAACAGATCACTGTAGCATTCCAAAACCACGCGTTATCATTTCAGAACGTCAGAAGTTGCTTCGATATGAGTTAAATTGACGTACAGCATATGAGTAATATTGTGATATCCTGTTTATAATGGAGTTCCAGTTATGACTGTTTGTGTTTATGGGTCTG
>NC_051413.1:35728888-35728987 GCF_015228065.2 Penaeus monodon
CTTGTACAGCCCGCGGGAAAGTATATTCTATCATCCTTACAGGTCCAACGCATTGCAAACGGGTTTCTAGTTGATATTTATTTTCGTTATTGAGAAGTC
>NC_051413.1:35729819-35730075 GCF_015228065.2 Penaeus monodon
CCCTGTTTACAATTAAAAAAGAGAAAATTAAAAGAGAGAGAAAAAAAGCTTTATATAGAGACAACAAGCTCGACTGGTCGACCTTAGAAACTGGCTTGTTTTTACTAGCTTGATCCACCAATTTTGAACAGTCAGTCGCCAGGTCCCACATCTTGGTTGGGTTCATTTTTGCATTCTAAATTATAATAGTAAAATATGCTTTTATTTCTATCGTTTAGAGTAGAAGAAGAAGAAAAAAATACACGTACTCTATCGC
>NC_051413.1:35730124-35730474 GCF_015228065.2 Penaeus monodon
CAGACCCCATTTTTATTGCTAAACAGTAATCCCTAAAACAACAGCACCGCATAAGCATCGTTGTTGTGTTGTTGTTAAACCGAAACTGAAGCTTCGAACCAAGTGATCCCTTAATTCGCACAGCCAATCCCTATCGTAAGACACAAATTCGGTAGTATCTACGTTGAAATTAGACCTTATGCAACGTCTTCGGTTTTACGAATAGGAAGATAATCGATAATCCCGATATCTATTTCTTAACATGGATGTAAAGAGTAAATATGTAAATAAATAAAAATATCCAAACACCCAGAATTATAAAGAATATGAAAATAAAAACGAAGAAAATATATATCACTCGCATTAGGAGC
>NC_051413.1:35730581-35731103 GCF_015228065.2 Penaeus monodon
GGAGGGAAATATTTTCAACAGCAAAAAGTCATCATAAAATTTGTTTTTTTTATGTCATGACAGTACGAACATTAGCTATTATCACAGACACACGAATGAAAATAAATATATTTAAGTCAAATGAACCAGGAAATACCAGCATAGTAAACTTAAGATTTTTTTCTCGAACCTGAAATACTAATTAAAACAATAATTAATGTTATGGAGACCATAACTACATGTTTTTGTTTGTTTGTTTGTTGGCTTTATCCAATAATACTAATAACACCAATAATAACCTAAATTCCTTAATAACAACACTACAGCAATATTTCAAGGCATCAACCATTAACAAAATCATCATTCTTTCATCTTCAACATCGAAATTATTGTCTCATCTTTCAGTAAACCCACCCTATCTATTTATTCTACCATCCGATCAGCGTATTTTCTCCTTGGACACCACAAAATCGAGGACACAAGATACCACATTCCTTCTGGTGTTACTATAAGATCATAGAAGTTTAGGGTTAAGATCCGGTC
>NC_051413.1:35731434-35731764 GCF_015228065.2 Penaeus monodon
TTTGACTCATCAAGAATAGAAGGAGGGTGAGGAAGAGAAGATGGAAGTAGGAGAGAGAGAAGGAAGATGGAAGTAGGAGAGAGAGAGAAGGAAGAGGGAAAAGGGAGAGCGAAAAGGATGAAATGGGAGAGAGGATAGAAGAGAGAGGGTGAAGAAGGGGAGAGAGGGATGGAGGTGCGAAAGAAGAGGAAGAGAGGAAATTAGGAGAGGAGTGGGGTAGAGGGAATGGGAAGAAGGGAAGAGAGAGAGGTGGACAGAAGGAAGGAGAGAGGGAGGGGCAAGAAGAAAAGGAAGGAAAGGAAGAGACAGAAGAAAACAGAAGGAAGTCGA
>NC_051413.1:35731855-35732180 GCF_015228065.2 Penaeus monodon
CCCAGAAGTCAAGAGACGAGGATGGAAGAAGAGATAGGGGGGGGGGGGGGTATGAACAGCAAACAGGTTTTGACCAAAGAACACTTACACTTAGTTTAGCTATAAATTTCTCCTTGAGTTATTCCGTTTACCGCATCGTTTTTATTTGTAAACATCATTACTATAATTACTGTTAAATATCGTTAATACGTGCGACTGCTTACGTTGTTAACTTGATTATTTAATTATTGTTTCATCATTAGACACTGTCATCTTCATCATTATATTTTTGATAATTTTCATCACTATATTTACGATCGTCATTATTATATTTACAATCATCTTC
>NC_051413.1:35732245-35732530 GCF_015228065.2 Penaeus monodon
TTGAATGAATAAAATTTCACAATGCTTCCCCCCCCCAAAAAAAAAAGTACAATAAATAAATAGATAAATAAACAACAGTAGACAAACTAAACACCTTTTCAAAAAAAAAAGTATATGAAAAAACCTAAATTATCTATTTATCTATTACAAAAACAAGAATCTGGCCGCGGTGTCCTCGCTTTCGAAGCCAAGAAGCGAATGAGGCTCCGAGAAAATAGCTCATTGTGGACGGAATGGCCAGGGGGCGGAGCGAAGGGGTGGCACTGCGGTCTCAGTTTTTTCTCT
>NC_051413.1:35732752-35732918 GCF_015228065.2 Penaeus monodon
AATGGATGACCTCCACCAGTCACATGTAAGAAATTATGCTCACTCAGGTAGACAGGTGTCTGCTATCAAAACTATTCTTGATCTATATTTTTCAAAAGATTTTGCAAAGGTACTCCATGCATACTTCTCCCTCCCCCTTTTTCTCCCTTTTGTGTCTGTTTGTCTG
>NC_051413.1:35733184-35733399 GCF_015228065.2 Penaeus monodon
TTATGTGAGGTGGTATATATCTCTTCCGCATTAATTTATGCAAATAAGGGGGTTACCTTTATACAGACCTCAGTAGAAGAAATTCGAATAGTTCGGGATATTTACTGACTTCTCCTTACTCTTTGTAGAGGTTTCAGTGTGCTCTATGATCGCTCTTTTCTAATAATGACTGATTACGAAGACTGAATATAATATAAATAATGATGGTAATGATG
>NC_051413.1:35733592-35733758 GCF_015228065.2 Penaeus monodon
TCTCTCTTAGCAAGTCTGCATTAGGCATCTCTGCTTATACATTTTTTTTTTTTTACAAGTGGCTTCTTTATTGTTGCAGAATATTCATTGATGACCAAGGAATGTGTTTGCATTACCAACATCAATATGAAGGTTTTGATATTCAGTTACATGGGTAAGCCTTTTA
>NC_051413.1:35734034-35734141 GCF_015228065.2 Penaeus monodon
ACGTGCGTAGGTATGGTCTTTTCTAAAAAAAATTAGTAGAAGTTAATAGAATACGAGGTAGAATGAAAAATAGAAGATGGAATTATTAAACAGATATAACATAATGG
>NC_051413.1:35734713-35736366 GCF_015228065.2 Penaeus monodon
AGGATTCTAGGTATGCATATGAAAAGCCTTCCCCCCCTCTCCCCCTGACTCCTTCTCCTCCCTACCCCCTATCGTCTAGTCGCAGAAAACAGCTGTTAACCTTCTCTCAGGTAAACAGGTATCTGCGTTCGAGGCGTCAGAACAATGTCATATTAAGGTCAGCTATGTCCAAGGAGGATTTCTTATTTTAACATTTATTAGCATAACCTACAGAACGAAAAACTTCCGTATGGGTTATTTGGAAAATGGTCCTGCCCAAGGAATTGTTTCTGGTCCTCGTAGCGGAAGGCGTAAGAGCCCATAAAGAAAATCCTGAGCCTGAAAAATAAAATAGACGATGCCCCCGCAAGCTTCCCTGTGACTGAAGCCGAAAACAAACTACGCTCTTATGTGAATAAAGTGAAGCGGCTGATGAAGGACAGGGAGGAGGACGACACGAAGCTTCAGGCACTTGTGTTTCGCATCAACCTGAGCGGCGTCTCAAAAAAGCTGGTACATTGCAAATTGATAAAGAAGCTGGAGAAATTGGAAAAGTAACTGCTTCTTCAGATTTAGCATAACAACGATCAGTTCAAGAAAATAGTCCAGAAGTTCACTCGTATCGGTAGCCTTTCGCAGTTGTAGGTACAGGACAAGCAGGTGTTGAAGTCACATTTAAAGATAATTATTCTTAGGATGTATAAGCTAAATAAGTCAAGGAAAAAACTCCTGAAGTCTCTAAATAAGGTTTCATCTCTGTAGCGTAACATCTGCATCGTGGCTTGTCAGCAGCAGTGGGGAAACGTAAAGGACGGCAAGCAATTCAAGAATATCCCACCTAGAGAAAGATATGATATGGCTAAGTTAAAATGTGAAAATGCCATGAATGATTACCTATTGGTTTTAGATTAGTGTAATAAAGCTCAAGCTGATATTTAGTACAACAAGGGTGATAAGGTGGTTTGCGTTGCTGAAACCTTGCGTGAATATTCACGCGAGAAATTAAACTAAGCGCAAAAAGAGTTGGCGGAATATATGAAAAACTCGTATGGTCTTCTGGATGATTTCATAGCCGCCGAGGAGCAGTATAGCTTAAGTAAAACTTAAGCGCAGGTGTCCAGGAAAGAGTACTTCTTGGCGACTGAATGCTATCGCTAATATTTAAGAACATTGGATGGTGGCTCGCTTGACTATGACAATTATCTAGTATATGAGTATAAGCAAGCCAAGTATAGATACTACAAGTACAAGTTCCTTTACTATAATAGTAGGCTCAACTTTTCCAACTTCATACGGTGGGCTCAGATTGAGTACCTTGAAGGTAAGAACAAGTATATGCATTTCCAAGATGCCTACAACAAAGCCAGAGAAGAGTACAATAATGCCAAACTTGCAAATAGAATATTGACATAGGAGGAGAAAATTGGGGCAAAAGCTGATTTGGTGATGGCTAAATTTTGTTTCAGTTATGTTATAGAGAGAGTACGGCAAGTGAAGAATTTCGAACCGCAGTTGCTCTCCCGGTGGTGAGCAACTTATATCGAGGAACCTGCCGAAGGTGAGCGCTGTATTCGAGGAACTTTGCCGAAGGAGAGCAACTTTAGTCCGAGGAACCCTTGCCTGAAGGTGAGCAGCTGTATTTCAAGGAATCCCCGTCTGAAAACGAGCAATATA
>NC_051413.1:35736745-35736853 GCF_015228065.2 Penaeus monodon
TGTCCAAGGAACATCAGCGTCGCCACAGCAGAATGGGTGCAATTGTTCATGAAGGGAACTGATCAGGTATGTTGCATAATGTATATATATTTTTTTCAGATTAGTCAA
>NC_051413.1:35737343-35737508 GCF_015228065.2 Penaeus monodon
AAGGCACATAAATAATTGTATACCTCTAGACGTGTCGTCTACGTGTTTACAGATAGTTGGGGTTACGAGTCACTGTGCACGATACGCATAAAAAACAGATCCCTGTTGCTGCCTAAGAGGGTGTTGTATGATTGTTTTTTTTGGTGCGTTGGTTATGTCGTGGTT
>NC_051413.1:35737979-35738115 GCF_015228065.2 Penaeus monodon
TTGTTTTTTGTGTCACTCAAAACAAGAACCACTACGAGTTTCAAAACGGTTCGAGAAAGATTTCCAAATAGACCTCAAAAATCGTTTTGCCGTTCTGGAAGAGCTTGAAAAAGAAAACAACAACAATGAGGTAAAT
>NC_051413.1:35738905-35738977 GCF_015228065.2 Penaeus monodon
GGTTTTCGAGGGAGAGATGCAGGATGCCTGAGCAAGGGCGTCCAGAAAGACGGTGTATCTGAAATGTGTCTT
>NC_051413.1:35739107-35739729 GCF_015228065.2 Penaeus monodon
TTATGAGTATTTATCATTTTGTGTTTAAAAATGAGGGAAATATCTATGAATCCAGGATATTAGAACTAGGATTTCTTTTGTTACGAAATTGTATTATGTCTTATGAGTTTTAATAAATTCATATAAATACATTTTGTGTTTAGAAATACAAATTGAGTAAGAATGAAGGAAACCATTCCTTTGGCGTCGCTGCACAGATTCAAGGTCACGTGTGCTGCCAGTACATTTAGTGTCTATGTTCAGAGATGTTTCATTTATATTGGAAACGGAACCTCTTCCTAAGGAAAAAATAGAAGGATGTGTCTTAGTGAGTAGAAATGTCACACGTGGTTCCATAAAGTATAATAAGTAAAATTGATTTAAATGTATTACAAAACGTGGCTGGTAGACTTCTGTTACTGATATGAATTTGTGTCATATGACTGTGAATGGAGAGAAAGCTGAGGGATTTCAACTAGGTTTTGTCGGTGATCGTGTCTTGAAAGAATTATGAAGATAATCTTTTCATTAACTGAACTTACAGAAATTGTTAAATTCTTAGAGTGATTTTAGAAAGACATTGAACTGAGGATATCTCGTTTGATTCTTGTAGAGACAATTAACCTGTATTGCAAGCTGATAG
>NC_051413.1:35739947-35740664 GCF_015228065.2 Penaeus monodon
CTTAGCACCCCCTCTCCCAGCCACTTCAATCGTTTTCTATGTTCATTTTACCCTTGTATTCTTGATATGGTTGCAGCCCATTTCAGCATTTAATCGTATTTATCGGAATAACATTCAGTTATACTATAAATTCCTCCGCTAATCATCAACTCTAGTTCGTTCACTATCGAATCTGCCAATATGGGTGCACTTTACTTCTCAAAATTAACTCAATAATTGTCTCATAATTCTAAATGGCTTTCTCCTACAACACTACCAACGCCGAGAGTATTAGTATAAACCCCTCTATGGTTAAATTTGGGATGCCGTTTGTCTTTAACATCAAAACAATCCTTGTCTATTTCCACGTCCTGCAATGCCTGTTTCCCTTTCACAGACCATGCAACATCTTCAAGTCTTTCAACCTACAACCGTGCTATTCATTAAACTGACCCATACAAAGTACATGTCATGGGAGCGACCTTATCCGTGTCTTAAATTTTCAGTCTGTTCACCTCTGCAGAAAAGCATTGGTTGAATATTGGTGTCGCATTTACTTTGATTTATTCTACGACTTCTTGGCGCTGGTTCTGGCATATTTAACAATATCCAGTTTCAATAATTCGCAAGCTATTCAAAGGACCGGACTACGTGGATCAACTTTCAGATTTAGATAAAAGACTTTGAATAAATTAAGGATTTGATACGTGTATTTGCGGCTGTGTCCATTGTCTATTA
>NC_051413.1:35741072-35741324 GCF_015228065.2 Penaeus monodon
AGTGCCTTGATGAGATGAGAAATAGGGTTGAGGAGAGATCATAAGAGCGAAGGGGAAAGCACTTTGATGGCAATACCGCATGTATTACACGTGAGGATGGGGAAAGGCTGGAAAGGGAGGTGACTCTGGGTGAGCCTGCCTGTGTTTGGTGTCATTGGATATAGGCTGTTTTATAGTGTTATATTTTATATTTTAGAGAAATATCAACGAAACTGACTAACTGTTCGTTTTCCTTCACAGATACTAGTTACA
>NC_051413.1:35741574-35741677 GCF_015228065.2 Penaeus monodon
CTTGACCGTGACTTTGTCGATCCTCGCAGTTCGGAGATGACTGCCATCTACAGCTGCTCGGATTCCTTACATCGTCTTCATAGGTTTTCTTTCTTTCTTTGCC
>NC_051413.1:35744643-35744822 GCF_015228065.2 Penaeus monodon
GAACAATAAGTAATTGGAAACAATTGATAAATGGTAAAATATATAAATAATGGAAAGGAGAAAAATAGTTTAGGTACCCATTAAGAATTTGTAGAAAACGTACATATATATATTTGTTGAAAGAAAACGTGTTATATTAAAACTACAACTATTATATAAAATCCTGAATACTATTACCA
>NC_051413.1:35745253-35745390 GCF_015228065.2 Penaeus monodon
ATTACCAATATACTTCATGCTTTTTTAAGTGTGGTAATAGCATAGCGTGGCATAGTTTTGAATATATTAAGTAGCTAAGTAATTGTATCTTTGGATACGGTTTTATATATAATTAATCCTGTATATATCAGTCATGA
>NC_051413.1:35745453-35745539 GCF_015228065.2 Penaeus monodon
GCATATACACGGAGTTAATTTCCCAATTTCTTCCAAAAAAGAACATGAATCCAAATGTAATCCAGCGCTTATTATGTGTCTGCGAT
>NC_051413.1:35746038-35747515 GCF_015228065.2 Penaeus monodon
CAACTCTGACCCGAGTTTTTTGCATTCTCTTAAAAAAAAAAAATCTCTCCATCTCTTCCTTTTTTCTTCCCAGCTTTCTTCTCGCTTCTTTCGGTGTCCATTCTGTTACCTCCTTTGCCCATCTGGCCTTGCTCATTCGGGCTTTTTGGCTGCCCTCCTGTCCTTTCACCTTGCCCTTTGCCTCAAGCCTTTGGTTCTTACTCTGTCTCCACTTGTGATGTTTAGGATAGATCTCTCCACACCCCGTTATAAGTAACAGCCTGCTTCTCCTCAGGGAAGGTCATTGATGGAAGAATGACACAGTCTGTAATCATCTTTTCAGGCTTGTTGGTATCTTCTCGTCCTTGTTATAATCTGCTAGTGGTCCGCTTGTTGAGTTCTTCGTTCATTTCGCTTCCAGGTTTTAACAGTCTGCCGAGGTATTGGTATTCGCTCAGTTCTTCCAGGGTGTCATTGCCGATGGTGATTCCCAGGTCTTGTGTGTTTCTTTGCCTCTCCGTTATACTTGATCTTAGTTTAATATTTGTTCATTTCCATGCCATCCTTTTTGTCTTCTTTGTTCAGTTTCTCAAATGCGTTGCTTGCAAATGGAATGATGTTATCGGCGAAACTCCAATTGCTTATCTTCTCTCCACTGGTGTTGATCCGTTGATGTTTCTACGGCGACTCTCTTGAAAATCTCTTCAAGAGCAGCAGTGAAGGGGATTGATGATCGTATGTCACCTTGCCTCTCGCCTTTCTGGATCTTGATCTTGTCACTAATTCGAAGTGTTCTTACTTGTGCAGCGCTTCCTCTGTAAGTTTCTTTCGTGATGTTAATGATCTTAACTGGGACGCCATGTTTCTCTGTTGCCCTGAATACTGCTTCACGATTTAGGGAACCGAAAGCTACCTCGTAAGCAAGTAGTGCCATGTAGAGTAGAATTTGGCATTTGTTTGTCTTTTCTAGCCTTTGCAGGACTGTGTGCAGATGGTCAATTATAGATTATCCGTTTCTATATGTCTTTGTGCGTCGTTTTTATCCATTGGTTAGCTGGTTCTGTTGTTCAGTACTTTCATCAGAAGTTTGCAATAGTATGCTCATTAGCCGATAATTTGCAAGGTATTTCTTGTGACCTTTCTCGATAGCATACTCTCACTTCTCGGGAACTTTCATTTTCTATTATTTGTCTGAATAACGCGGTGATGTTCTTTATCGCTGGTTCTCCGCCTGCTTTCTCCCTCTCTATGGCCATACCGTCCTCTCCTGCGCCTTTTTCAGTCTTCATTTATGGCAATGCTCTTTCCACAGAGGGTCATTTTTCTACTGTCCTTGCTGTGACTCCATCTCAGTTGTCTTCAGAGAGGTTCGATGTCGCCTGCTGCTCCTCCTTCACAAATCGTTTCTCTTCTCTTTCCCAATAGTTCTTTCGTGGCTGGCTTCTGCTTCTCCTTTTTGCTCTTTCTTGTGCCTGCTTTCCCAACACAACAACACATT
>NC_051413.1:35747923-35748195 GCF_015228065.2 Penaeus monodon
TCCCTCACTCGCGGCCCGCCCTTCGCCAGGCGACCCCGTGGCTATCACATCACAGACAATTTCATCTCCCGAGCCTACTGATCCCTTGGTAGGCCTACGGGAGGGCGGCAGCTACCTAATAAGGCACCGGGGCATCAAGGGGTGAGGCAAGCCGACGAGATAATGAAGCAAGGCGGGACAGGAGGCCGAGGCGGGAAATAGTCGCGTTGGAGTTATTTTTTTCCCCTTTTTGGCCCGGTTTCCCTTGTCCGGTCGGTGGCATTTGTTTTGGA
>NC_051413.1:35748513-35748685 GCF_015228065.2 Penaeus monodon
CGTTCGCTTATCCCCTTTAGCTCCCCTGATCTCTCTCCGGCTGTTCCCATCCCCGCCAGTCACGCCAGGCTGATGACAGGAGCCTCTTGCCTGTTTCGGACTGTTTCCCACGAACACAGTGGCGATGGTTATTTGTCTCGCTCGTCCCTTATTTCGGAGCGGTTCGATTGTT
>NC_051413.1:35748735-35749069 GCF_015228065.2 Penaeus monodon
CGAAAGGTGCGAGAAGGTTAAAGACTACGAGAAGGGTAGTGACAACACAAGTAATGCGATCAGGAACGGCCGCTTGAGCGATCGCCGTCACCCGAAGGCGAGAGAAACAAATGACAAAGGAAGATCGATGACGTCACAGCATGGCGTAGTGCGCACGTGACATAACGATTGTTTGGGTAATGAGACAGAGGGAGAGACACGCCAAGGAGGAAGCTCGGACAAAAGCACAAGAGGGGAAAGGGATGCTCTGGTTCTTGCTTGCGACGGGAACCTATTTCAGAACCTAATTTGGCTGTTAATGGTTGGTGAGCGCGGTAACGGAGTAACGGGTTAC
>NC_051413.1:35751450-35752014 GCF_015228065.2 Penaeus monodon
GGTGTTCTTTCTCCTCTCTCACTTTATCACTTTCCTCCTACGTTTAGCCTCGTCTCTCCCTTTTCCTTTCCTTTCCCTCTCCTTCTACTTTTAACTTTCTCATTCCGCCACCCCTCCTTCAAATCTTCCTTCTGCCTTTCGCCTCCCTCTCCCTTTTTCTTTCTCTCTCCCTTTCCTTGAATTCATTTTTCCCTCTCTTTTTAAGTCTTACATATATTCCCCTTCCTACATTTTCCTCCCTCGCCTCCTTCGTTCCCTTATTCCTTTTCTCTCTTGAGTCCTCTCTTCGTTCCCTCTTCCTTTCCCCTTACCCATCTCCCTTTCCTCTTTAAGTCCCCTTCGTTTTCTCTTCCTCCTTCTCCTTTTCTCTTTAGGCCTCCTTTTCTCCTTTTCAACTTTTCCTTTAAACCTCCTTCCCCCTCTTCTGCCTTTCCCCTTTTCTTCTTTGTCCCCTTTCTTTCCCCTTCTCCTCTTATATTTCTTTAAACCTTCCCCCATGGATTGTCGTGGAAATGATAAATGTGCATAAACTGACGGTCTAAGTACTTGCCTCGAAATAGAGGA
>NC_051413.1:35753969-35754099 GCF_015228065.2 Penaeus monodon
TCTCTCCTATGAACTCTCCACGCACACCCAACGGTGGATAACACCTGGTTTTACTTCATCCCGCCTCGCCTTCTCATCATCACTCCTCTCCTATCTACTTCCCTTCTCCCAGCATCCTCCCCCGTCTTTA
>NC_051413.1:35754166-35754529 GCF_015228065.2 Penaeus monodon
GCCACGCCATCACGCCCGAGGCTCAGTGTGTGCAAATGAACAGAAGCTACATGTAAATCGTACACTCTCTCCCCTTCACCCCCCCTCCTCCCCCTCTTCCCTCCCATCACCCTCCCTCTCCCCATCTCACCCTGCTTCCCCATCCCCTACCCTACATCCCCTCCCTCTCCCCCTACCCCTTCCCCGACCTCTCTTACACCCTTCCCTCCCCCCCTCTCCCACAACACCTCTCTTCCCCCTCCCCCCCTCCTCCCTCTCATTGGTCTGAGGGTCCCAGCGAGCTTTGATGTGGAGGCCAATTTAGGGCTGTCAGCGCAAGCCCGACGCCTGAGGGAGGGGCAGGCGCGCGTTCGTGACATCGGC
>NC_051413.1:35755662-35755810 GCF_015228065.2 Penaeus monodon
GAGGCTTCCGTGATGAGGTTGGCGACTCTGTCCTCCGAGGCCTCTGTCTCCGCCACTGAATATTGACTGTCGAGGCCGACCGCCCGAGAGCCGCCGAGCTGCGGTGGAGTCGCCTTGTTATATGCGTGGAAGTATATAGGATACCTCC
>NC_051413.1:35757790-35757989 GCF_015228065.2 Penaeus monodon
AACATAATCATAGCCGGGCTGTGTGTGCTGACGATGCATCTCGAGAGAAATCTTGTGCTCATGGAACCTCTCGTCCTCATCGGTGTAAACTTCACTTTACGACCAATTTGACTCACTACCGCATACGATTTTCAACCCTGAATTCACAGGAGAGTTGGAGTGTACAAAATAATACGGAAAAGGAAAAAAAACACGCACT
>NC_051413.1:35758038-35758271 GCF_015228065.2 Penaeus monodon
GAATGAAGTGACCGACAATAACTTGTTGTATCTAACCAATGAACTGTTCTCTTAACAGCTTCATATCCTTTAATAAGAAATAATCTACGTCTTGGTGAACAGACTTTATAGAAAACGGCATATTACTTGGTAGACTTCAATATATTATACCTCACTCAAAGTTATAGCATTCAGTCATATTGCATAGTACACGAGCTAAGCAATGGCCCTTGGAACTTATGGTATCACTTCTT
>NC_051413.1:35758318-35758536 GCF_015228065.2 Penaeus monodon
CTGAACTGGAGTACCGCCAATATCAACGTGTGTTAAACCTCTATGTTGAAATCAGTGGATTTTCTTGGGGTCCTCTTCGAAATAAAATGGTCCTGTGGAGAGAAAATGGAATAGTGAAAATGTAATTATACACAAGGGCTTGCTGAAATATATTCACTTATCAACAAAGAAGTTAACTTCGAATATCCGAATATTATTATCTCTAAAACAATACACTG
>NC_051413.1:35759423-35760089 GCF_015228065.2 Penaeus monodon
ACGCCCACCCACCTCTCGGCTCCAGGTATCGGGCGTAGGCGCAGCACTGCCTATACCGTGAGCAGCAGGATCGCCACTGTTCAGGGGAGAGTATGGCGCAGTATCTCGGTCTGCAGCGGCGCGCCTCTTCTTTGGCAACACTGTCGGGGAGGAAGCGAGGGGAAGAGGAGGGTTTAGTTTGGGGGAATTGATGGGGGAGTTGGGGGGGGGTGTTGCATGGGGGGGGGTGGTGGGTGGCTGGGGGTGGGGTGGGGGGTGTGATATGGGGGTGGTTGCATGATGGGGGTGAAGGATAGAGAGGTTGGGGATGATGGGGTGGTGATGGACGAAGATAGGTGGGTAGAAGGTATGAGGGGTGGGGGTGATGGTGAGAAGAGGGAGGGGAATGTAAGAGGCGGGGTGGTGGGGGTGGGTGGGGGTGGGTAGAGGTGGGTGGGGGTTGATGGGGCGAAGATGAATGGGGGGGGGGGTGATTGGGGTATGAGGGAGTGATGGGAATGAGGGTGAGAATGGTGGGGGTGTATCAGAGAGGTGGGGATGGGGTGAGGGAAGGAGGGGTCCTAGGGAAGGGATAGATAGGGTGAGATAAAGACGATAAAGTGAAGTATGGGGGAAGAGAAGGGGGGGGGGTGCGATGGGGGTGAATACGAGGAATGATGAATGGGT
>NC_051413.1:35760285-35760352 GCF_015228065.2 Penaeus monodon
TTCTTGCAAATGGATAAATAAAATTCTATTATCAAATAACTTTGACTGAGGCTTTTATGATAACATA
>NC_051413.1:35760421-35761061 GCF_015228065.2 Penaeus monodon
TTATGCGTCAGAATGACTATCTTTGTGTATTATAATTACCTATTTCTTTTTTAGCCTAGTTGTCAAATTTCATAACGGTATTTAGTCGTTTAGTCATACATAGAAATAATGAACTAATGCATAATGAGAGAAACACTTATGAAGCCCTTCTGAGTAGCCGAGCGCGCGCGGAAAGCACTCACACGTCGTTGAAGGTGTAAAGAGCTCGATCGAGGGCAGACGCGTCCGACGGAAGCGGGACGACGAAAGGGGAGGTCTCTGTCACACCTTCGGCCGCCCCTCCGTCGACGTCGTAGCGGAGACGGCGATCTTCTGCAGGCTGGGGGTCGTCTGGGGTCTGTTCCTTGGGCGTCTGGGGTGCGGAGGCGCGGTCCTTCGGTGTCTCGGGCCCGTCGGCGTGGCTGTCGGGCTGGTGGTCTCGCCAGGGCTGGGGTTTCGGGGCGGGGCTGTGCCGTGGGGTCTCCGCTCCCGCTGGGGGCTGGGGTCCTTCGGGGTCTTCGCCCGTGGGTCGGCGGGTGCTCGCCTGGGGTTCGTCGGCCTGCACCTCCTTCGCGCTCTTGCGGTGGATGGGGCGAATTCTGCTTGGAGGCCCGGGTTATTATTTCGTATTGGGAAGGGAGGACGTGTGTGCTTTCAACTG
>NC_051413.1:35761153-35761528 GCF_015228065.2 Penaeus monodon
GTAACAGTTCTATTCCTTCTATATACTTCCAAAATCTGTAACCATTGCAAGAGACGTTACGTCCATCATTTAATTAAAAGAATGAGTAAATGGATACATAAACATAAAACTGAAAGATAATCAAGCAGATGAATACAACTAAACAATAAAAACAGATGAATAAATCAGAAAAAACATTAACAGCAAAAAATATAAATATGAATAAATAGATTCTTTAAAAGACACTGAGCTGAAAAAAATATGTAAAATTAAGAGTACTTAAAATTATTAGGAAACAGAACATAAACAGAAAAATCAACACACCTTGGTGGCCTCAACGGGATGCTAAAAATCGATATCTCTTCGTAAGCAAAGGGATCTAGAAAATGAAACGCG
>NC_051413.1:35761567-35761640 GCF_015228065.2 Penaeus monodon
ACACATCATAGTATAACAATAGTAACAAACAGAACGATATATACAGAAAATAAACCAAAGTTCGTGAAATGAC
>NC_051413.1:35761755-35761975 GCF_015228065.2 Penaeus monodon
CAAAAAACACCAGCACCAACCAAGAGCGAACAAAAAACACAAACACAAAACACCCACTTTTGACGTCCTTGCCCTGCGTATGGTGGACGTAGGCACAGCACTTCCTGTAGTTGTCGCAGCAGTGGGCCCACTTGGAGGAGGGCATGAGAGAGCAGTAGGAGGTCCTGCAGTACTCGCGGCCCCACTTGTCTCCTTCCATCCTGCGAGGGGAGGGGGGGAC
>NC_051413.1:35762404-35762648 GCF_015228065.2 Penaeus monodon
CCAAAGAATCTTATCAAAAACCCAGAACAGTCAAAAAAAGAGTATAAACAGCGTATTATTCTACGTTCCAACGCCATCTCGTAGGAGTTTCACGGCCACGAGAGAAGCCGGCATCACCCCCTCCTCCGTGTTGTCGGCGGAGGAAAAAACACGTAATTTCAAGACCATTGCTTATTCTGAACTCCTTTGAGGCGAGGTGTGGTGCTATCGTCTTGCAGGGTCGAGGCAAGCGTGGGTTATATGG
>NC_051413.1:35763396-35763691 GCF_015228065.2 Penaeus monodon
ACCCCAACCAGTTTTATTGGACACCCACGCATAGACCTCGTTGTAGTACGAAGCTTGTCTCTGGGGTCTGAACGGCTGCTTGACCACGGCAGGTCCGGAACTTGTCGTGACGTGTTTCATCGCCGTCTTGGGAGTGCTCGGGGCCGTTTGTACAGGCTTTTCTTGCGGAGAATACAGGAACGTCTTCAGTCTGTTGTCTTGAGCCTTGGAGGAGCCCGGGGAGTGTTGTGGGCGGTGCGAAAAACCGTATCTGGAAAGGAAGGGCGTGATCAGGTGGGGTCCATTATTGGGGGGT
>NC_051413.1:35763742-35763822 GCF_015228065.2 Penaeus monodon
ATTTTCTATAGATCTATTTATATTATCAGAGTATAGGGGTATCTATTACTAAAAAAATGTTTCAGCAGACTTATCCGGTC
>NC_051413.1:35764527-35764685 GCF_015228065.2 Penaeus monodon
AAGAGAAAATTGGTTTCGAAAACAGAAATTTGCTTACTCAAACTTCCTCTTGGGTTGAGTAACTGTTGCTATCTCTTGGAAGGCAAATGGACCTGGAAAGCAATTAGAGGGATTAGGTAATATAATAACACAGGTGAAAATCATGCTCTAGATGTCGC
>NC_051413.1:35764898-35765080 GCF_015228065.2 Penaeus monodon
CACTTGAAGACCACAAACCTACTTTTGAGGTCCTTGGATTTCGCGAGCAGAAGGTAAACACAGCACTGGCCGAAGTTTTCACAACAGTGTTGCCATTTCACCGAGGGCATGATCCCACAGTAGGAGGCTTTGCAGAATTCTTCGCCCCATCTGTCCTTGGTTTTGGGGGCTGGAGCTCTATT
>NC_051413.1:35765105-35765367 GCF_015228065.2 Penaeus monodon
AGAAGATCGGTGAATAAGAGATTTTACTGTGAGAAAATAAAAACAAAACAAAAGAGTAAATCTTTATGCAAATTGTATAAGTAACTCTTAGGTTTTCATTGCTCTTTGTCATCAGTTTCACACACTATTGCTATTATTTTTTTTAGTAGTACTATGAGAAAGTACTTTTCTACGCAAGAATGAGCATGTTGTAATTCTGTGATAAGCTAAGAGTACTGTAACGAACATCCTTGGGTTTCTCTTACCGGATGTTTGTGTTTTA
>NC_051413.1:35765767-35766209 GCF_015228065.2 Penaeus monodon
CCCTCACCTGTACACCTCGTTGTCCGACGACTGCTCTGGCGCTACGAGCAAACTAGTCGACTCCTGCGCCGGAACCTTTCGAGGCTTCGAGTTCGCTTTCCTGAAGCCCTTTCGCCCCGCCTCGAGCCTCTGGAAGTGAGGGCGACTCGGGAGGCGACCTGGCGGAGGCTCAGGATGGCTGAGGGGGTGAGGCTGGCTGGCAGGGGGGTGGGGTCGGCTGGCAGGGGGGTGAGGCTGGCTAGCAGGGGGGTGGGGTCGGCTGGCAGGGGGGTGAGGCTGGCTAGCAGGGGGGTGGGGTCGGCTGGCAGGGGGTAGGGGTAGTGGGCGGATGGACGGAGGCTGAGGATGGGCGGAGAGGCGTTGGGGCTCAGGCAAGTGTTGGGGTCCCGCGGGTGGTGGCTGGACCCTGCCAGGAGGGAGGAGGGAACGTGATATATATTAA
>NC_051413.1:35766279-35766494 GCF_015228065.2 Penaeus monodon
CAAACAATATATCCACTTTTTTTTTTTCCCAACGCTGACCTAACCCAATCACAATAAACACTATACAACAAACCCGCACTCCTTCAGAACCCACGAAAACAAAAAGGAGAGCAAATTCCAAAATTTCCCCCCCAAAAAAAAAACAAAATAAACCCCCAGCTTACCTGTGAGCGTATGAAGATCCCGTGTTATGTTTGCTCGAGGATGACACTCTC
>NC_051413.1:35766522-35766683 GCF_015228065.2 Penaeus monodon
ACGTTGAAATCAGTCGAGGAATATAATGCATTAATTATTTTTTGAATGCGAAAAAAAAAAAATCTTAGGAGGGAGAAAAAATGAAAAGACCTTTGGAAAGAAAAGTGAAATGAAAGAGGAAAAAATAATGAACTGAAATGATAAAAAGCTTTAAACACAAA
>NC_051413.1:35767062-35767138 GCF_015228065.2 Penaeus monodon
GTGACAGGGAACTCAATGGAGACAAATTACAAAGTTTCTAATTATCACTGCCCTTTATACTCACTCTTATCTAGAC
>NC_051413.1:35767640-35767793 GCF_015228065.2 Penaeus monodon
GGCCTCGAGCTGGAGGTACGCGCAGCACTCGCCGTGGCCCTCGCAGCAGAGCTCCCACTTGGAGGAGGACATGATCCCGCAGAAGGAGGCCTTGCAGAACTCCCTGGCCCAGCGGCCCTCCTCCGGGCCTCCTGCGTCAGCCCTGAGGATCAA
>NC_051413.1:35768310-35768621 GCF_015228065.2 Penaeus monodon
CACTTAAATTGTTATTGATAATGTAAATGAATAATATTGATGATATTATCAATAATACCATTACTCTAATCAACTCTCTTCGGTTGCTATCATCATCGTCAGCGAAATCCTTTTACTTCCGTTACCCTCTTCCTCCCCTTCGCTAAACACGGCCATTTGATGCAATATCCTAATATACCGTACATATCCTTGTTTACATTCCTTCTCCCCCTAATGACACCCGCATTACTACTACTACTCCGCTCTCGCTACGTGTACAACGAGCAATTTTCTTAAAGAGATAATTTTTTGCAGGATATTCATATTTTTTT
>NC_051413.1:35768647-35769144 GCF_015228065.2 Penaeus monodon
TTGCCGGCGCCGTTCAGACCTTTCGTGGAATGGCGCCATTTTCGTCCTAGATTTAAAGCGCTATTCTTTTTATTGCGGGCGATGGTTCGTTTTCATTTTTCCTCTTGGCTTATTTTGCAAGACTGGAATTTTCAACACACCAATAATGCCCGCCAGAGTGGTTATGGATAATGAAGAGATTAAGCAAATGATTACAATGCATTTTCTACGGCACGTGAGTAGAAAACGGATCAGGTGACGTCACGCGCGACAGACAGGGATGAATTAAACGCGAAAATATCATGGAAGATTTACGCATGACAAAGCCGGGGGTTTTCTCTATGAGGCGGAATCAGCCAATTACGAATTCTATCTACAGCAATTGAGATTAAAAAGGTCAGCGGGTGTGACGTCATGCTCCTCTTATGCATATATAAATAAGGAGTGTTTTATGCAA
The DNA here is from genome assembly GCF_015228065.2 of Penaeus monodon. NCBI lineage: Eukaryota > Metazoa > Arthropoda > Malacostraca > Decapoda > Penaeidae > Penaeus > Penaeus monodon. Next base: position 35,769,084 of record NC_051413.1, read on the forward strand.
TATGTCGTATCTTATCATTTTTTCCTTCCTTTCTTTCTCTCTCCTTGCAAGTCACCCCCTT
>NC_051413.1:35769288-35769431 GCF_015228065.2 Penaeus monodon
TGATGGCCGTGCAAACGGATTATGTACATATCGTGACTTATTGTAATCTTGTATATACGCAGATGACAACAAAATCAAGATATAGAAAGGATCAAATCAACAAATACTGCGCAGCGACTCAACACGATGAACGAAAGACGGAG
>NC_051413.1:35772825-35773159 GCF_015228065.2 Penaeus monodon
GTAACCCGTTACATCCGTTACCGCGCTCACCAACCATTAACAGCCAAATTAGTTCTGAATAGGTTCCCGTCGCAAGCAAGAACCAGAGCATCCCTTTCCCCTCTTGTGCTTTTGTCCGAGCTTCCTCCTTGGCGTGTCTCTCCCTCTGTCTCATTACCCAAACAATCGTTATGTCACGTGCGCAACTACGCCATGCTGTGACGTCATCGATCTTCCTTTGTCATTTGTTTCTCTCGCCTTCGGGTGACGGCGATCGCTCAAGCGCCGTTCCTGATCGCATTACTTGTGTTGTCACTACCCTTCTCTGTAGTCTTTAACCTTCTCGCACCTTTCG
>NC_051413.1:35773208-35773342 GCF_015228065.2 Penaeus monodon
AACAATCGAACCGCTCCGAAATAAGGGACGAGCGAGACAAATAACCATCGCCACTGTGTTCGTGGGAAACAGTCCGAAACAGGCAAGAGGCTCCTGTCATCAGCCTGGCGTGACTGGCGGGATGGGAACAGCCG
>NC_051413.1:35773749-35774033 GCF_015228065.2 Penaeus monodon
TCCAAAACAAATGCCACCGACCGGACAAGGGAAACCGGGCCAAAAAGGGGAAAAAAATAACTCCAACGCGACTATTTCCCGCCTCGGCCTCCTGTCCACGCCTTGCTTCATTATCTCGTCGGCTTGCCTCACCCCTTGATGCCCCGGTGCCTTATTAGGTAGCTGCCGCCCTCCCGTAGGCCTACCAAGGGATCAGTAGGCTCGGGAGATGAAATTGTCTGTGATGTGATAGCCACGGGGTCGCCTGGCGAAGGGCGGGCCGCGAGTGAGGGAATAAATATGGG
>NC_051413.1:35774467-35775864 GCF_015228065.2 Penaeus monodon
CACGAAAGAACTATTGGGAAAGAGAAGAGATTTGTGAAGGAGGAGCAGCAGAGCGACATCGAACCTTCTGAAGAAACAGATGGAGTCACAGCAAGTGGAAAGAAAAATTGACCCTCTGTGGAAAGGCATTGCATAATGAAGACTGAAAAAGGCGCAGGAGAGGACGGTATGCCATAGTGAGGGAGAAAGCAGTCGGAGAACCAGCGATAAAGTACTTGTCCGCGTTTTTCAGACAAATAATAGAAAATGAAAGTTCCCGAGAAGTGAGAGTATGCCATCGAGAAAGGTCACAAGAAAACCTTGCAAATTATCGGCTAATGAGCATACTATTGCAAACTTCTGATGAAAGTACTGAACAACAGAACAGCTAACCAATGGATAAAAACGACGCACAAAGACATATAGAAACGGATAATCATAATTGACCATCTGCACACAGTCCTGCAAAGGCTAGAAAAGACAAACAAATGCAAATTCTACTCTACATGGCACTACTTGCTTACGAGGGAGCTTTCGGTTCCCTAAACGTGAAGCAGTATTCAGGGCAACAGAGAAACATGGCGTCCCATTAAGATCATTAACATCACGAAGAAACTTACAGAGGAAGCGCTGCACAAGTAAGAACATTCGAATTAGTGACAAGATCAAGATCCAGAAAGGCGAGAGGCAAGGTGAACATACGATCATCAATCCCCTTCACTGCTGCTCTTGAAGAGATTTTCAAGAGAGTCGCCGTAGAAACATCAACGGATCAACACCAGTGGAGAGAAGATAAGCAATTGGATTTCGCCGATAACATCATTCCATTTGCAAGCAACGCATTTGAGAAACGAACAAAGAAGACAAAAAGGATGGCATGGAAATGAACAAAGAGAAAACTAAGATCAAGTATAACGGAGAGGCAAAGAAACACACAAGACCTGGGAATCACCATCGGCAATGACACCCTGGAAGAACTGAGCGAATACCAATACCTCGGCAGACTGTTAAAACCTGGAAGCGCAATGAACGAAGAACTCAACAAGCGGACCACTAGCAGATTATAACAAGGACGAGAAATACCAACAAGCCTGAAAAGATGATTACAGACTGTGTCATTCTTCCATCAATGACCTTCCCTGAGGAGAAGCAGGCTGTTACTTATAACGGGGTGTGGAGAGATCTATCCTAAACATCACAAGTGGAGACAGAGTAAGAAACCAAAGGCTTGAGACAAAGGGCAAGATGAAAGGACAGGAGGGCAGCCAAAAAAGCCCGAATGAGCAAGGCCAGATGGCAAAGGAGGTAACAGAATGGACACCGAAAGAAGCGAGTAAGAAAGCTGGGAAGAAAAAAGGAAGAGATGGAGAGATTTTTTTTTTTTAAGAGAATGCAAAAAAATCGTGCGGTCAGAGGGG
>NC_051413.1:35776051-35776149 GCF_015228065.2 Penaeus monodon
AAAACTTTAAAAACTAAAATAAATAAAAGAATGTTTTAATAACTTAATTTAAAAAATTTTAAAAAAAAGTTTAATAAAAAAATAAAAAATTTTTAAAA
>NC_051413.1:35779514-35780611 GCF_015228065.2 Penaeus monodon
TATAAATGTAATGCTAGTAAAGAATCAGCAACCTTTAATTTATCTTCAGCAAGAAACAGCACAGAATATGAGTGAAACCATAAGATCAAATCCAGTCCCAAGCTTGATCAACACAGCCTGCGGACCGACACATTCCGGGTCCACTTTCCGATCAAAATCCATCTTGCATCGCTTGCCTTGCCGTGACCACTGAGTTTCTTGTTGCAGCACAGGAATGCCACGCGAGTTCTCCCTCACGACAAGGCCCTATTTATTATGTAGGTGCAATTAGTGGGCTTCAAAAAAATCACACCTCTGCAGGTATCTTCCATATCTTCCTCCAGATGATACTCTTCTACGTTGTTTTCCTTCATGCACTGGTAACCTTCACATGCCTCTATTTTGTATGTCTTATTTACCTGTAAATTAAGCAATGGTCGTATAAATTCACTGGGAAGATTAAAGTAATCCATGGAAAGTTGTCAAATGCATACTCGTAGCTATATTTTGTTCATTTGGGAAATTACAAGAAGCTTCGCTCATTTCGCTCCATTTGGCTGGCAATCCCACTGACTGTACTCTGCATTGCCAAGTATCTTTTTTTTTCTAATCAGCTGACATTTAACGATTATGTTTACATGTGTTTGGTAATTTTGGAAAACCATATAAATTCTTTCAATTGCTTTACACCACGATATCATTCTTTCTAAAAACAGAATTGACTCCAGAGCTCGGGTGAGTTGCCAGTTTTTCGTTTCCTAAAGCGGGGCAGAGAATGGTAATGTGTATTGTGCTTTATCCGCCAATATGTGTTTCTGATACTGTAACCTTCACAAAATGAGGTTATATATGATACATAAAATAATAACTGAAATGAGGAATGATTTGTGAATCGTTCAACGACAGCAAAAATTATATGTAAAGAAATCAGTTACCATGAAGACATTAAGACTTGTGTTTAATATTTTCGATTTTTTTTCATGATGTGACATACATGTCACCAGAATGTTCATCCGATATTAAATGTCTTTCCTTAAGGACGAGCGACGCGCCTTGGAAGTGACGTCAGCACAGGCCTATCACCTTTCTATGGCAATAATTGAAAAGTAATAAATGTA
>NC_051413.1:35780717-35780892 GCF_015228065.2 Penaeus monodon
CTTTTTTCAGAAAAAAATAGCCGACTATCAATGTACCTGCTTGAAACATTCTATGGCTTAGCGAAAATGTCTTATTTAACATGATTCCGTAGATTTAAACAATCAACTTACTGAGAGATATCGATTCACCAAAATCAGTAAATATGTGTCTATGAGCACCAGTTTTTCTTCTTCT
>NC_051413.1:35780999-35781525 GCF_015228065.2 Penaeus monodon
TCACCTATCTATCTGTTAACCTATAGTTACCTTAGAAAATCCCACGACGATCCTTGTAGCTTCACAACCCCCATTCTTGAGGATTTCTGGGATGGTGGTGACAATCGCCTGCGTGCACGTGTAGCCAGAATACCTCTTTCTACAGTCATAGTCCGGAGCGAGGCGGGTGTAGAGATAGAGTGCCTCGGGGCAGTTGGCCTTTATATGGCGTCTCTTCCCTCCTCCCTTGCCATCTCCTGCTCCATTTTCCTTCTTGGTGTTTCCGGAGTTACGCCTCTTCGCTTGGCCTCCTTTTTTCTTATTATCAGCTCCTTTCGTTCCGTACCCTCTTTTCATTCTGGCATTTCCTGCCTTCCATTCTTCCAGCATGGGCTCCAGTGCCGTGTGGATCAGCTGCCACTCACTGTGATAGATTGTCTGTAAATGGGGATAGCTGAAAACGGATTTGGTTATATCGATCGAACAATAAAACTTTCTAAAGGAACAAATAAATTCACGCGAATTTGTGTCTCTGTTACATGTAATC
>NC_051413.1:35783831-35784089 GCF_015228065.2 Penaeus monodon
AAAAGGGAAAATTTTCGGGGGGGGAAAAAAAAAAAACCCCCAAAAACAATTTCCCCCAAAATTCCTTTTTTTTTTTTTTTCCCAAAGGGGGGGTTTTTGTTTTCCCAAAAGGGGAAATTAAAAAAAAATTGGGGAAAAAACCGTTTTGGGGGAAAAAAAAAAAAAAAACTTTTTTTAAAATTTTAAAAAAATTTTCTTAAAAAAAAAATTTTTTAAAAAAAAAAGGGGGAAAAAATTTTTTAAAAATCCGAAATTTTG
>NC_051413.1:35784122-35784575 GCF_015228065.2 Penaeus monodon
TTTAAAATTTTTTTCCCCCCCGGGTGGGGGGGGGGTTTTTGGGGGGGGGGGAAAAAAAAAAAAAAAAGGGGAAATTTGGGTTTTTTTAAAAAAATTTTCCATTTTTTAAAAAAAAAAATAAAAATTTTTTAAAAAAAATGGATTTTTTTTTTATTTAAAAAAAAAAACCCCCTTTTATTTTTGGGGTTTAAATAAATTATTTTTAAAAAAAAAACCCCCCAAAAAAAAAAAAAATTTTTTTTCCCAAAAAACCCCCTTCCTTTTAAAAAAGGGGGAAAAAAAGGGGGGGAAATTTGTTTAACCCCGGGAAAAAAAAAGGGGGCCCCGGGAGGGGAAAAGGGAAAAGATAAAATTTTTGGGGAAAAAAAAAGGGAAAAAAAGGGGGGAAGAAAAAAATTTTTAAAGGAAAAAATTTTTAAAAAGGGGGGGGGAAAAAAAACCAAAAAAAATTTT
>NC_051413.1:35784592-35784717 GCF_015228065.2 Penaeus monodon
AAAAAAAATGAAAAGGGTTTTTGGGGGAACAAATTCCAAAAAAAGGGGAATTTTTCCCCCCAAAAAAAATTTTTTAAAAATTTTTTAAAAAAGGGGGGGGGGAATTTTTAAAATTTTAATTTTTT
>NC_051413.1:35784737-35785472 GCF_015228065.2 Penaeus monodon
TTTTTTTAAAAAATTAAAAAAAGGGGGGGGGGGGAAGGGGGGTCCCAAACCCCCTTTTTTTTTTTCCCCCGGGGGGGGGGAAAACGGGTTTTATTTAAAAAAATAATTTTTTTAAAAAATTTTTAAGAAAAAAAAAATTTGGGGGTTTTTTTGGAAAAAAAGGGGGTTTTTTGGGGATTTTTTTTTAAAAAAATTAAAGGGTTTTTAATTTAAAAAAAAACCCCGGGGGGAAAAAACCCCCCCCTTTTTTTGGTAAGGTCTATGAAGAATTTGTCAGGTCTGATATGAAAAGGTATTTTTTTAAGCCAGTGAGTTGTGGAGCAAGTGAAAAGGGACTACCAGTTAAAAAAGGTAGTGGGATCAAAATAATTGTTTTCTAGCTTTAAGTTAAATGTAAAAAAATGTATTAATGGATTAAAGGGGGACTTCAAGGGATGTTACTAAAAAAGGAAAAAACACCCTATAAGCCCCTCCCTTTTGTAAAACTTTGTACTGAAAAACAACCCCTGTAAAACAGGGTAAAAAAAAAATTAGGGGGACCAATACTGTAAAATAAAGAACCCTTTGTGGCAAAAAAAAAACATTTAACTTTTTGGCAGTGGACTAAGGGGGTGTATGCCCACGGGACTGGAGGGGACGAATAAAAACAGCAGGGGCTGGAATGACTGGGGGGTGAAATTAGAATAACCAGTGCCCAGGGGTCCAAAACAGGCCTGGGACTTGACAGAGCCCCAA
>NC_051413.1:35785493-35787473 GCF_015228065.2 Penaeus monodon
AAGGTTTGGCAGGGGGACGGTAAAAATGATTTGCTGAAAAGGGGGCAAGAAAAAATAAAAGGAGGATAAATTTGGGTAATTGAATTTTTTGAAAAAACGGGGGCATGATTAACAAGGGTTAAAAGCAAATCAGTTTAAAATAATTGAGAGAAAAATTTACCCTTTTTGGGGTTCAAAACACTCAAATATCCGGCCAAAACCAAAAATGAGGGCCCCAATTTCTTATTTCTTTTTCTTCTTTCTTGTTTTTTGGGGAAAAAAAGGGTGGTTGGTCTTAAAAAATTGATAAAAAATAACACATTAGGCGTAAAACCAGAGGGGCTGAACCCATGGTTTATGGGGTCCTGGAAAAAAAAAAGGCCCCCCTGGGATTAAAGTTTCTTTAAAATATCAAAGCAACTCTTCCTTCTAAATAAGCACCGGGGACGGCCTTCCATTCGGGTTTTCCCCTTTTCTGTTTAATTTGGTGGGGGGGACACCCAAAGGGGGGGACAACGACCCAAACCTATGTGCTTTTTTTTCTGGGCTAAAAAGGATTTCCCCCACGCTCTTTGGGGGTCTTTCAGTGTGGCTTTGTTGGGGACAGGAGGGGGGGCCCCCGAAGGCGTAATCGGGGGTGGGCCGAACTCGCTTCATTCAGTGCGGTCAAAGTTGTTTTATATGAAATTAAGATGTCCAAATACATTCCCATTAAATTAATGGCATTTTTACAGGAGGTAAAAATTTAGTTAAAACTTTTAGGTGGGAAAGTATCAGTTAAAAAAATTTTTTCGAATAGTAGGAATGATAAGTCCGCCTTTTTTCCCTACCCCCAAGGGGATCAATAAAACTTTGTGTCAGATACAACCACTATTTCCTATAGATAGGAAAAAAGATGGGGAAAAAAGGGTGGTGGTTAAATGTGTTTTAAGGGGCCGAAAAGGAATAAAAAAGCCCGAAGTTACTCCGGGAGCGGAAAAGGTTGGAGCCCACTGAAAAGGGATGAAAACTCTTGGCGAGGGAATTACATTCGGTACCAAATGGAGCGGTTGTGGAACTTCAGGCTTTCTCTATTTCTTAAGTCCCAGGAATTCGGGTGTGTTATTCTGGGGGGGTGGGGGACCAAGAGGTTTGGCGATGTTCAAAATAAAGGTTAACATAGTCAAAAAAAAAAAAACGTTTCTGACTCAGCCGCGGACGGAAAATCGAGCGCTTTTAAAATGATGGGAGATGCAAGTTTGGGCTAATAATGGCACGGGCTGGGTTTGGCGGAAGTTGCCAAAACACAATCAAGGGGATTTTTTCATAAGGAGGGGATTATTTTCCAGAAGTCATTTAAAAGGTTTGGGAGTAATAATTTCTGGGTTATTAAAACCAGGGATAAAAAAAAAAGAACCGATAATTAAACATGACCTTTATCGGCGACTTGAAGGGTTTTCTTTTCCCCCCCTATTTTCTTTACGAAAGCCCCGACTTTCTCTTAAATCCTTTTTCTTGGGCGGGTGCGAGAAAAAAAAACCCCCCCCTTAAGGTATGAACAATAGGGCATTTTTCGTTAATATTTTACTTTATTCAAAATCCTCATCGCACCATTGTTATTTGAAACCCAAAAACTTCTAAGCGGGCGATTTTTTATTGGGGCTTGGGGGGGGAACATAGAGGGTTCCTCGGGAAAATCGAATCTCGCGGAAAAAAACGGGAAAAAAAAGGGGAAAATAGGGGATTCCGGAGCGGATTAGGCAGGTCGGGAATCTTAGGGCGGGAAGCGGAAGCGCCGAATCCAAAAAAGGGGACTTTGATGGGGGGGGAAATTTCGGGGATGGGGATTTAATTTCCCATTTTCTCCTCCGGATTAAAAAAAGGGTGGCGGGGGACCCGTTCAAGTTGGACATTGCCACCGGTTTTCGAGGGGTGGGCGACGGAAATCCCGCGGGAAGGGGCCAAGGATCGCCGGGGAGCGTAAGCGGGGGGGGTAGGGGGGGGCCCGGCCCGGGGCCGGAG
>NC_051413.1:35787583-35788037 GCF_015228065.2 Penaeus monodon
CCAAGTGGGCTTCGGTGTTCCCTTCCTTAGCTGGAGCCCATGGGGGGGGCCCTCCTCTCGGCCGGCTTGGGCCCGGGGGCCCCACCCACGAACGCGGGCCCGGATGTGGGGGGGCCCCTTCCCGGGCGTGTGGCCTTGCTTGGCGGCGGGTTTCTACGCCGGGCGGGGGGAAGGGGGGGGCAAGGTCAGCAGGGGGGGGGCGGGGGGGAGGGCCCCCGTGCCCTTCCCGTTTTTGGGCCCCTTCCCGTCGGGTGCGATAAGGGACGGAAAAAGAGGGATTTTTCTTTTCTGGAGAAATGTTCGGGGGTGGGGGGAAAAAATTCCTCCAACACCCCCGCCCCGGGATTTGTCCGGGTAGGCCTTTACACCCCGGGGGTCGGCGCAACGGGCCTCTCTTTAGTCGGGGCCGGGGCCGGGGGGGTTTCCCTTCTTATCTTGACGCCTTTTTATTTCC
>NC_051413.1:35788078-35788171 GCF_015228065.2 Penaeus monodon
CCCTGCCGGAAACGCCCTTTTTCTTCCCGGAGGGAATCTCCAGGCCAAAAACCGGCAAAAGCCCCCCCTTCCCCCCCCTAGAATTCGGGCCCC
>NC_051413.1:35788212-35788295 GCF_015228065.2 Penaeus monodon
CCACTCTTTCTGGTTGCAAGAATGCCCCAGCCGGGATTTGAGGCCTGTTTTAATTCGGGTCCGCAGGCAGAAAGCCCCAGGTG
>NC_051413.1:35788316-35788476 GCF_015228065.2 Penaeus monodon
GGCGGGGGGGGGGCGTCCTCGCTGTCTTCACGAGGGGTTGTGGGGGGTCCGCCCTTTGGGCAACCCCCAGGGGGGGGGGCCCGGGGCAACGGGGGGGGGGCGTTCAATTTTCATTAGGGGGGGGCCCAGGGATAGGGTTGGCATGTAGAATTTCAGTTAA
>NC_051413.1:35788493-35788935 GCF_015228065.2 Penaeus monodon
AACATTGGCCCTTTTTTAGGGGAAATGCTTTTAGGTCCGCACGAGGGGGACAAGTGGCAAAAGGGGTTAAGTGACTCGGTTGTGGTCACCCCAGGGGGAAATTGGAAGAAGGTTTTAAAATCAGGGGGCTTAATTTTGTTTCCCTTGATTTCCCGAGGGGCAAGAACGTGTTCCCGGGGAAAATTTGGCGGGACTGGAAATCGTGGGGGGGTGGCCGTTTTTGTTGGGCCGGGAGCGGGGGGGTACGGGCCGGCAAGCCTTGGTGGGTCTTCGAGGTCCATAGACCGCCAGGGCGGCCGTGCCCAAACCGAGAAAACAAAACCAGGGGAACCCCCAGCCTTTCCTTGCCTTTTTTCTATTTATTCCCAAAGGTACATTAGGGGGGGATAAAAACCTTTCTCTGTTGTTGCACTAGGTATTTTTTTTGTGGGGCCTATTGGGG
>NC_051413.1:35788969-35789107 GCF_015228065.2 Penaeus monodon
CGCCCAACATTAAAGAGGGCCCCTGGCTTTGTGAGGTCGCTTGTGGGCCCAATTAGCGGTGATTTATGGCAGCGGGGGGGAATATTTCCGTTTTCAATGTTGGAAAATTTCCCCGGTCATTATTTTTCCGCCATATTT
>NC_051413.1:35789237-35789639 GCF_015228065.2 Penaeus monodon
TTTACCATTTTACATGGGTGAAAATTAGGTATTTTGTATTTATTTTTGTCAAATATTTTTTTTTATGGGGGGGCTGTTTTTTGCAGAAGCTTCCAATAATGATTAGGCTGCAGAAATTTCCGACCCCATCTAGCCGGCCCCAAAATAGGGGGAAAACCACCCCATAAAAATTTTACCATTTTCACGGAAAAAAAAACGCCTGTCAAGGGCGAGGACTTCTTAACCAAAGGGGGAAAACCCTTCAACTCCTCCCCCTTCCTCTCCTCCCCCCCCTGGGCCAGGGGTCCATTTGGGCCGGGTTCACGGCCGTGGGTGGGAAAGGGGGGAGGTTTGGGGGTTGTGTTATTTATTATTAACTTTTAATTTTTAACTTTCTGCCAAGCAATTAAACCATTCCCGTTT
>NC_051413.1:35789894-35790832 GCF_015228065.2 Penaeus monodon
CCACAGGGTTGGAGTCCATTTTTTTGATTTACTGACAATTTTTATGGTTTTTAAGGGTTGGGATTAAAGGAAAAACAGAAATTTTTAACCTTTGGAGTTGTTCTGTTTATTCCAAACCAAGGAAATTTTCCGTTTATATTTAGGTCCCGCGGTTTTTTTTACTGTCCCCAGGTCTTCAGCACGGTCTGCCTTCCCAAGGGTTTTAGGGGGTACAGTGGTGTGGGGCCGTTCCGCGGGGTTTACACTTGTAACCCCAAGTTAACACTAAACCTACCTGAAAAAACAATTTAAAACTTTTAAAAAAACAAAACTAACAGGGGGTAAACCTAAAATCAAAAAAAAAAAAAACCTAATCTAACTTAATCTTGTTTTCTCAGTCACAAGTTTTTACCATCTTTATATGATAACAAGGGGAGGGGTGGGGGGATTTTCACAAGCATAAAAGGAAAAATTAGAATCTTAAAACACCTTTCTGTTTTTTGGGCGTTACTGTGGTTGTCAGGGCTTAACTGCTACCATAATGAAACAAAAACAAAAAAAAGTTTAAAATAAACAAAAAAAAGTTGAGGGGAAAAAAGTTTAACATAAAACCAAAAAAAGTTTGAGGACAAAAAAAGTTTTAATAACGATAAAGTTGTGGAGGGAAAAAGGTGGAATACCCAAAAAAGTTGAGGGGAAAAAAAGGGTTAATAAACAAAAAAGTTGAGGGAAAAAAAGTTGAATTTTACCAAAATAGTTGAAGGGGGGAAAAAAAAGTAAATAACAAAAAGGTTTGGAGGGAAACAAAAAAGTGGGGGAATACATAAAGTTGAGGGGAAAAAAAAAAGGTGGCAAATAACCAAAAAGTTTGGAGGGGGGGACAAAAAAAAAAAAAGTGAGGGTACTTCCATTTTATTTCCCTAAGAAAGTTATTATTGAGGGAGGATTTTTTGTCACTG
>NC_051413.1:35790938-35791921 GCF_015228065.2 Penaeus monodon
ATTTCCATGGTTGGTGTTTAAAACCCAAAAAAAAACAAATAATAATAATTAATCTGGCACCCAAAAATAAGTATACTTTTCTATTCAAACGGGCAATGTAAAGATAAAAAATGTAAGTGGGGGACGGAATATCTCAGCCAAAAAAAAAAAACTTTTTCATCAAGAAATCAGAGCCTTTGTGTTCCTTTTTATTTAAAAGAAAAAAAAAAATTATTAAAAAAGTTTTTATTGTTTGGGGACGGGTCCCCTTAAATTTTGGACCCCAAACTTATTTTAACATGGTTATTCTAGGCCCTTAGTATTCTTCTTTGTTTGAGAGAAAGAGATGGCAAGGAAAAAATCCTTTAAATTAAACAGAAATTCATCCCCCCAAACAAAGGATTGAAAAAATAAAGGGTTTTGGCAATAAAATCTAAAGTGAGGGTTTGTTGGGGGGTTCTTAACTTATCCCCTAACAGAGAAAATTTCCTTTTGCCACTAACAAACCTTCTTAAAATCTAAAAAAACCCATTTTCCAAAAATAGATTCAGTTTGTAAGGATGTAGGTTGTACAATAAATAGATGTGGCTGGCTCTTGCACCCCCAGGGATTTTTACGCTCATGGTTGGAGGGTTGTGTTGTGGGAGGCCCTCTTCATCTTGGCACAACTTTGGGGACCATTGGAAAACTCTTGTGGGGGGCGGCACCCCCCAGTAGTATCCTGTGATTGTTTTGGTTTCATGGGATGGTCTTAAAAACCATTGTTCACCAACACACCAATCCCACCAATGGGTTAAAGTAGGTGGTCACCCACCCCAACATTTTGGGGGGGGGGAATTTTGAGCTGATTAAAAAAGGCCACATTATAGGGGGGGACAGTACAAAAAAAAGGCTAAAAGGAGGGGGGTTAATCCATGATGGGGTGGCATTTAAAAAAGGGGGGGGTATCCTTTGTGTTGTAAAGTATTATAAAGAAAGCGGATGAGGGTTGTTACCAACTTAAC
>NC_051413.1:35791944-35792779 GCF_015228065.2 Penaeus monodon
AAGACAACGTAAAGAAAGGGTATTGAAAATTTACTTAGTTTACAATTTTATTCCCAGGCCAGTTGATTTCCTTTCAGGGCTGGTGGTTTTGTGGTTGGTGTTTATTGGGGGATCGTTGATTGGGCAAAGGGAGGGGGGGGGACCACTGAGTGGACGGACGCCAGCGTGGTCAAAAAAACCCATCAAGGGGGCATCATCTTGGGAAATCTAAGGTCCGGCTCTTTGCAATAAAGTTAGTTGTTTGGATACTGGAATTTTGTCTTCTTTTCCCTCTTTTCCTTCTTTTTTCTGTGTTTTGTGGTGTGTGTGTGTCCCACGTGTGTACAATTTTGTGCACCAGCGAAAGAAACAATTGTGGGTTTCAACGGGCAGTTCAATCATCAAAAATTTAATTTCTGACGGAAGTTGTGGGGGACTTGCATAATTATGTGGCGGGGCTTTTTCTCTCGTTCAAGGCATTTTTCAGGTAAACTTATTAAAGAGGTGTAGGGATTAAAAAACCTGAAGAAGGAAACACCATTTAAAAAAATCTGGTTTCTTTGTCTTGCATAAAAAAAATTTTGAAGGGAAGTGTTTAACCAGGTTGGGGGGGGAGAGAGAAATGGCAAAACAAAAAAAGTTATTTGATATTAAGGTGAAAAAACATAAAATTAACACCCAAAAAAACTGTTTTAAATTTTCATTGGGGAATGTTTTTTGGGAAAATTCTAGGGGAGAATGAGAAAAAAAGTTAGCCACAGTTTTCATTGTTTTATGTTTCCAAACAGGGGGGGGGGAAGCAAAACTTCAATTTTGCGTTATACCCCACTTATATGGGTATCTTCTCTCTCTCTCT
>NC_051413.1:35792832-35796333 GCF_015228065.2 Penaeus monodon
TCCTCTCCTTTGTCTTGCTATAGAGGGGGGGAGAGACGAGGGTACTTGGTTGCATAAATTGGACATAAAGGTTGTGGGATCTTGGAAAAATTATCTAAAGGGACTACTCAGGGGGGGGGGACATTTTGATGTGTGAAGTGGGAAGGGTCTTTTGTTCTAAAAATCCTTTTTAGATCCCTTACTTGCTGTGTAGAGGGGGAAGGGGGAAGAAAAAAAAACGCCTTTGTGGAAAATGAGATTTTTGGAGTCTTGCCAGTGGGAAATATTAACAAGATTCAGCATAGAAGAAAGGGAAAAAAAAATTAGGGTCTTGAGGTTGTCCTCCTCTGAAAGGTGAACCTGGAAAAGGATGCTAAAAACATGGAACTTTTTTTTACCTTTAAATCAGGGAACTTGTTCCTGAAAAAATTATTTTTGTTTGAAATTTTGGGTAAAAACTTGGCCTAACCATTGGCTTTATTTACTGGAGTGGTTATCTTTCAGTGTCAACAGGGAAGTTTGGTAACGTGTGGGTGAAGTGAGCGCACAGGGCGTAACTGAACACCAGGTTGTACAGGGGAAGCTATTGCCAGGGGAGTTAGGAAAAACAACATGGGGCCTCCAAATGAGGGGGGGGTGGGGGACACCCACATCTTCCCTTGGGAACGGCCCCCCCCAGGGCAACGGCGGGCATGGGGGGGAGGGGAGTCAAGAAAGAGCAAACACCCCCTATTGTTGCTCAAATTTGGTCCGGAAAGATACAGCCTGAGGAGATAAATTCCAGGATTATTCTGTTGGTTCCCGTGTTGCCTTGGGACCTCATTTTCAAGAAAGGACCCAACCCACGTAAAAAACAAAGTGTGGGGGCCCCATACCTTTTCTGTCATGGGCATGTGCTTTAGTGTTTTGCAGCATAGCGGGACTGATAAAAAACGGGCTGTCCCACGAAGGGTTGCAAATTTTTTTTTTTTGCTATTCGATTAGGTGGTAGGGGGAAAAAAACCAATTTTTCCCAAAATCAACCAACTGTGAAACCAACAAAAATCTTAAAAAAAAAACCAGGCGTCGTTGGCTGGTCGGACCTTGGGCCAAAACAAGCCTTTGGGCAAAAAAGGGGGGGGTGGGACCCACCCAAAGTTCAGCGGCGCTTAGTGAACTGGCGGAAAACCAACTACCCTAAGCTTTGAATTTCTTCTTGGTCTTAGTGTTTAAGTGGGTGGGACATAAATTTCTGGAACCTTATTAGTATTCTTTCCAGGGAAAAAAAAAAAGGAAAAAAAAGAGGATCAGGATGGAAAAAATGCCATTCAAAGCCGCACACAAAGTAGTTGGAAAAAAAACTTCATGAAGGGGCCTTTTTTGTCCCCCCCCCCCCAGAAAAAAACACTAAGAAAAAAACCAACCCAAACAAAGGAGGAAACCAGTTGGGGATCGAATAAGCAGGGTAGTTGGAAAAACCTCAAAACTCATGGGATTCTGGTCAAGTTGTACAAAAAAAACAAAAATCTTGGGAAAAAGTGGTGCTCACATTTTTTACAGTTGATAAGTCTACAGTGTGTTGTGGTTCCCCAGGGGGGGAAAATAGTGTGCCAAAAAATTCTAGTGTGTGTGTTGCTGAACGTGAAGATTCTCGGATTGCGACTGCCCCCACAACCAGGAAAACCACTCTAAACGGCCTCCCAACACGATTTTCACGGAAAACAAAGGGGCCCTTTAACAAAGAAGAAGGGATTGCAATGTACCCTTATTCAAGGGCCAGGCAACCCTCAGACCTCCACCCCATAGGATGTGGGAAGAGAAAATAGCCGAAATTGCATTCTTGCTATTTTAAGGGGGAAGCTGTGGTGGAAACGATACTTCAGGGCTATGCGGGCGGTTTCCTTGGGTTTTCCCCCCCCCACCCCCAGGGACTCCCCGGGGGGTTGAGGGAAGGGGGAAAGGGGGGAAAATGGTTTCTTTCTTGAACAGTTTGGGAGAAAAATGGGGGGATTAGTAAGTTTTTACCCCAGTAATAGGTAGCCATTTTGCGGGGGGACCTCTAGCTACACACATTTAAAATTCTAAAACTGTGATATGTTTTCAATCAGGGTCCAAGTTTAAAACAATTGCATTATTAGTATAGGAAAATTTGGATTAAAGGGACAAGTGAAATTTCTTTGCCAGTAAGGTGGCAAGGGTTTGGACAAGGATAAGATCTCCCGTAATTTTGGAACTATGGCCAACCCCAGTAATAAAGGAGGATTACACGTTAAGACCTGGCCACACTTAAATCCATTTGCTTCAGGGAGATGGGGAAAAATCTGTGGTCCCTCAAAAGATTAAGGCTGTGTTTAGGGCTGGGGGAATAATTATATGAAGGCCATTATGTTAAGCTAGGGCCAGTTTGAAATTTACAAAATTGGGAAAACAGTCACCGGTGGTGGGGATGCTGTTTCAACGGGGCCCCAGCGGGTTTTGGGTTTACCTTTGTTTTTCAAGAGCATGAGAAAAAAGGTTGTTTGGGCAGGCGTTTATTAGGGACTTTAACAGCAAAATGGGGGTGAAACCACAAATAGCTTGTTAAAGGGACCTTCTGGTTTCTATGATTCAACAAAGGTTAAAACACTGTGGTTCAATTAGGAACAGCGATTTTTTTTTTTAGGTCTTTGGACATGGCCTGGGGAAAGCCAAAAAGCAAAATGTATGTTGTTGTGGCAGTTTCAAATTCCTGCCCCAAGTCGTTTTATCATTTTGGGGCATTTGGGGCATTATTTCTGACCACTGTGGTTTCATTATATGACTCCTTTCGAAACCTAAAGGAAGCAGACAGTAAAAGGGTGTTTCAAAAGGTCATCGTTAATAAAAAAAGGCGGTAATTCATAATGTAAAGTTTATGTCCAGTGAAAAGATTTTATTTTTTTCTGCATCAACTGACAGCCAGCTGAAAATCTGGAATGTGAACAGCGCTCACTGTGTAAGATCCCTACAGGGATGTGGGGTGGGTGTGGGGGGGGACCATAAACTAAATGAGAAAGAATTTTTTGTAGGGGTTGGCATATGAATGGCGGGGAAATAGTTAAGGGCTTTGTGGCTCTCGAGGGGGCAAATACAACAACTTCCCCTTCTATGTTTTACCCTATTAAAGGGGGAACTGGTCTAAAAAAAAAGCTATTTAGCTAAAGTTCGATCAGGAAGGGAACAGTGGTGGGTTTTTTATAAGAAATTTCCCAGGAGCAGAAAGGAGGAGGGAAAAATTCACCCACAGAGTTTTTTTGTGTCCTCTGCTGTGCTGCTTGGAGGAAAGGGGATTCTAATAACCTCATAGGCTGCTGGGTAAACAGCAAAGGGGGCCATCATTAAAGTATTTTTCGTGCAGATGGGTTTCTAGTTGGAAACCCCATTCCAAATTGCATGAATTGAAGGGGGGGGGACATGTCACAAAAGGCCCTTTGCCAAATATTTAATTGCTTTCTGGTTAGGGAGGGAGGAATGTTTGGGAAATGATTCAGGGGCAAATGGAAGGGACTTAGTTTTAATTCCTTT
>NC_051413.1:35796355-35797280 GCF_015228065.2 Penaeus monodon
TTGAGGTATTTCCTTTGTTGTGCTTTTGTTACACAATCCTTGGTAACTTTGTTATTCTATTTCTTTTTCTTTTCTTAACTAATGGGGCCTTCTTTGTGATGAGTTGCAAAGGGGTATGGGGGAAATATTTAAAATGGAAGGAATTATTTGGTTCGACCCAAAGTTTAATAAGTATTATTATAAATTGGTTTTAATTAAGTGCTGTTAAGGCACTAAATTAATGGTCATTTCACCAACTTAAAGGGGAAAACCACACATTCTCCAAAAGGGGATTAGGGAAATCACTGTTTTTGTAAATTTAATCCATTTTGTTGTTTTTTCATGGACCCAAGAGGGGGGGAAACGTTTGGGGCATTTATTAATTTCTTCAAAAAAAAAAAAACAGGTTTGTTTTGGAGGGGAAAATGGAATTGAGCCAGGGACCATGCCGGGAGATTTTCTGTGGTGGGTACGTTGAAAAAGGGAATGAAATTTTTATCTTTTAACATTTCCCCATTATTTTAAGCTGATATTTTTCTTCGGCTATCTTTAGGATTAAATTTGCTCTGTAGATTTCCATGTATTATTGAAAAAAACATTTTCTTTTATTAAAAATTGGAATTCCACTAGTTTATTTAATGTTTTTTAATTGAAGAGGGAGTCTTTATGTAGTTCATGAGGTTCAGTTTTTTCTGAAGGCCCATATTCAAAAGAAAAAATTAGACTGAGCCTGGAGCTAGAGGTAGGATAGTTAATTGTGGTCTTGCAGGGGGGGGGTGGAAAGGGCAGGGTGGGGAACTTCTAAATTAGTGTGGCTTATGAATAAAAGGGTGGATGGCCAGGGGTTTACCCAAGGAAGGAAATTGTATTTAAGGCGGTCATACTCTTCCAAAATTTGCATTATGGGGTTTTTTTTCTCCTCCAGGTTACTCAGTATTGCAAGATT
>NC_051413.1:35797329-35799287 GCF_015228065.2 Penaeus monodon
TCCAGTTTGGGGTTAGGGTAACACACTTTGTTTTTTCCCAACACAGGGTATATTTACTTTTTTCTTATTGGGGGAAAATATGGGTGGTAGTAGGGGTTTTAAAAAAATCACAAACTTCACTTTCATGTTTAATTTTGGGAGGAGGGACATGGAGTAAAAAAGTTGGATGTTGAGTGAAAGATACCACCGTTTCCTATGGGAAAACTGAAGGGGGATGGCACAGGCCAAGGTCTAAGCCCAAGGAAAAGACTGCCAAAAAGGAAGTTGGGCCAAAGCCTTCTTAAAGGGTGAAATGGTGCTTGTCGTGTTGTAGGGAACTTGCAAGCAAAGGGTTAGGTTACATGTGGACGTTAAACATGTTAGGGAGGGAAGGGTTAAGGGAGACATAAAAAGGTTTGTGGGTATTAGTGCAGGGGTAAAGGGGGTTACTTTTTGTTTAATTATTGGTTAAATTTTTAGAAGCTAATAATTTAGGTTATAATGGAAAGACAAACCACTCTTGGAAGGTTATCTTTCTGGGCAGTAGGGTTTTAATTATGGCACTTGGGAGGTCTCAGGCAGAAGGCTCGGTTTTTTCCTTTAATGGTTCATTGAGCCACTTTTCTTTGAAAAGGGTTCTTTGATATGAAATGATCCTCCATGTAAAAAACCAGTAGGTACATGAAGTGAGGAAATTAGGAAAAACTTTTTACTTTTAAAAGATCTTTTGTCTTCTCGGGCTGGTCAGCAGAGGGGGCTGTAAGTGGGACCCTCCAGACTTAGTCAGTAACTCACCCTGGCCCATAATTTGGAGTTAGTAAAAGAATTCAGGCCTGGGGTTGCAAACAGCAGAGTTTTTCTCTTGGTAGGTTGGGGAAAATTGTAAGGGAAAAACTAGTAACATTGAATCTTATGTATCCCTTTTTTGTTGTTTTTCATTCTTAATGGTATCTTTAAAAATTTATTTTAAAGTAGATTGTTCAAGTGGTTTACTCTTGGGTAATATAGCAACTTTTTTTTTGTTAACACTCTAAACTGTTAATGTACATGGGAAACACAGAACCATCCCATGTAAAGTGCTAGCGACCAAAATTTTAGGAAAAGGCCCCCCCCCCCCACACTTTGTTGTTATAAAAACTAATAAAAATTTTTAACAGTAGGAACCAATGGGCCTACATAAGTACTTTTTGTCATTTTTCTGATTTAAATTAGTTCAGATAGTAAAAAAAGAAAGTAGTTGAAACAAGCAAGTTTTTCAGTCATTACCAGAATTTCTCAAGTAGCTTTCACATGCGGTTAGAATGTTGTAGTTTTGTGATGTGCAAATGTGTATATTCTATATGGTTTTATGTTTTAACATGTTAACATGAAAGGGGACATAACAAGAATAGAAGATGTATTGTTTTATACTGGTCTCAAAAAAAACTTGGCAGCTTACAAAAGGTCTGCAGACTTTGACTATTATTCCCCACTGCAGTTTTCATAGTGGAAAAGGGACAGTGTTAAGGTCCTCCAACTACTATTCTAAATTTAAATTTGTGGCTCACAAGTGAATGAAGTTATATTTTAGAGCAAAATTTTTACACTTGTGGAGTAAGTGAAACCCTCAATGGCCTTTTGACTGATTGTGATATTAATGGAAGCAAAGGATGTTTTCAATATTTTTGTACATGAGATATAGTGATGAGTGTTACTGTACAATAACAGAGAAGTGGGCTGAATTTGACGTTTGTTTATTCATGGTTGAGGACAAATGTTACCTCTTTTCCCAACATTATTTTTTATTATTACAAATATTGATGCCTCATGATTTGTACATAGGATTCTATGTCTTCTAATAGTATATACTTGTTAAATACATGAAATAAATAAAATGCTAATAAGTATTAGCTTTTTTATATATTCCTTTTGTGCAGTGTTTGGTGGTCTTATTGGCTTCTTATATGTGTGAAAAGGTGAGTCCAGTGGACCTAACACTA
>NC_051413.1:35800014-35800953 GCF_015228065.2 Penaeus monodon
GAAGGTTACCAGACTGCCAGAAGGCAGCCAGGGTAATGCTTGAGCAAGAATTTTATTGCCAGACATTAGCAGGCATTGCAAGAAAGTGATATTGCTTGGACATGTTAAGGTGATCTTCAAGGTGAACATGAAACACTATGAAAACCATCAAGATAAAACCATATTTCATGATGATCTATCTACTTGGCTGCATGTTCCATTCAGTTTCACTGAAGTTTGATGTCACTTGATTTGTAACATATTGCCTTTTGTGCAAGCCTTACCTTTAGTATCTAGTAGACCCACACTGATCAGGGCTTTTCATAAAAAAGAATGAGAAGAAAAATCAATAATTTGCCTTCTACATTTTCAATTTTGTCATATCATAGTTCTTTTATTTAAGTAATACTGCCAGCAGTCAATGTGAATGCAAAGTGGAAGGTGACAGAATTGTGCTTTGCATCTTTGCTGCAGTTATTTCATATATGGGTATAGCATGGGTACAAAAGTGAGATAATGTTAGATGTTGTTTTTAGTGGACAGTGGTGCTTATATGGTTTATATTTTTGCCTGTAAAGCTCACGGTTTACTGCTATGATATTAATTTTAATTTCTCCACAAGAGCCTACTATGCAAAAGCATCTATTTTGTATGTAAGCCCTCTGGAAGTGACAGAAAAATAGCTTTAAAATTTATCACTTGTCTGCAGCAAAATAGTTAGTTCTAATAGTTATCTATAGTCGGTATCATTTCTTGATGAAATTAAGAAAGACAAGTGGAAAGTGGCTTTGAGAATAGAAACAAGGAAAGCTCAGGAAAGGAAGATCAATTGCTATAAGCTTTAACTATTTGAGGTAAGTGATGAATCAGAAAAACAGCAAAGGGAAAAGAAGTACAATATAGTATTATCAGTAGTAAATAGTTTGTAATGTGATCAAGTAAACTGTTGAAGCATTGTTA
>NC_051413.1:35800987-35801272 GCF_015228065.2 Penaeus monodon
CACATCACCAATCTTCTATATAGGCTTTGTTGATAACTTAAAGAAGAAAGCATTTTTATCAGTACACTGAAGCAGCCTTTTCTTTATTAATTGTGTTTTGTTACATCACTACACAAGCACTTCAACTGAAAGGTTCAGTTGAGAAGTATCGACTATTAACTCTTCCCCATTGGCCCGCATCCCTCACTTGCCCCCTCCCCCCCCCGTGCGGATCATTATGGCAAAAAGTGTTACAAACACTTGTCCAAACCTCCACCCACTCGCATCAGTACACTGTCGATGTCA
>NC_051413.1:35802186-35802259 GCF_015228065.2 Penaeus monodon
GGCCGCTGTTTTTAGAACCAACACGAAGCCCACGTGGAGCTTAATTTAGCTTGGGTGGTATAGCAGGTATTTT
>NC_051413.1:35802462-35802565 GCF_015228065.2 Penaeus monodon
ATATGGCGGATCGTAAGCATAAAATGTCAGCTATACCACCCAAGCTAAATTTTGTTCCACGTGCCTTCTATGTGGGCTCCTCGTTGGTTCTGAAAGCACTGCC
>NC_051413.1:35803140-35803240 GCF_015228065.2 Penaeus monodon
TTACTGATACCGATGGAACTAAAGCTGCACTCAGTCGCCCCCTGCCCTAATTGCTTTGGCCTTGCAGGTTGGGAGGCTACGAGTTCTGCGAGGGAAGGAC
>NC_051413.1:35803376-35803493 GCF_015228065.2 Penaeus monodon
GCTGGAAGGCTCCGCGGCCTTCGAGGGACCGGGATGAGCCTCACTCGCCTGGCGTTGCGGCGCCGACTGACGCGGCCTCTGCGCCTGCTGGCCGCGGAGGTCACTGTCTCCCAGATC
>NC_051413.1:35803832-35805677 GCF_015228065.2 Penaeus monodon
ACACACACAAAAAAACGCGCTTAAATTATTTATCTTTGGAGTTTGTCCTCATCGCTTCAGTATGTATTTTGATGTTCCAGTATGTGCTAAAGCACACTCCTGTGGTATGTTCTGAAATACATTCTACTCTGTGTTTTGTCTCTGTTCCAAAAATCCTTTGTACTTGATGGTAGCCATTCTGTTCCTTTCTTCAAGTCCTTTCGCCACCTGTTTTCTCTTCCTGATCCTGCTCATGGCCTCGGCCAGTCTTCCGGTCCTGCTTGCGTTTGAGATTTGACACGCATCCTCGTCCCCGGAATCTGTGTCTTATTCAAGCTTTTTGTCAAACATGATGCTGACCATTTCGCCCACCTTTGCCACTGTAGCAGAGCCCGTGTCCTTCTCCAAGTTCCTTTGTTTATATTGCTTCAGACATAGAAGATATCCGTCTTTCGTTTCTTCAATATAGATTAATGCATTCTTTCACTTATACCTGGCATAACTCAACGGACATCCTGTATATGCACGTAGGCAGGCAGCATAATAAGAGCAAAATATTTGACGTAGCATGCTAGTCTCTTGCTCTACCACGAAACAAACTCCCGGCGTTACAGGTGCAGTCCTCGGCGGCGCCTGCGAGGGGACAGGCGCACCTCCGCCTCCTCTGCGCCCCCGACGTCGCCCCCTCCTTCCCGACTGCCCCTCGCCTCCTCTGCACGGCGGCCGCGGGGACGCTGGGCGGGAAAGACCACTCACTTGGTAAGCCTCCTTCGTATACAAGTAGCATAGCTGGTACTCACCCAGTTAGCTAGGGAAACTCATTAGAAGAGATTGCCTGAAGTGAAATTAAGAGGGTCTTCGGGAGAGAAAGAGAGCGAGTGTAGGGCGAGGGCGCGGGGAAATCTAATGAAGCGAGTGGCATAGCTAGAGAATAAAGGGCTCGGGAGGTTATCTTCCTTAAGGGCCCCCTGTACTTTTAGGTATGTACAGACAAGCGTCGTTTCGGGCCTCACTCTATCCAGGAGCCTGGGGGGGGGGGGAGTAAGGCTCGCTCACAGTGTCACCATTCTCTCAACAGGCCAAGTGATTTACACGATATGACAAAGCCTAAAGTGAAATCTCAGAAAAAAGGAAAGAGAATTAAATCTTTACTGATGTATTTTCTCAACTAATCATCAAGATTTATGAATTTACTAACACGCCCTCACACAGATAAATCGAAGTCGACAATCCCAGTAGCTCTTATAATGCATGAATCCAGGATGATATACTTGCCTGATATCAAGTATGTTAGCTGCTCTGCTACTGACTACTATGGCATTAAACTTTTCTTAAATGCCTGTATGCTATTGGTCTTCTGACAGAGGAAAACCGCTAAAACTTGAAGTGATGTATTGGTAATCATACCCCCTGCACACGTTACGTCCATATTACGGCCATATATATAGCAGCACACACACATATATAGACTAGAAATAGAAATCTTTGTGAATTCTAGTTAATGCAGTGTCTCCAGTGTTGGTGACTCATTGTTAACATTATAAGAATCGCAGAGCAATACCTCCCTTTCTCTCCGTAACTTTTCCTCCTGTGGCAAAGGACAAAGAAGGCGCACCACTGCTACCGTCCGTGCTTGGTTTCAGCTTCGCACTGGCCTTCAGCAGCCGAGGTTGTGGAGGCCTCCCCGGGGGCGACGTTCCTGCGGGTCCAGTTCGGCGATGGGAGCAGCCATGACTTCCCTTCCTGCTGGCTCAGGGACAACTGCCAGTGCGAGCTCTGCTACGACCACAAGTCCTTCACGAGGAGGCTTGTGCTCGACGACTGGGACCAGGACGACTATCCGGTCCGTGTGGAGGTCAGCAGCCC
>NC_051413.1:35806196-35807977 GCF_015228065.2 Penaeus monodon
CTCCGCAGCCCCTGCCCCTCCTTCCCGGCCTTTGAACCGTGACTCCGTCCCAGTGATCCCCGCAGGTGCTGGCTCCTGAAGTGCGGCTGAAGTGGCGCAGCGGCCACGAGAGCCTCTTCCACGGCCGCTGGCTCCGGGACCACGCCTTCGCGGAGTCTTCCCGCGGGAGACAGAGGGCCTTCGCCGCCCTCGCCAAGGTAGGTCTCGTGTCCTTTTCTCCTTCTGGGCCCGGGTGATGAGACCTTTTTCATCACTCACTTAGTTGACTGTGTTCTTCGTTGTTTCAAGACAGATGTGCAACGTTTAATCGAGAGAGAGAGGAAAAAAATGCTAAAGGACATTGCCGCTCTTCCCCTTTTCACAGGCACATCGAACTGCTCATACTCACACCTGAATGCTTCCTCTTTTTCGTATTGATAATTTTCTTCCTCTGTCACTTCTAATGCGCTAATAACAGAGAGTAATGTGAAAAAATAGTGTAGAGTTGCGATTAATTCAACCCAGTTGTATGCACCTATTTTGATTCACGATCTTTTATGGACTA
The DNA here is from genome assembly GCF_015228065.2 of Penaeus monodon. Classification (NCBI taxonomy): domain Eukaryota; kingdom Metazoa; phylum Arthropoda; class Malacostraca; order Decapoda; family Penaeidae; genus Penaeus; species Penaeus monodon. The sequence goes on from NC_051413.1 coordinate 35,806,741, forward strand.
CTTAATATTTTTTCTTACCTTTCCGTGTTTTCATCTGGACTTCTATTTAACTATTTTATCGAATAAGGGATGTAATCTCGCTTTTCTTGTCCTTTTTCTATTTCCTGGCAATAGCACTTTCCATTTTTCCCCGTGCAAGGCCCATGAAGACTGGTGTGTAATGCATGTGGGAAGTTCTATTATTATAAATCCAAATACGCCAGACGATACAGCAAACGACGTATCTTTGTCTACAGTTCTACTTACTCCGCAGGACCTGTGGGGACCAGGCTTCACCGTGGATGCCTTTGAGTTTGCGGAGCTGATGGAGGATGAAGCAACTCTCCTGAAGTGGCTGGTCAGCTTGGAGAAGAAGGGCATCACCCTGATCAAGAACACGCCTCAGGAGCCCAAAGCTTGCTTCAGCATCGTCAATAAAGTTGGCTTCGTTAAGCCCACGCATTACGGGTGAGCTTTTTTTGAAGTGCGAAGCGCAGCATTGCCTCGCCCTCGCTAGGGACCTGATCTGAGACGAAGGAAACAGAGCTCAGGGAACCAAACGCAGAAAGGTACAGCCTGTTTTTCCCTTGGAAGAAGGGGTTCTCTTTCGCCTTCTGTGGTGATGGAGAGAAGAGAGAGGAAAGCTTTCTTATAATTTCACTGTTAATTGCACTTCTTACTTCACAGCTCCGTCACCGTTCTTTTCATTAAAAAGCGTTAAAGTTGGAGGGAAAGTAAGGAAGTTGGTGGAAACCATAGTCGCCATACAGAAAAGATATGGAGGAAAATGAATAATTTCGCAGTCAGAGGGGTATAATTACATTGTTCTTAGAAGTGGGATGGTTGTGCACCTAGACTACCCATTGGCATAAGAAAAAGCAAGACGTATCGGTATATCTAATGTTCTTATTTTCATGATAGTCATTCGAATCTTCTATACAGATACCTGGCTAGGCTATAAATCAATAAGAGTAATTTTAATGCACAGCAGCTATTGCATTTACCCTTTTCTGAACTAACCCAATCAACGTTATTGCAGGATGCATTACCCCATCAGGAACAAGGTCGGAGCAAACAGCCTGGCCTACACAGACTCCAGACTGGGCATGCACAATGACCTCCCTTACTACCATCATGTGCCAGGGGTAAGGTGCAATCCACGTTTCCTCTCCTATTTAGAGATATGGTCTTCCATTTTCGCTAGAATAACCATATATGAATATATAATAGAAAGGTAATATATACATGCACACACACA
>NC_051413.1:35808128-35811329 GCF_015228065.2 Penaeus monodon
AGATATATTCATAGGAGGGGTGACTGATAAGTTTTAGTCTCCAGAAAATGATATCTAATAGAAATCCTTCACTTATTTAGTTTTCAACATAAGCTTCCTGCAAGTCTGCACACCTCTTCCACTGGTGGCGGAGTGTCTGGGAGAGAAATCCTTGGCTGGGGCCTTGAGGTACGCGTCCACCCTTCCATGACCTCCTCACCGGTGGCATAGTGTTGTCAGGTTCCAGAACAGGAAGGAGTCAGGAAGTACAGCTGGTGAGGGATGAGCTGGAACACCACGCTCAGGGAGATTTTACCATCGCTACCACTAAGGTGTGGGTCGGAGATTTGTCCTGATGGATTTGTCCTGACCTCTGGTCAGCATTCTTGACCTGCTGCTTGGTCTCAGGCTAGTAATAATTGACCAAGGACTCGTAGTCTGCAAGACTCTGCCTGTCATACTTGGATTATCTGACGCAGCGTTTGACGGTGTTTTTACCCTCAGCTGAAGATGCTTAATCACAGATCGGTACTCTAGTTATTCCATTTTCTGGACACCTGACTAGTACGTTCGATTCAAGAACTAGTTAGAGGGAAGCAAAAATTGTTAGGATTAAGAAACTTGCTTTTAAACTGAATTAATTTCAGTTTGGCATCTTAATCCATAACCTTTTTTTCCGTATTTAACGTTATTTTAATTTGTGTTTATTTAGGTATATGAAACACAACCTTATGTTTTCTTTTGGTTACTGATACTCTCTTTATAGTGGCACCACACACCCTGCCGACTACATTAACCTAGTCAGTCCCTGTTCCTTTTTGAACTGTATGTTTGGGAAATTTACTAGCGCGGCTCTTTTCCAACAAGTATTTCACTAATTTATGTGTCTCATAAGTACTGTTCAGTCCTGACTCTACATTATCTGTTCAGACAAAGTTCATTATCCAGATCATCGTCTGTTCTAGTATTTGTCTCTTTCAACATTGATGAAGAGGCGTTTACAAGGGAATTTTGCTTATTTTCATGTTTCGCGTTATACTTCATTATGACTAACCCGGACTCAAGGCTTAGGTGATCACAGTGACCTTCCATCTGACGGATTCGTAAAAAAAGTTCAAGCAAACCCTGATTTAATTGCAGTTGAATACATGCGAAATATATTTCCACTTAAAGCATTTCACACAATTCAGACGACTTTGAGGATATGATAAGGCCTTTTTGGAATGGCAACATACATTTATATTTGCATTTTCAGTGACTTCGAGTTCGCTGCCCTCAAATGCCTTTTGGTTATGAAATACCTTTAAATTCATCAAGTCAAATCAAGCATCTACTCGCGAAATAAACTGGTTTCACACAAGTTGTCAGAATAAATGAGACTTTTATACACGAAGTACTACACAGATATAGAGGTGACTGCAGAGAGCACATGTGGAGCCAATTTGACATTCCTTCTTTTTGAGTCCTTCACATTTGTCTCTCTGAAAAATGATTTGGTACTTTCTGGTCACGGATACTGCTTGTGAGGAGATGCTTGCAATTTTTCTTTCCATCTGGCAGCATAAGTATATTATAAAGAAACCTGTTTCTAGTAGTTTTTATCAGATGAAGGCTATCAGCCATGACAGATTTGCCTTTTTAGGTGAGCTGGGTTTTGGAAGCTATTTGTGGTGGTACCGTAAACTGAAGACTCTAAGGTCACTCACCGTGGTAACAACAGGAAAGACAGCTGATTCTATACATTTCATATAATAAATATGTAAATCTTTGTTCATGGGCAATCGAAATAACACGAAGTTAAACTACTTCCATTCAGTAATTAAATCCTCGCATCATGATACTGAACACTATCCTATTCCGTACTTGTATCAACTTCATATCTAAAGAGGTTCATCGACTTTTGGAAGCTCAACTAGTCATTGTAGAATCCAAATGTAGAATTCCACATTTGCTCTTTTAAGAATCTAAATGCTTTGGGGACTTCAAATTCCTCAAAGTTAAGACATCTCGAATGTCTTCCTCTCGCCATCATATCCCTGGCATCCTCTCAAGCAGAATGGTCTTCTGAGTAGGTAAGAGAACAGTCCCGAGCGGATTCTTTACGTTATGAAGGGTTTAGCTGGCCGTCAGGAGGTGCTCCTTGAACTCTTTACTCCCTGGTTTGGAGAGCGTCTTCACTTCTTCTCGCCTTCAAAGCCTGCCGGCTTATTGTTCGCTTCCTATACCTTCCTTTGCCGGTTTATTATATTTGCAGATAATACAGTTTCCCTCTGGGTATATTGGTTTCGTCTTTGTTTCAGTTGGTCATCTTGTTCCGAATAGCATTATTATTTACAGCAAATGCTTCAGAGGTAAATACCAGGTGACCAAGGCCTATAATAACTCGCGCTGAGTAATGGTGTTGTATTCCAGTTTACATAACAATAATAGCACACAAATTTATGATATATGAAGTACTTAAAAAGACAAATAAGGGTAAATAATATCCATTTACAATTTTCTAATTTTCAAGAAAGTGAACAAGAGATAGAGATAGGGTAATGGGGTAGGTGAACATGAGATGCTTATATATATCATTATACTTTACTGTTACTATACTGCAATCAAGCCTTTCATAACACTATCACTATCCCCCTACTGATACGAAGCTTTCCATAATACAACTAGTAAGATAGTTGCACTGCCTTCCGTTCCAATGCCAGATTGGAAAGCCAACATGATTTACATTAACCAAATTTAATAAAATACCTTCTTTTTAGTACCAGATACGAAAAAATATTAGTACTTTCGAATATTGCTTACCTTCTAACGCAGATGTTTAGTTGGTGAATTTCATGCTGCAAAGTTTTAAGGTGTTGAGCTACAGGTTCATCAAATGATTCAGATGCCGTTCACATTCTGCACTGCGAAAGTGGCCGCTGTGAATTCTTGCTCTGTCAAAGTTTGCTATTTTCTTTCCACATAGGTTCAGCCACTTTTCTCTTTCTTCTCCATCCCTCGGAAATCTGTGATTAATTACATTCACAGGCCAGTCACTAAAATGCATCTAATATAGGTCAGGCATTGAACATGACGCCAGATCGCGCGTCTGGAACAGAACACTGGCAGCCAAATTGACTGAGGTTCCGGTCAGGCACACGTTCATACCGACTTCTTGACTAAGTGTAACATTTTAAACATTGCAACAGCTGGATTTTTTTTCTTATTTCTTACCCCCCTTCT
>NC_051413.1:35811444-35811567 GCF_015228065.2 Penaeus monodon
TGCGTGTGCGTATGGTCACACAAGACACACATACGTGTACATAGCAGAGGAGGAGCAAACACAAACTGATCAAAGAATAAAGATACGATAAATAAGGAAGACAGACAGAGAAACAGAGAGATT
>NC_051413.1:35811661-35812530 GCF_015228065.2 Penaeus monodon
CGCATGCTTAAATAAAATGTGGACTTCATGCATTAACTTCTTACCATATCGATATGCTTAGCCACATTTCTGATTCCACTTCTGCACAATATACAACTATGGGAGTTTCATTTTATGATTACTGACGATATCTGTGGACGCTAAATGTTACACGTTATTGGAAGAAAATGGGACATATTAGAAGGTGAGCTACAACAGTTTCAAATAAAATGTTTGGCGACAGAATTTGCATATTGGGGGGTAACTATGAATCACTGTGGCACATGACATTGCATTTGTGATATTGCTGTTTAGATATGGCTAAACTAATTAGTTAGAATGGAATGCAGGAAATAACTATATTGCACGATATTCATTTCAAGATATACCCACTTCCAAGTAATATAGCAAGAAATTTAGCAGTTCAAAAATGCCGACATTAACAGTTCTTAATCGTCAGGCTTACTACTATCAATATATAATGCATACATTACACATTGTAATTCAGTGTGAAACGCTAAATTTGTGAGATCGGAATTTTTTAAAGCATACCGAAAGTGATATCCACAAGCGGAATAAGCCAAGAACGTTACTGTGTAATATTACAAGCCCTGTTTAGTCCTCAGCTTCAGTAGAGAGAGTGAATATCAAAGGAACCCGGTCTCGCTTTGCAGATCATCTTCCTGCACTGCCTGATCCAGTTCGAGGGCGCGGGAGGCGAAAACGACCTGGCCGACGGCTTCTACGTGGCGGAGCACCTGAAGCGGCACCACCCGCGCGAGTACCGCCTCCTCACCGAAACCCCCGTCTACTTCTGGAACAAAGGCTCGGCTCTCGTGGCTCAGGAAACCACACAGTTCCACAAGCTGCTCAACATCCCGCTCATTGTG
>NC_051413.1:35812590-35812858 GCF_015228065.2 Penaeus monodon
CGTTACATTTTGGGGTATCCTGGTGGCTTAGGTTGGTAATAGAGTACGGCGAAGATTTCACGAGGACCGCAGCACAGGGTAATAGTGGTTCTCCTACGTTAACGAAGGCAAGGGAGAAAATACCACTGGTGATGGTGTGGATAGCTATAATAGCATTCACAATGAAGATGTGGATAGTGGTGAGATTAATCAAAATGATATGGAGGATGACAATGATACTAAAGATAATGGAAATGCTATATGGTCACAATTCAGAACTGTTACCAAG
>NC_051413.1:35812878-35814367 GCF_015228065.2 Penaeus monodon
GGACTATGGGACTGATGTCATATTTGATAACAAAGATCTTGAATATTATATCAAAAGTAGTGGCAGAAATCATTATAGCTATTAGAAGAGCAATAGTAATTGCAATTCTCGATATAATATTTAAGATGATAATATACATGAAATATCGATAGGATAATGGCGACCACAATGATAACAACGAAAAAGATGGCTGATGATGGCTCTGTAAACGGGACTTAACTTTATTTCCTTCTTAATTTCTTCCCTGACACTTTTCACTAGTCAGCCGAGCTTCCCTCGACCTCCTTTAAATGCTCGCCCTCGCCGTTTCTGATCCGAAGGAAGTGTTTGTAGCCTTGCGTATGCCTATTGCTACACAAAGTAGCTCTTGAACCTTGTACAGTGAATGCCCTTTAACGTCGGGCCATGGAGAGCTGTTCTTTTCACACTCGTCGCCAGGTTCTGTCTGCGAGTGACGTGCTGCCCCCAAGGGCGAAAGGCTCCACAGGTGGGTCTGACAAGCTCGGTCGCTGGTGCCTTTGGGGGGGTGCGGCCTTTCAAGCCTAAATTCGTGATTTTCCTCCTCCATGCAAAATCCTGATTGCTCCTTTACCGAGAATTCCATAAACGAGATGTGAAATCTTCATTGCGCTTCCTTAATCTCTCAGCTCTAAGATTACTGCGTAGCTTTATTTTGACTCAGATCTGATCGACATAATTACTCTACAGTACTGACTTCTGATGGTACTGTGGGTCTGAATGTTCTTTTCTGTTATATTTTTCCCTTTTCTTTTTGCTAGTAGTCTAAGTTGGGGGAGAAATTTTCTTCTTTAAAACGCCATGTTAAAAGAACCGTGATAATATTGTTAATTGCAATAATAATCAAATATAACGATAAGAGTAACAGCAAAAATATCAGCAGTAACGATTTTTAATTTTGCACTTTGAAATGCCCATGATATAGATAGTAACTAGAAGTCACGCATTTTCCTGAAGAACAACGTCTACTTAATTCGAGAAACCGATACTGCTGACACTTGATTCATCTCCGTGTTGGTTTCAGCGAAGATCAGGCGGGCCGAGTGGTGCGCGTCAACAACTCCCAGCTGAGGGACTCGCACCTGGACTTACCCCCCGAGACGGTCAGCGACTGGTACCGCGCCCTCCGCCTCTACAACGAGGTCATGGAACGACTCTCTATCAGGCTGAAGCTCAACGACGGTGGGTTTTTGGTTGTCTCTGAAATACTGAGGTCATGATTAACATGGCAGGGTTCACGCATTCATGTTTGTAGCTTGTATGTGCTATGCAGTATTTATTTTCTTTGAACTCTCTATATAACAGGTATGATGAAGAATGCCTTTTGGTAACAGAAAGTATCTATTGACTTAGGCAAGGTGTGGGAGACAAAATGTGATTTTTAATAGCACATAAGGGCTGCAAGTCCACAGGACAAACAAATGCAAACTGAAACATCCACCGAGATATTATTAAAAAATAAAAAAGGATA
>NC_051413.1:35814454-35815296 GCF_015228065.2 Penaeus monodon
TATATTCACAAACACAAGTTTACATATACGTCTGAAGGAAACCATCTGATAACTACGGGTCGTGTCAGTGGACGCCCATGTTACCCTGCATATTTTCCCCGCACATCTCCAACGGCGCCTCGGAATCTTTGCGCCCGTTTGCAACGCCCCTTCGCCGACCTCCTCTCCCCCCCGCAGGTGAGACGCTGGTCATGGACAACACCCGACTGCTGCACGGGCGCACGGCCTACGAGGGGGGGAAGGGGGAGCGCTACATGGATCAGACCTACCTCGACTGGGACGAGGCACTCTCTACGCGAAGGGTCCTGCAGGAGAGACTCCGGGCCCACGCGGAGTAACGCCTTGGACAGCGGAGGGAACAGCAGTGAGCAGTGGAGGACGCTCTTTGCGAGAAGTGTATGCTGATTCAGTGATGTTATAGCTAATACGAGAGGTGCAGTAAAAGCGACAAATAAATGTTTATTAGGCATTAGTCGTTTTAAATTATCCCGAAATCATTAGGAACAAGTTCATACAAAAGCAAGGAGCTCGTTTAAGATATGTCGACTTTTCACCATCCGCCCGGCAAGACATCATGGTTTCAAATAACCTTTGGCATCAACGAATGTTTTCACTCGTCACCTGGCCAGATGATGAGTGTTTATTTAGCAACAAATAATTGTGTATGCTTTGTTTACGAGTTTGTATAATTACGGAACAAACTTTAATAAAAACCTTATGAGTTTCTGTCTTGAGCTCCCCAAAAGTTGCATTTACGGGACACGACATTTAGACTAAACTGTATATACTTTTTGTGAGATTTATTGTGTGCCTATTCTTTGTTTGAACAATTGTGTGTTTTG
>NC_051413.1:35816045-35816350 GCF_015228065.2 Penaeus monodon
TAGTCATCGAGCCTTGCGTCCACCTCTCTGTCTTTTACCATAAACCATACCCATTACTATATGTTTTCCCAAACCATTACTTCTTACCACGAGTATGTACTTCAATTTACGTGTGTCCATGGTGTTTAATATTCTCCCATGTGTGTCTAGCTGTATTGGATCTAATATGCAATTATTTGTCTTGTGATCGGTCCAACTAACACGCCTATAACAACACAGGTCTCCATTACCCAACCTTAACTGGCAATGGAAATTTTTTTTTCGTTTTTATTAAAATAGATTTGTCTTTCCAGACGTTTGTTCAT
>NC_051413.1:35820789-35822386 GCF_015228065.2 Penaeus monodon
GAATAGTAAACGGGAGACAAAAAATGTCATATATTAGGTGTTTGCATAAACTGTTATGAATAGAGGAAATACAATAATGATTTAATGAAAAAAAGGTAATGTAATAGTTGTATGCAATTTTGTTGACGTTTTAAAGATTTTGAAGAATCCCACTATTTGTTAATGGGGTTAAGGTACGTACTTCGTCATCCTCTTGTGACTACGCCCCCGATAGACAATGCAGGCAGTGTTGGGTACATTGCTATCAAGCAACGTACTCAAAGAGTAACAACGTCTTGCGACCAGACGAAACGGGCGGAGCTTAATTTGGGGGACCGCCTATCTTCGTACCCTAGCCGAGTGTCCAACTCACCTTTGGTTTTTACACTTTTTAAACCTTCCCCTTACATGTAAAGCGGACAACGTGGCATTATATCTGCTTACCTAAGAGTTTATCCGGTGTACTCATAGAGAGGAAATAAATGTATGATTTGTAGACTTCGATTCCATTGGCGAGTGCATGTTACGGCGGTGGCAACATCTTCCTAGTCCGTGCGAATTCTCGCGAATCTTCACCGTTTTCTATTTCACAACACCCAGAATTATGTGATTCTGTTGACCACCAATGCAGGAAAGCGACTTTGAGACTGCCTTTGTGGAAGGAATTGCAGATTCAGGCAAAGAATAGATCTATTCTTGACTTAGACGTATTTTCTGTGTTTCTACAGCGCTCTAAACTCAACCAAAGCTTAATGAGAGTCGGGGTATGGCAACAGTAATACCCATATGCAGGACAGCCGTTCCTAATAACAAAAAATAAGGCCACACCGGTCACATTTTGCTTGCTCTAATCCCATCGATTTTTTTTAAATCTCCGAGGCGCTGCAGGTGGGTCTCCATTCCTTGACATAATCTCAGTAACAAAGAAAGCGGTGCTCCTCCTACGCTTTGCCGTGAGCATTTGGTCAGTTCATGTACGTTTGCGTATCGTATTAAAACGATACAGAATCATAAACCTCGGCAAATGCGATTGATAAATCCAAGCAACACGTGTCATGCAATTAATAATTTGCACCTCTAGGTTGTTTCCAATACGATACGTCTGAGCTTCAAAAACATATAGAGATATATGTAATCACGAACTACAATGCATAGTCTATTGGTTTCCACAAACCTTGATTAGCGCATTGCTATTTCAATGCAATTAAAAGCAAAAATGTATATAATGCTAGAGAGAGAGGAAGGAGACTGTCACTCCATCACGGTGCGTTGTGACGTCAGGAACGCGGCAGGTGGACTACCCCGTCAACAGCGCTACATAAGATGGGTTGAATGTTCTGTCTGGGTCTGTTTTGGGTACGTTGTCTCAGGGACGAACTGTCTGGGAACATTTTCTATGACCGAAGAGGAATACGAAAGAGAATGACAGGTTTATAGGGGTAACTTCGGCATTTCTATGACGTACTAAAATTCAGCAAGTGTCTTTTAAAAGGTGTTGTGGGCTAGTTTTCCTCATGATCCACGATAAAGATCATTGGAAAAAATCTCCAAATTTTGAAACATTGCTGACAAGAAGCAAACAGTTATATCATGAATTGTTTGTCTCCTCCTTGTTACC
>NC_051413.1:35822471-35822921 GCF_015228065.2 Penaeus monodon
TCAAACTAGATTAGCCACTTAGCATTATAGTCTACTTTATTCTCGTGTGTGTTCCCATTAGATGTACCAAATTATGCTTCATCTTACTGCATTACGCATACTTGATATATTCTTTTTTTCTACGATTGTGCATTTGGTGCCCATAGTTGATTACCCGTTGTTGATTAAGTATATTCATTTGCGAAAATTAGTGGGCATGTATGTACATATATGTATGTAGGATCTATATATATTTTTCCTACTAAAATTCTCGTTTACTGGGAAATCAATTTCATTATTGCTTGACTTTCCTATTCGATTTTCCTTACCAGCGGCTGTGCTCTTGTCATATATTCATGCAGTGACGAAAGAAGAATAAATGGCTTCTTATGTTTGATAACTAGTCTTGTATTTCATTTTCTTGACTGTGAATGGTCAGTAAGTGCGAACTGCGTCTCCAGACGCTCCCGC
>NC_051413.1:35823158-35825220 GCF_015228065.2 Penaeus monodon
TATCTGTTGCATAGTGGGCAGGAAATGGCAGCGGGCATGGACGTGGTGCTCCCTCGGTCCTTTCTTCATAAGTGTTTCTCCTGCTGCGTCTTGGTTCGGCCTGTTTCGTAGTCAGCTACCAACAGTCTTGACCACGGAGTCCCAGGCTGAGCGATCCTGCGCATCCTTCTCCTATGAGGAAGGGGTAATGCTACAGGACTTCTTGTTGGGCTTCAGTGACTCCTTGTACTGTACCTCTTCTTTTGACCTCCATGAGAACGCTTGCCATAGAGCAGTCGTTTTGGCAAGCGTCCGTCATTCGTGCCAAAAGATGACCAAAGTGGATCTTGACACTTTGGTCATCTGCAAAACCATGGTGTCAGGCACTTTGTCTTGCCACTTGACGTGTAACAAAGATCTGAGGCATCTCATATGGAATGCGTACAGCTGCTTGGCATGACGACTGCATACTGTCCAAGTTTCACATGCGTAGAGCAGGGATGGCAGCACCACAGCGCGGTACACTTTGAGTTTGGTCTGCAAGGTGAGCCCCCTTTTTTCCCAAACCTTGTCCTGAAGAAGACCAAAGGCTGTAGCCAGCTGTAATAGCCTTGCGTATCCCAAGGTCAAGAGCCAGGCAGCAGAGTTGGAGACGAATGGCAGCATGAATTGACACTCCGAGACATTTGACTCTCCGAATGAAAGCCTTCGCGAGGCATATCCTGCACAGGTTCGTGCCTTCAAGGACTCGATGCGTGAGGCGAGAGAAGCCAGGACAAAGGAAGTTTTTTTTGTCTGTCCTGTGACTACAGTGTATGTATGTTGTGTGTGTATACTTTTTTTATGTGAACGTACATACGTACTTATATGTAGGTGTGTACTTTTGCACCTGCTTGTATGCCCTTACATGTCCTCCAACTCCAACAATTACTATTGTAGATTCTTATAACTCAAACATGCTGATGCCATAACCAAAGGACTCACCACGGCGTTTAACACTGATGTGCCCTTTGGTGAACAGGAGAAAAGACTCCTCAGCACACGTATTCTTTTTCATTACATTTATTATCTCCATTGAATATGCACAAGTATCAGCATGCAGTCTACTTCTAATGCAATCCCCTGCATTTTGTTTAAGCAAGATTTTGGAAAGGGGTATTTTGACAAATATACGGAGTAAGATCCCACGCCATTATCCGCTTGAATGATGGCAAGAACAGAGCCTCTGACGGGCGAGCTCCATGAAGGTATCAAGAGCATCTGGCCAACTTCAGAAACACCGAGGGGTATACTTTAAAGAGGAATCCTTAATTCCTTTCTTAATCGATGTACTCATTGCTGATCTCACTTCCATAACCGACAGGCACACCTTGTTGGCATATGCTGATAATGAGTTGACTGATGCTGACAGGAGTCAAAAACAAAAACACTTGATCTCAAAGTTAGCTTTTCAAAGACTGAAATAATCCAAGAGACACATTCTCGCGACCCTGCGATGCTGACAGAATGGATTAATTCCAGGCACACCATTGCCTGAGAGTAATTCATTATTTTTGTAAAGATCAAAACTAAGCTTTAGCCAAATTCAATAAAGAACAAATAGCACTTTTCAGGCACCTCACTTCACCTTCACCTACAGCATTCCTTAACAAGCCCCTGCTCTATATCCGGAAAGCAAACAACCATCGTTCATGAATACAAGATACAGTGCTATTAGGGGGGAGTCGAGACAATTACGATGTGGAAGACCAATAATGGCAGTCCGCAAGACTTCGAACTCATTATATTTGGCTTTGCTAGTAATACAATACTAGTCAAGTTCACGTGTCAAACATAAAGCAGAGGTCTCGGAGACTCGAGGCACTGCAATATGCTTTGCAAAAAAGAGACATCTTAGTCCAAGAACTTTTGTTTTTGCTTTTTCTTTTTTGGTAAACAGGGCGATGGTGACTTCGAATTTTACCCCATTTTAATTATCTGAAAAAGAGTATTTGCTAAAGATACCAGGAATAGGATTTTCCAAATTGGAAAATTTGTAGTGATTTAAGTAATTATCTCAAGACCTAAATAAGGCTTGCAACTA
>NC_051413.1:35826491-35827726 GCF_015228065.2 Penaeus monodon
GCATAACTGAATTATTTGTAATTTTGATACAATGTGCGTATAATGTATAACTGATGTGAAATATTTAGTCAACAAACATTAATTTTCTCACTCTAATCATGGATTGCTATTCTCAATGTTGCATTGTAACAGAGCCAGAGTGCAGTTATGCAACGTGCGGCTACTTCAGATGCAGTGTCAGAAACCGGCTGCTCGTGACTTGTGCGTGTACGCCAGGCACGGGTATGGGCAGGATGGGCTCTGGCTGCCCTCGCAATGGGAGGAATGAGCGCGGAATGGTGCCATGATGGTGAGCTCGTCCTCTTTGGAATCCGGCTTTGTCATTCCCTTTGTCTTCTGTCAAGAGACGCTTTGTTTGCCTGCTTAGACATCGAAAACAAAGCAGGGGAATGGCAGCCTTGCAAAGGCTTGATGCCATGTCAGCCGGACTCTTCACATCTCTCAAAAGGCTTGTTCATTTCTCCCGGGGAATCCTTTCATATGCCAACAGGATTTCAGAATGACCCGAGAGGGCATCAGGTCCTCACTGAGGTTGCTTCCTGACCGAGGTGTCCGTGCAAGCCTGTGTATTGAAAGGCCAAAGTTCAGGAGTCACGACTTCAGTAACTTCCTGCATCGAAAGGATGTTCATCATGACATCCTGTTCCCAATGCAAGCAGAGTAATAGTCCCCTGGAAGCAACAATGAAAGCGACGAAACACCGTTTCATGAAAGTTGCTCTGTCTGTACAGTTATGTATTCTTGCACACATCTCGTACTTTGCTCCAGAAAATACAGATGCAAATGGAGATGTGTCATCACTGCAAACCCGCATGGACGCAGGCTGTCAGGGTATTATACGCCACACACACTTGAAGCTTATCGCTTTCTACGATAAGACCCCAAATTAAGAGCTTGTCTTCAAACAATGGGAGGCACTTGGAGCCGCGTCTACCGCGCCAGGATGTCTTTAGTGACGAGCGGAGAAATCGCTTCCCGCGAGTGGTGTCTGCTCCATTCCTTGCGTCTATAGCGGAATTTCAATGGTGATGCCCCCAGCCTCTCTTCTCAGGACTCTCGTGGCTATCCCAGAGATCATGGCCCCAGACGGGCCCTTGGACATTGTACTCTTGTGTCTGTAATTGAGGGAGTGTAAGACTTTTAGTAACAGTACCAATACTAACTGTACATATCAGAATTACCTAACTACGCGTTAATGTGTCTCCAGGAAGTGCTGCCTCTCTATATTTGGTAAA
>NC_051413.1:35827765-35828497 GCF_015228065.2 Penaeus monodon
TTAATATTTTCCGACACCTTTTCAGCCTGAAGCACACAGAGCTGGAAAAGCCACTCAAAAGTCTGTCAAAGCTATCTCGAATCTTTCACCAAGTAGACCATTGCATATCACTGGACAAAAGAAATAATGTAATGTAATATGCAGCCAAGATAACTGAGGTGAAGATTTCAGGAGTAGTACCAGTGAGCAGAAGCATAGTTCCTATCACCTTATAAATAATTATTGACTATGCAGTATTTCATGCTAATACTAGTTAAAGTTTGTCATTTACTGCTCATTTCGTGATTAGACTCTCCATATCCCAGTGATAAACTTTAAGAGTTCGATCTGACTTTACTAGGCACAAAATGACCTCCTTAAACGATGTCATAGGTTATATAGCCCATGGCCAGACCTGTCAAAGTGTGGCATGAAGAAAAGTCTGCATGTTACTGATAAAAGAACACTAACTCAGGTTATCGCAACTAAATCAGGTTATTATTACATACAGTATGTCAAACTATTTTTGGTAGTTTTTGTGAGCTCTACTGTGAAAATGATTTAAAGTTATTTGATGCTTGTAAATTAGAATTCTTATTTTCGGGGGGGGGGGGGGGAGTGGCTACCCCAAAATCTGGTAATTTGTGGTTTGTGGTGCGAAGAGGAGACGGACGTGGCTGGAGCATGACCGGGGAGTGGCTGAGGGAATAAGAGAGAAACCTAATCCCCTCAAATCTAAACGCTTCTCTCATA
>NC_051413.1:35828691-35829240 GCF_015228065.2 Penaeus monodon
TACTGTGAGTAAGGAAACTTGGCGCGCTACGACCTTAGATCACGAAGCACGGAATTGCACCTTCACTACTTAATACTTTTATGTTGCTTCCGTTTCTCACATCCTTCATGCGAGAAATATAAAAGGGTAGTGATAGAAAATATGAGGGATGGTAAGTGTAAACGTCAGGTGATGCGTCGCCTACTTTGCCTTAATAGCATTTTAATTTCTTCTAGTTTGGGGAGAACAAATGTGAACTCCAGGTTATATATCATGCGCTTTATCAGAATAAATAACATACTAATCGGCGTATCCTATACTTATCCTGGTGATGCTGCTCCCTGGGAGAGTCGTCCTGTGGTGTCTTTGGTATGCCTGTATTCAGTAATGTAATATACTGATGATAGTCATCAACAATATTAGATATAACATGTAACAGATATAACGTTGACAGATGAGCAACTCTCTGCTCAGTGACGTGGCTGAAAAATATATAGTTACCTGCGTAGAGTTTTCATTTCTGTGTAGTCCAAAAGTAAAACTTCCCTTTGGACGAGGATTCCATCTCCT
>NC_051413.1:35829540-35830505 GCF_015228065.2 Penaeus monodon
TGTAAAGAAAAAAATAGATTTTCGAGGAGAAAGGAAAGGAGAGATAATAAAAGCCTTTTCATTTGCGGAATCACGATTTTTGTCTGATTCTTACAATTCGTAAATTATTTTTAAAAGAGAACTGTGCATAAACAAATGCTACAACACAGAGAAATTACGTTTTTAACAATCTTCTTTATTTTTCAGTAAATAAACTTAGCCTTTATGTAGAATATACACATCATATTTTTAGAATTTAGAAGAAGCAAACATATGTTAGAAGAGCGATTTGATAATAATATAGTGTGGTTACTGTTCTTGTCTCTTCGGTGTTTCGAGTCCAAGAGCGTTTGCACGAAATGAGGGTTCGATAGTTTTTCCATAATTGCCCCTACGCCTGGCAGTGCATTCACCAACCAATCAGCGACTTTAGGTAGTGTGACGTCATCAGAATTTTAGTCAACGTGATAGATTTATTTACTAGAAAAGATGGCTTTAGTCTTGAAAAAGAATTTTGCTTCTACGAGTCACGTGTTTGGAGCCAATGAGAGAAAATGCGTGAAAGGCAGAACCTTCAACCAATGTTACCCTTTGGTTCGATTTATGCAGTGTCTGATAATTATTCAATATGACATCTATAAATCATGCAAATATTTCTTGGCATTTTCTAGCTCCGATCGATGAATGGAGTTACTTGATATAATCTGAATATCCATTTTTTTTCCATTAAAGCATTTCAAAGAGGTGATATTATAAGCCATTTATCACATGTATTACAATTCAGGTTCTTCTGAGTTCATGGAATGTGCTCGACTTTTGGCAATCATATGAATGCTGCGATTAAAAAAAAACACTCTGAGGGAGGCTTGTTATTGGCAAAATAGTTAATGCTATTTTCCAAAAGTTGGCAGCGCTGAAAAAAAAGTCACATGACTATATATGTGAGGAATTCACGACCTACTGTATGGGTAGTAAGGCAGTTATAA
>NC_051413.1:35830672-35831041 GCF_015228065.2 Penaeus monodon
TCCATTCATACTATAAAATTGCGAAAGTTATCAGTGCGTGAAACAGTAACAGACCATGAAAACAAAAGACTAGCGATGACGCTGAAGTCACGGAAGAAACGAACAAACTTAAAGCAGAAAAAGAAGCCAAAGAGACCGTAATTGGAAGAGGAAGAAGTTTGGAAAGGACATGAGAAGACAAAAGAAAAATAAAAGAAGTCAGAACCCAACTGGGAAAACAAGAAAACGCAGCGAACTTGGCTGACTGGGACACTCTGGAAATGCATGAGAACTATAAATCCTGTACTCTCGAAGTCCGAAAAGGGCAAAAAGGCATTGAGGCCGAACAGTTTTGACACAACAAATAGTAACCAATGTAATCAAACTAGC
>NC_051413.1:35831078-35831861 GCF_015228065.2 Penaeus monodon
GTATCAGGGAATCTCAGTAAGGAATATTAGGAAACCCTAGAAAAACGGTTGCTCTTGAGTGGTGAGTGTTATTACTAACAAAAAATGATCAACAACAAAGCAATTACAGATCAAACAAAACCCCCCATAGTGAACTTGAAGGTTACTGAAACAGAAGTGAATAGAATAAACTGGATAGGAATAATGTGAACCCGAATCAAAATTTCTTTTAACCGGGGATTTTGATAAAGCAATCAACCAGGACAGCTTAGACCCCGAGCTTTGCCTTCATCAAAACGTAGCAGAATATCCTAGGCAGCGAGGCATGGAGAGAGAGACCGTCTATGTTTGACACGAAATTAACAAGAAATAAGAAGGCATAAAAATAGAATTTTGTCCTTCATTGGAAGGAAGATCATAAGGAATAAAGAAATATTTACTTTTATGGGAAAAAGTCATTGAAGAGATAAGGGTTTCACTGAAGCTTAAGGAAGTTCACTGTGGACAAAACTATAGGAATATGGACATGTGATTCAGATTCTGTGAGATCTATAATCAAGAGCTGGTAGCCTTGTCCCAAAATTCGAAACTATATCATGCGTAGAAAATAAAAATCTACAAAGGGACAAATTAAAAGAGGGAGGACCAGGCAATATTTCTGACTGGATTATGAGACTATTCGGAATAACTTTATTTATTAATACATTAATACCAACACTTCAAAACCTTCACTCTTCAAGAATAGCAATAAACCAAACAGACTCATTTTAAAACTGCATCTCTAAGAATTGGAATGTCCAGAAT
>NC_051413.1:35831945-35832017 GCF_015228065.2 Penaeus monodon
TACTGAGTTACTGGGGAATAATGCAACAGCGAGATAGCTGTGTAGGTTGCCAATACTTAAAAAAACGAGGAT
>NC_051413.1:35832352-35833729 GCF_015228065.2 Penaeus monodon
TGTCAATGCTGATACATTATCTAGTACATACTTGCATAAACTGTTGAGTCTCTCCTAATTTTGTGGTGTGCACAAATCTAGAGATATCAAAGAAACTGGAATTCAAGCTTTTTTAAAGGCTCCCTGACAGTCTAAAATATAAGAAGACCATGAAATCCATTCGGGCGCAGTAATGCCCGTACTTTCGTTGTTCTTTCTCTTTGGCAACGAAAAGGAGCACAACATTACATTTAACTTTAGTATTTACAGATGCCAGCGAGACAAGAAAATGCGGAATATGATTAGAAATCGGCAAACATCCAGACAATGAACAGATAGGCTTCAGGATTTTTTTTCCTCCACGTAGCGGGTCCAAGACCTGGGGGGAACCTGAGGAACATTTTTACGTGTAACTTTGCAAAGAGACTTGCCACCATCTCCCGCCCAGTGAATTTATTTGATAGCTTTGAGAGGTTCCTCTAGAGTAAAGGAAGTGTGGGTTCCGTCAGGAAGGTGGCACTGATGGCCCACGCTCCTTTGGCCCCTTTGGTGAAAAGAGGCTCGCCTAAAGGAGACTCCTGGAGGAAGGCGGTCTCGCAGCCTCAGTAGAGAAGAAAGAGAGCTGCCTCTTTGCGCACGGTGGAGTGGAGCTGCACTCGCTGCATGACCTCGAATCTTAATAGGTTTCCCTCTGCACACATCGCGGAGGTGCGGCGGTGCTCCCCGATGCTCGGCCCTCCTTGCCGGCGCGTACGCTTGACGTTGTTTCCCGAAAATCTGAAAACGATTCTAATCTACAACACGAAAAAGGTTCCATTACATACGCTTTGCCTGTCTATGGGTCTTGTTTTTTTTCCCGAGGAGTTTCCCCATGAGGAAATCCTTAATAACACTACACACAAAGAAAAAAACCTCCTGCAAGAACAAGTTTTATGTAATTATTGGCAGACCTTCATAAAATCGATAATCTAAGATAGAAACTCGCTTCGCACATGAGGAGGGTCGTCTTCTCTGCCCTAGGGACGGACATGCACAATGAGCAATGACTTCGAATAGCACACATTTGACACATTTTGCCGTTTGCAATTTCAGAGTTGCCCTTTGATTCGCTGTGAGACCCACTACTGTTAAGCACACGCAATGGGCGCATCATCCTGCGAAATTTCAGTCTAAGCAAGTAAGTCTCTATTTTGCCGCTTTCCTGGCAGTCTTGGCCGGCGCAGGGGATCTGTCGCTGCGCCTAGGTTTTTCCACGAGCGGCATTGATGACGCAAAGGGCAAAAAACGCCTCGTAAAAAGCTGGTGCACAAAACCTTGCGCGACCGGCTCTGGATCCCTCACTTAGGGACGAAAAAACGCGGCGACAAGGATCCGCTTCGGGGATGAAAGCTCACCCTG
>NC_051413.1:35833845-35834004 GCF_015228065.2 Penaeus monodon
GTTTTATCAGATGTCTTGCGGAAACTGAACACTGCAAGCTTATAAAAAACATTTAAGCAAAAAACTCCGAGAGTAAACATGTATTTGTCTTATCATATAAAACACACGCAATATGTAGGAAGAAGAGACGGGAACGAGTTGTGCAACCTATTAAATACC
>NC_051413.1:35834072-35834395 GCF_015228065.2 Penaeus monodon
AGGAATGGCAAACAGACATACGATGGATGGGTGGATTGTACTCTGTATAGATGAATAAGCAGGCGACCTTTTAAGAGCAATAAGATACAAAAATAGAACCTCTAACATATATCCTTGAATCAGATAAATTCGCATGAAAAGATGCGACCAATTTGATGGAATTTTATATATCAACAACATGTAATGTAATGCATGACAGGATACCAGTTACCAAAACGTAATTCCAGGAAGAGAAAATATTGGAATAGGCCCTGCCCAGTCTAGGAATCGAAGCAAAAAATCGGTAAACTAAAGATATGAGAAACGAACAGTACAAAAGGAAC
>NC_051413.1:35834519-35835630 GCF_015228065.2 Penaeus monodon
AACGCAAGCAGGTAAAGGGGAGCAGTTGGAAGACTATAATGAACTCACAAGCTTTATTGTTAGCGTGAATGGGAGGCGTTAAAGGGGGAGGCTGGGAGCGCTCTGATCAAACATGTTGCCGAAGCGAAGCAGAAACTCCAAAGACATCTAATAAAGTTTGCGGGATTTGCAAGGAATTAGCAAAAGGGGTGTTAATAAGCAAATAGGATATGGGTGAGCTACCAAGGAAAGAGGTCAATGGGAAATCATAAAGGATAAAACTTGAAAACGGAGAGCGAATTGGGTGGGTTCTGCCGTAGAAATATTTCCGTCCAGCTTGATTTAGAGGTTGAGAAAAGGGTGTAAATTATCTCTACGCAATTCTGCAGTTAAGTGACAATGTGCAAAACCCCAGGCAGACGAAATAAATAGGAGAGGTTCATGGGGTAGGTATCCACTATGGGTTATAGTGCAAGCTTGCAAATTGATACACAGTATTTGGCAATGAAGGAAAAGGAGATATTTCGTGGAAACAAATATTGCGAGAATTTGTGAAGGAAAATCATGGAAGGATCATTAGGTACCAAAAATAACGGATTTAGCTGAAGCTTTTCCGTAATATAGTAGCTAGGGATGTTGTTACAGAGACTAGAGATTTAGCGGATACTGTTTCTCGTATGAAGGGGATGGGAATTTATAAGTGAATTTGCTTTTTTCGGAAATGATTAAAAAGTTTTCGAGAAGATATGGGGTAGGTATCCATTATCGAGAGCCAATTAGAGACGATACTGTTTCCTCTAAAGACCATGTCGTTATGGGAACCAATTCTAATTTGTTCGGAGAAAGAGAAATGAGATAATAGTCCCTATACCTGTCATAATAGGATTATAGAAGAAAAAAGACACGAGGTCACCTTCTCCATTTAGCACGATACCTAAAAAGGTGAATGATTTGCATTTATCATGTTCAGCTGAAAACTTTACATTCTCATACGACTGATTGTTCTTTTGCAAGGTTAACTAAATAATGATAACAATTTCCTGCTTATATGTGTAAAATAGTTTTCAAGATTAAAATGACAGTAGCTTTTCTGAAATGCTATAATAAAGCCTTCTTGGTCAGCAAGAGAGGG
>NC_051413.1:35838354-35838552 GCF_015228065.2 Penaeus monodon
TCGCTCTTTTTACGTTTTCATATTTTTCTTGTCCCTGAAGGTTAATAAAAAAACTTTCTTTTTTTTCCTCTCTTTTTCCTTTTATCCTTTTTTTCTTTCTGAATTTAGATTGCTTTACCGGGAATCTCACTGCGTGACTCAGCATATTTTAGACCTCCTGATCAAGAGTACAAAAGACGAAAGTGCTAAAGTGAAAAC
>NC_051413.1:35838579-35838669 GCF_015228065.2 Penaeus monodon
TTGGGTACCTACAAAAGGGACGAAAAACATTTGTAGCTATTCAGAACGTGCATAATTGCATAAAATAATGCATGAGTGCTATTGCGGTAC
>NC_051413.1:35839085-35839170 GCF_015228065.2 Penaeus monodon
TACAAGACAAGACTTTGTCACTGTCTCTCAAAAACGCACAGAAATAAGTGTATGTAAACATATTTATATTTATGCGTATATACAT
>NC_051413.1:35843415-35843983 GCF_015228065.2 Penaeus monodon
GAACTTATATTTTTCATCTTTTTCCTTTATTCCTTTTTATCAATTATTTTCATGAACTTTCCGACACTCAACTGCAGTCCCAGTTTTGGGAAAGAGAAGCAGAAGAAAGCGTTCGAAACTTCGACACGTCTCCACGTTTCCTCTGCTTCAAAAAGCCTCATTTCCTTGACAAGAACCGAGTTCGGAGGCTTCTGGATGCGGTGAGAGTCGCGCTGTGCTGGCGGTCGCGCAGGGGCGTCCGGAGCCTCCCGCTGGCGTGATAGAAAGTCCTGCCGGGGCGCTGATCCGAGTCCTGTTCGACGCCGTCCGCGCCTCCGTCTCTGGGCCTCGAGCGCTCGCTTTTTGCGCTCTGCCGCGGCGAGGAGGGATCGACCGCCGCCGTGTTGAGCCCGTGTCATGGGGGCTCCTTTTTCTTCCATCATTTCCCTTTCAGGATTTTGTTTATTCACAACGTTTTAGGATTTTGAAACTTGGGATGGAGTCCAGATTGCATTCCATTTCCTTCTCTGTCGCAATTGTTTTTCAAAGAGAAAAAGAAAAAGAAACAATAGAGCCTTAAACTATCTTT
>NC_051413.1:35844068-35844180 GCF_015228065.2 Penaeus monodon
GGCAAAGGGCAGGCCGACCTTGGTTCGCCACGCTTGCTCGGCGAAATAGTCTTGTTTCAGCCACAGTGGTCGCTCAGACGTCGTTTCACTTGGACGTCGTCGCCGTCTCCAG
>NC_051413.1:35844230-35844575 GCF_015228065.2 Penaeus monodon
CTTCGCCTGTCCCGCGCCTACAGACGGCCGACAGTTGTTCCCGCTCGCACTTGCCTCTCCCGGCGCCCTTCGCTCGCCTCCCGCCAGGAACGCCGCAGCGGAAGCGGCCTTCGACGCCCCAACCATGGACCTCTTCCACGAGAACTTCAGGAACGCCGAGGAGTTGGCCGAGCCCGTGGGCGCGCGTGTGGCAGGTAGGCGGCGCCCTCGCGAGGGACTCCATCTTTGTGCTGTGCTGTTGTCATTATTAAACTGAACGTGGTGGGTGTATTGAGTGATCATAATCATGCGGTTGCAAAAATAATTACAAATATAATTTTTCATTCATTCCTTTTGATCAAAAAC
>NC_051413.1:35846170-35846305 GCF_015228065.2 Penaeus monodon
ACAATGCATTCGCCCTCTCCCCCCCCTCTCTCTCTTTCCCCATACCCTACCTTCGCCAATAATCTCCTTCATCAGAACCTCACTTTCACTTCTTCTTTACGGCGGATCTTTTCTCCACACACATACACAGTGAGC
>NC_051413.1:35846341-35846529 GCF_015228065.2 Penaeus monodon
TTCACTAAGCTTACCTGGCGAAGAAGCCCCAGACTGCGAAGACAAAGCGATAGATAGATCGACAGCAACCGATAGACAGGGGAGAGTGAGAGGTAGGCGGACAGGGACCTCGAGCAGTAAAGCACCGGGACTGAGGACCTTGGGAGTGAAAGTTGTGATAATCAACTTGCCTCTTGTTGGCTGGGTTC
>NC_051413.1:35847476-35847822 GCF_015228065.2 Penaeus monodon
TCGCTCACCAGCCAACGCTTAGACGCTTTCAGAAATATATCCAGCTTTAAGATCGCTGTACAAGTTTTGACTACAAGGAACCATGTTCTCACACATTCACATTTACAAACAAACAAACGCACATCCACGGGGGACGCACGCGCACTCTTTTTTTTTGTCAACTTACAGTCATTGACAGGAGAGGTAGGAGGTTAGCTTCATCCGGGTGTGAATTCCTTTGATCACTTCCAAACCAACTTTTTTGGCTTGTGTTTTTTTTTCTTATCCTTTTTGAGGATGGCAAAAAGTGTGTTGAGAAATAATGTTTCGTCAGCACAAAGCAGGTGCAGTTTTTTTTGCCTCCTAG
>NC_051413.1:35847862-35847937 GCF_015228065.2 Penaeus monodon
AACAGCGACTACCTTTGTCTTATCTGTGAGCAGGGCAAGATAAACTCTTCGTGATATGATGATGATGGTGGTTAT
>NC_051413.1:35848970-35849464 GCF_015228065.2 Penaeus monodon
TTCATGTTTCACATCGTTACGATGTGTAAGATTAAACTGAAGCTCTCTGAATTTATGAAACAGGTGTTACTAAGACTCCCTCTCGTGCCGGGATTGTGGATATGAACGCGGTACTGAACGCCTCTGAAATGCGAGGCCGATTTGGCTTACTGGCTAGAGCTTTCGAGTCCTGGCTGCTGCAGGGAAATTAACCTTGATTCCTCCAGTGCGATGCAGCTATTTCAGCGGAAGAAAAACGCGCAAAACAGAAGCAAAAACAGAAAGGAATGGGGCCTCTATCTCTGCACACAGTCGAGGTGCGCGAGTCTCGCGAACGTGCAGTCACGCCCTGTGCCCACCTGGACTCCGCCGGCGGTCCTGCCTCTCGGGGGAATGGCTCGCTCCGCTTCGTGCCTGGGTTTGGGAGGACGATGCGCTCCCGATGCAGGGCGAGTGGTCACGGAAAGCAGATTTCCTTGTTGCTCTGGGTAATGTCATTGCTTTCCCTGACACTG
>NC_051413.1:35849680-35849768 GCF_015228065.2 Penaeus monodon
CCGGAGAGCAGGGCAGAAGCATCCTCTACAGCAGAAGAAGCGCGGCAGCTCCACTTTGGCAGGGCTTGACAGCTTGGCCTCCCGACCA
>NC_051413.1:35849832-35849963 GCF_015228065.2 Penaeus monodon
TTGCCTTTGCATTTGTTTTTTATCTGGCGGAGTAACAATAAACGACAGCAATTCCTGACCACCTTTCATTCGGCGAGAAAAGTCACGGCTGCTCAGTAAGCTAAAATATCTGTACAATGGTAATGGTAATC
>NC_051413.1:35850254-35850448 GCF_015228065.2 Penaeus monodon
CACACACTTATCCGAAAACCAAGACAACTAACCCCCCCGTTCCCCCCTCCCCGCAGGCACGATTCCCTCGTGGGTGTGCGGTTCCCTCCTCCGCGTGGGGCCGGGCAAGTTCGACCTCGGAGACTTCACCCTCAACCACTGGCTCGACGGGATGGCCATTCTCTACAAGTTCTCGATCGAGAGCGGGAAGGTAA
>NC_051413.1:35850583-35850860 GCF_015228065.2 Penaeus monodon
GGGGGGGGGGGGATGGCGCATGTGCGTGAACTGCTGGTTACCAAATAGTGTTTTTTTTTTTACCCCCTAAATTTGTAAATGAATGAGTGTAAGCATAACGAATTTGCGTTTGTTATATCAAGCGGAAGCATGAAAATTATGCTTTTCCTGAAGGTGAAGAACTGACTGCATTCGCACCCATCCGCATGTGTTCGAGTGTGCGACTGCGTGTACATAATAAATCAATGGGGACGACCCGCTGTGACAACTCTTTTATGAGATGGAATGACAAACAAGT
>NC_051413.1:35850890-35851003 GCF_015228065.2 Penaeus monodon
GATCCGGCAGGTGCGTGCGCGCGGATGAAATGTTATCAGTTTATAAGTGAAACATCAGAGGGAATCGGACGCAGCAGAATTTATTTTCGAGCGCAGTTCCTGGGAGAGGATCT
>NC_051413.1:35851325-35851497 GCF_015228065.2 Penaeus monodon
ATTGAAACACCGCCATCGCAGCCAACAATGCATGCATGTAATCGATAAAGATATTGACAGATGGACAGCTGTGAATGTAAACAGTTAGATAGATACAGTGTCTATGCGAGGGTATTTGAATGTGTACCTGTTTGTGAATGGCTGATCGATTGATTAGTTGAGTGTATGTTTA
>NC_051413.1:35851555-35852658 GCF_015228065.2 Penaeus monodon
GGCGCGCGCGCGTATGTGCGTGTATCTGTGCGCGTGTATGTATACAAATCCACCAAAGCAATATAAAAGACTAAGATGACAGAGAATTTAGCTATACTGAGCTTTGTCTGCTGCATTCCACGTTGATAGTATGAATAGACATTAATGCACTATCTATGTCTTTGAAAGTTAATATGTATATATGGATTTGTTATGTCTGCGTGTGCGTGTGCCTGAAGCGTATCTGTTTGTACCTATCTACATGTAATAATAATGTATACATATTTTGAGTCCAGTCCGCCATACTGCTGCCTCATGACGAACCCTCTCGTGTAGCCTCCTCCTCGATGACGCATCCTCATCGCTAGTCATTCCTTCTGGACCCATCTCCCTCGCTGACGCCATCCTCCCTCTCTGACGCCATCCTCCCTCACTGACGCCACCCTCCCTCGCTGACGCCTCCCTCCCTCGCTGACGCTACCCTCCCTCGCTGACGCCACCCTCCCTCACTGACGCCACCCTCCCTCGCTGACGCCACCCTCCCTCGCTGACGCCATCCTCCCTCGCTGACGCCTCCCTCCCTCGCTGACGCCTCCCTCCCTCGCTGACGCCTCCCTCCCTCGCTGACGCCTCCCTCCCTCGCTGACGCCACCTCCCTCGCTGACGCCTCTCTCCCTCGCTGACGCCACCCTCCCTTGCTGACGCCTCCCTCCCTCGCTGACGCCTCCCTCCCTCGCTGACGCCTCCCTCCCTCGCTGACGCCATCCCTCCCTCGCTGACGCCTCCCTCCCTCGCTGACGCCTCCTCCCTCGCTGACGCCATCCTCCCTCGCTGACGCCATCCTCCCTCGCTTACGCACCCTCCCTCGCTGACGCCTCCCTCCCTCGCTGACGCCTCCCTCCCTCGCTGACGCCTCCCTCCCTCGCTGACCCCCCCCCCCCTCTGCCGCAGGTGACGTTCCGTTCCAAATACCTGAAGTCAGACGCGTACAAGAAGGCGTGCGTGGCGAACAGGCCGGTCTTCACGGAGTTCGGCACCCACTCCTTCCCCGACCCCTGCAAGAACATCTTCTCCAGGATGTTCTCCAACTTCGTGAGTTCCATTTGCTGAGCAGATCTCTGTCC
>NC_051413.1:35853153-35853459 GCF_015228065.2 Penaeus monodon
TGTTTTTAATAGATATATAAAGTTATATAAATATTGCTATAGTAGTAAAGTAATAGCAAAGATGGTAGAATTGATGTTAAGACGAAGTGATGAGACCGCAGCAGCCACAGCAATCCCAGCAGAAGCAAAGACCACGAAAACAATGGCTCTAACCCCCCCCCGCCTCGCTCCCCCAGGACTGCCACGCCATGACGGACAACGCGTCGAACAACGCCTTCTGCGTCGAGGACCAGGTGTTCGTGGCCTCCGAGACCTGCTTCGTCAGGAGGGTCGACCCGGCCACGCTCGACACTCGCGAGAAGGTCA
>NC_051413.1:35854427-35854609 GCF_015228065.2 Penaeus monodon
TCCATCTCTCGCCTCACCATCTTCCGTCTGACTTCAGGTGGACTTGAACAAACTCGTGAGTGTGAACTTCGCTTCGTCGCACCCTCTGCGGGACAGACACGGCGCCACCTACAACCTCGGGGGAAGTTTCACGTCAGGACTCAAGTACCACATCTTGAGGATTCCGCAGTGCAAGGACACTC
>NC_051413.1:35854851-35855725 GCF_015228065.2 Penaeus monodon
TTAAATCTGCCAAATAAATCCCGAAAGTAACAAAGCAACATACGATGATAATGGTGACATGATTCAGATGGAGACGGAGTTGCAGTTTTTGATCTGTTGAAACTGTTGTTATAAAGAAGTCTTCATATTTTCCACACGCACTGCCTCGGAAGCCACCTGCCCCATTAAGCAAGCTCTGTTCCAGGCGCCGACCCTTGGAACAGCGCCCGCATTGTGGGCACGATTCCCTCCAGCTTCCGCGCCTCCTTCTCCTATTACCACAGCTTCGGGATGAGCGAGGAGTACCTGCTCTTCCTCGAGCAGCCTCTTCTCGTCAACACCCTGAAGCTTGCCACCTCCCAGATCAAGAGCAGGGCCATGCACGACTGCATGGAGTGGCACCCGCAGGAGAAGGTTAGGCGGAGGCACTGTTTATCCTCGACTGACCTGCACTAGCGTCCTGATTAACGACTTTTATAAAATCCTTATCGACTCTAACGCTTTTTGGATGTTACGGCTCTGTTTTATTATGATTCTACGTCTTGCTTTTCTCTTGCATAGGATCGTTCCCATTCCCTGTTATCCTTCAGATCGACGTCTTATCTCGCTCTCCACTGCCTCCCCAGGTTAAATTCCACCTGCTGCGCAAGTCCACGGGCGAAGCGGTGAAGGTCAGGTATCTGTGCGACGAGCCCTTCTTCACCTTCCACCACGTCAACGCGTACGAGGACAAAGGTCACCTGGTGGTCGACATCATCACGTACCCGAGCCCGGAGATCCTCGACAAGTTCTACCTGAACAAAATCCGAGCGCAGGAGTTCGACGTGAAGGACGCGCCGCAGCTGCAGAGGTTCATCCTGCCTCTCCTGGCGGATCTTCAGGTACGGCCGCGCAC
>NC_051413.1:35855907-35856077 GCF_015228065.2 Penaeus monodon
GAACAGAGGAGGACGAAGAAGTATAGGTGAAGAGCCAATAGGTATGATCAGCGGTAATTAAGATCCCATTTTCTTCACACAGAGCCACGATTTATCTAGGCAGCAGCTAATTCTGGACAAGTGGACATCATCCCCTCATAGTCATAGGGACCAAATTAACTTCTTTCCAC
>NC_051413.1:35856232-35856481 GCF_015228065.2 Penaeus monodon
CCCAATTGAACCCCGCCCCTTCCCGATGGCCAGGGGATGCCCGAAGGCGAGGAGCTGGTGAGCCTGCCGGGAGCCAAGGCCTCGGCCAAGATCCGCAAGGACGGCTCAGGAAGCCCCTACGTGTCGCTGGCGCCCGTGGACGTCGGCCGCCCCGGCTTCGAGATGCCGGTGATCAACCCGAGGCACACGGGCGCCCCCTACCGCTACGTCTTCGGCACCGGGGGGTACGACATGGGGTCCTTCAAGAAC
>NC_051413.1:35856717-35857127 GCF_015228065.2 Penaeus monodon
GTGACTCGCCCTTCCCCGCAGGTGTGCAAGGTGGAGGTGGACAGCGGCCGGAGCCAGGTGTGGCGTGGCGTGGAGCACCAGTACCCCGCGGAGCCGGCGTTCGTGGCGGCCCCCGACGCCAGCGCCGAGGACGACGGCGTGGTGCTCGTCTCCGTCGTGGACGTGCGGCCCGACTTCCCCGACTTCCTGCTGGTGCTCGACGCCCGCACCATGGAGGAGCTGGCGCGCGCAGAGGTGGACGGGCCTGTGCCCAACGGCCTGCACGGGACCTTCCTCCCGGACAGGCTGTGAGGGGGGGTGAGGCCGGGAGGGGGGTTTGGAAGGTGGCGCTGAGGCCGAGGATCGGCGGGGGGGCGTCGGAAGCCAAGTAAGGAAGATATGTATCTGTATATCTCTCTCCACGTCTATCA
>NC_051413.1:35857470-35857555 GCF_015228065.2 Penaeus monodon
CGTGCATTTACGAACGCAGCACAATTGACATGGTTACGCACATGAGATGAAGGAACCACAATAAACAAGAAACAAAACTCGAACT
>NC_051413.1:35857625-35858038 GCF_015228065.2 Penaeus monodon
CGGGGGTTGTGTGGGTGGGTGGGGGTGGGAGAGACTTACATGGTATTTAGAAAGCAAATGTGTTTTTCTTTTTCTCTCTTTTTACCTTGGCTCGCATCCTGTGGCCGGATTCAGTTCTTGTCAATCTGGATGCTATATGTAAATCTACTTATCTTTCATATTTCTCATATGCTTATATGACGTCATATATTAGTCATCTACATCTATATATACAGTACACGTCACTCCACCCCCCCCCCCTCGTCCGAAAAAAACACAAAAGCAAAAGAGCAGACAAAAACGAAACACGCATTCAACCGCATCACAGGACAGTCCGTCGGCCGCAGGCGCAGGCGCTCTCGAGCAGCACAGCGGCAGTCGCCACCTGCAGCGTGGGGCACTGTGCGAGTCCTTAAAGATTCCTTTGGTGGTTG
>NC_051413.1:35858283-35858496 GCF_015228065.2 Penaeus monodon
AGCGATCTGTTGTTTTTATGTTTTTATCATTATGATGTCATGGAAATGTTTAATTTGACGCCAAAGTAATGTGTCATTAACATGTTTACAGATATTAAAGATTAGCATTAGAATGTACGCCTCTGCGCCCTGCGTGAGTTTCATTAACCTTCGAGAGCTTTCCAGCGTAGAAGGAGCGCCCAGGCTTGAGCTGCCTTTTATGCCTCGCAGACT
>NC_051413.1:35859459-35860383 GCF_015228065.2 Penaeus monodon
TTTTGGAGATAAGAGTGAGCACACTTTCCTTCATCATTCATCTTATATACTCAAGCTACATGGATTGTCATTCATTTGTTATTCAATAAGTGCCAGTTGCCACATACAAACAGCGAAACTCTTGTCACCTCTGCGCCATCGTCAGGAACGGGATCATCTCGACCGGCGAAGTTTGGTGTGTCCAACACAAACAGAACTTTAAAATATATTGTTTGTGAGGCCGGAACTTTTCTTCCTCTGTACAATGTGTCATTAACTCCGTTTCCCTCTTTTGAAATCATGGGTGTCAGTTTGGAGAACAAACTTTCGAAAGCTATATCCATTCCGTCCCTTCCTCGCTTCAACAAAAATGATATAAGTTGTCCGGAACACATTTTGAAAATCAATCTGTTTCTGTTAAATCGTTTACTCTGTCTGTCCTTATTCTACTTCACATTTTGGGTTTCCTTTGTGAATTCGCACCAATGCTTGAGATAAAACACTCAGTGCTATTAACTTCCCATTTCGGATCTTAACATAGATTTGTGGCACACTCAGTCTGCCAGCCGTGTGTGTAAACCTTGCAAAATGGAAAATCCTTTGCGTTGTGAACTGTCTGATATATTCTATCGTGGTCACACCACCGAGAATACAGTTCATTCGTTGACAAGGCTTAACACTATATTGTTTCCAAAGGTCTTGATTCCAGCAACCTCCAGTGTACGGAATGACCTTCTTAGCCATACAGCGATGGCAGAAGGTCTTTCGAAAGATACACAGGGAATCAACGCCTTTTTGCTGACTAGACTGCGTCGGCTATGTCTTATTTTTCTTGTTGACTTTATCATTCGCGTTTTTCATTTTCACGCCGACCTGGTTCCCTGCGGCAGCCTTTGGGTTCGTAACTCTGTGATTTTCCTGCCTGGCTTTGATGCTTTGCTCGTT
>NC_051413.1:35860918-35861144 GCF_015228065.2 Penaeus monodon
CATACAAATATAACTTGCACTGATGAACAGACAAGTGAAGAGAAAGACACAGGAAAAGAAACAGGGACAGAGGTACATAAATAAATAGAAATATGGACAGACTGATAGATGGAGAGAACAGGAGGGGGGTGGGGGGCAGACAGACAGGGAAATTTCAGTGCCTGACTATATAGTGTTATATATTTCCTATTCCAAACGAAGGAATCGGAGTAGGTGGAGGAAAGGG
>NC_051413.1:35861186-35861910 GCF_015228065.2 Penaeus monodon
ACCAAAGGGGTTGCACAAGAGGGGAAAAGACCGCGGGTAGTGGAAACTCGCGATTCACAGAAAACGAAGACAGAGAAGCAACAGAAAATGGAAACTCAACGCAATGATTTCCCTTCAGTGTTGCTGCTGGCGTGGGAGGGGGAGGCTGCCTCTCGCGTCCGTCGGTCCTCTGATACGAGTGTGTTGCAACTGCCCTTCCGTGCTTTCCTTCTCCCTCTCTCTTCCTCCCCACCATCCTGAAGTGCGAACCGCCACCCGGCATCCTCTGGACAGGAGGTCCGCGTCCTTCTGGTCCTCGAATCCTCCCAGGCCGTGTCCGAAGGCGCATTCGCTCCCCGTCGAGGGCGCTTGGCCGCTGGGCCTCTCCCGGACGCACGGCAGCCAAGGACGTCTCGAAGGGAGAGAGGCTGCGATCAGGAGGCATTCGGGGGAGGGGAGAGTGAGGCTGCAAGGAAGGGACACGAATCGGCTGGATTTCTGAAGTCCTGCAATCGTATATCTGGCATGGTTCCATCCCTTTCTTCGAATCCCTTTTTTGCTCTTTCCTTCCTCGCCTTTCCCTCCTCTCTGCGACAGGAAAGGTAGCGTAGCGTAAGGATACATACATAGAAAACAGACATAGAGAGAGAAAAAAACAAACAAACTTGAAACTGAAAAGAGGAAGAATGGCCGTGGGAAACAAGTGAAAGGAAGTGAACCAGAGTCCTTTTCTCTGCTTTGATAT
>NC_051413.1:35861942-35862272 GCF_015228065.2 Penaeus monodon
GACAGGATCTCCGAAGGTGAGACATAAATCCACTTCTGCATCTGCCTGTCCAGCGGTCACTCTGTCTGTCTGCCGCCTGTCTGTCCCGCTGCCTGTCTGCCCGAAGCGCCTTCTGTCTGGCTGCTCGTCTGTCCGTCGGCCAATCCTTCCATCTGCTTTTATTCACTTGTTTATTTGTTCTGTGTTCGTATGCCCTTCTGCCTAATCACCCGCGTGCCTTTGTCTTCATTCGCCTTTCCGGCTTTTTCGTTTTTTCCATATGTTTGTTCGTCGGTCTGTGTCTGCCCGTGTTTGTGTACCTGCCACCGTGTTTGCTTTGGGCTGTGCATA
>NC_051413.1:35862447-35862534 GCF_015228065.2 Penaeus monodon
AATTATGTATAAGAACTCTGTTGCCGGTAGGAAGTCCTGTCAGTGCATTTGCGCGTATAGTTTATGTGCAACGTTTTTTAAAAGCAA
>NC_051413.1:35862734-35863613 GCF_015228065.2 Penaeus monodon
GAGAGTGCAGTGCAGGTCTACATCTAATATAACGAAGAGCAAACGCCTGCCGCCCCGCTTCACTTGACCTCAGTGTTCAAAGTGTCTCGAGGGAAGTGCAAGGCAGATGGATCCACTGAAATCCCGTAGAAACAATGGAAATATACAAACAAAGAAGATATACCCTACATCGATAAGGGTCAATGGAGATATGCAAGTGAATTATGGGCCAGAGAATTCGGGGAATGTGCTGTAAGTTATGGGGTAGAGGTGACTGGAAATGTGCAGTGGATATCATTTTCAATTATATTTAGGTTGTTTTTTTGAAGCCTTTGGGAAATTCGAGAGTTTCGGAGGTCGGCCAGATATGTAAACCACTGCCGGGATTTGTGTCCCAGTGGCGACTGCTCAAGCCTGACATAATTGCCGTGTCCGAAATTACTAATCCGAATCTGATAACCGGATATTATTTAAAAGCTCCATCCTTCTGAAAGAACGAGGTGTTGCTTTGGTTTTCGTCTTGTTCCTTGATTGAGAAACTGCAGAGTGCTGAGTGAAAGTTGGGAAAAAGTACGATCACGTGGTTTGGCTCAGGAATTGCTCATAGTATACTCGCTATAACTTACTAAATTACGTAAATAGGTCTTAAAAGGTGTCTTTATAAAATGCTATCATTCTGGAACAACATGGCCTGAAGTTGGTTCCATTATGTATTTGGCTGAGCAGCACCAGCTTGCTATATGTATGCATGGCGACCGTCCTGGCTGGGCATAACTTGTGTTTGCATCCTACTTTGCTACCTACTACCCCTAAACTACTCATTTCAGGCTACTTCACAAGGAGTCATTATAAATTACTATTCTTTTGAAGCAGCGAGGTATGAAGTTGGTTGCAAGCGAA
>NC_051413.1:35865403-35865922 GCF_015228065.2 Penaeus monodon
ACGGACAGTCGGGATCACTAAGGGCCCAGTGGTAGGAACAGTAGAACTGGCCTCATCATCATCATCGGCGCTGTTATGCAATGGACATTTTATTATTTTCCACGTTTCCGTACATAGAAGTTAAAGGAAACATTTTAGTTGAAAGTTTAATGCATTTCACAGTTTATTTTTGTGGAATAGCATGAATAACATAGAATAAAAACAGCATAATCCTTTTTTTTTCGTAATAGCATACGGGGCGTTCCCAGCTTTAAGTCATGCATGCTACTTTAGAATGCAGAGAGGACAGCGACTCACGGACTTCAAAAAACTAGCTTCTGTAATCAGATAAACTGGAGAGAGCTCCCCGCTGGCGATGCCCCTGGATAACCGTTTCAGCGACTGAGCTTGGGGCGCTCTGCAAGTACTTGAAAAAAGCTCACTTGAAGACGGTCGATGTGACTCTTGTTTACAGAAGTAATCAGTGAAGATGCTAAACACAGACATGCACGGGCATGCAGCATAACGGACCTAGAACGA
>NC_051413.1:35866085-35866367 GCF_015228065.2 Penaeus monodon
TTTGCCTTTTATGTCGGAATGTGCACATCAAACGTGTAACTTTTATCATTCTAGAAAATCCACATCACAGTCGACGCTGCACTTCGCTGGGTCCTGAGCAAAGTCTCTACTGAATTTATGTTTAGTGTGCGTTTAGCAAGCAGGCATACTCAGAGGCGCAGATTTCTGGAATTCTAGTATAGCTGGATATGATTATACTCTTCGTGTGGTTTTCCAGCTGTTTAATGAAGGAAAAAAACTATCCTTTTACCACAACGCAATAAACTTCTGATGCAGGAATAT
>NC_051413.1:35870488-35870594 GCF_015228065.2 Penaeus monodon
CATCACGATAGTGACAAACTGCACAGTTATTCATTACACGACGCCGACTTGTTATCCTTCAAGAATATCATATATATTAACTTAAACCATAATATCTATCCAAACC
>NC_051413.1:35870624-35870738 GCF_015228065.2 Penaeus monodon
CACCCACCTCACTAAAACTACCCTACCACTACTCACTCCAAACATCACACAAACACACTACAACTACAAATATATCATCTTACCACCACATCAACAATAACACTACACTAAATG
>NC_051413.1:35871230-35871441 GCF_015228065.2 Penaeus monodon
TCGAAGTCGGCTTACAAGAAATCGGAACGAATTGCATTATGTCAGCTGGGAACACGGAGCACAACACTCACTCGCCTTGTCCGATTGCCTATGTGCTGTCCACGACCAAAGCTGTAACGTACATCGCCTGGGCAGTTCATGGCGGTTTGACGGCGGCGCTCGCGGGAAAATCTGGTGAACGATTGCGGTGCAAGCCTTGACAGTATCAATG
>NC_051413.1:35872390-35872522 GCF_015228065.2 Penaeus monodon
TGATTCCACTGAGTATACACATCCCAAGAGATGCCACATCAAGTCTTTTGGAGGGAGAGAATATTGCATCGAAATAGATTATCAAGAGCATCGCTAAAAAATATATTATGCAAAAATAGTGTAATCCTGATA
>NC_051413.1:35873213-35874155 GCF_015228065.2 Penaeus monodon
CAAACCAGGCCTTAAGAAGGTTAGGTCGGGTCAGTAGACCGATAGAAACACCGATGTTGCTCAGGTCAGCAGACCAGTAGAGACACAGAAGTCAGCTTTGGCCAGCAGGAAAAGCAGGAGACTCCAGCTCGAGTCAACAGGCCAATAGAAACACAAAAATCAGTTGGTTGGCAGTCAAGTTGAAATTCTGTAGACAGCAATCTAGTAAAAACATAGACATCAACATGGGTCAGCAGACTTCATCTTGATCAAAGGACCAGAAGCACAGAAACCTGCTCAGGCCAGCAGGCCAGGGAAACATGTAGCTGCAGCTGCTGGGAAATTCTTGAATAAGGGAAACCAATACATTTACATTTAGACACAAAAACACAAGCCTTTATTTTTTTATTTCAAAATCTTTCTTAAAAATCCCCTTTCATCCTGCACGGTTGAAAGTCGGGCTTAGAGTAAGCTTGGCTCCATCATATTTGAACTATTCGTGTAAAGATGGAATTGCCTGTGTTATCCTCCAAGAATTATCTTTTAACAAGAACAACACAAATAGTAATGACAAATAACACTGCGTATATAAACATGGGGTGCAAAGACTACTGCACCCTAACACTTCCAAACTGAGTATGGCAACTGCAGATTTTTGTTGTCTGTACAGCGCATCATTGAATTTGTACCAGTGCATGAATAACAATGAAATGGCACTTTCCAGCTAATGAAAGCTTTGTGGAACATGGATTATTGCAACAGCTGGCAACCCATGTATTTGTCAATCGTTCTTACATGCCTGGCACGGTCGGGTAATAAAGGATCTTGCTTCTGTCCGTCACTGGTCAGGCAACAGCTTACGAGGCGTGGTCAGGGGTACTGATCACCAAGAGTGGTGTCATCTTATCTGGACTACATGAGGCTATAAAGTAGAAGAAGCCTTGAAAATTTCAGGCTTCTGTC
>NC_051413.1:35874212-35874662 GCF_015228065.2 Penaeus monodon
CCATTATATACACTCAGTTGTTTGCCAAAGGAACGAGGAAATCCTTAACTGTCTACTGCTAAATTACTGCGAACAACAAAGTCCTTGTCTGACCTTTGTAAACATCCAGATTTTGGTAAACATTTGCTAACATTGAAATCCATGTGTCCATTGTCAACACCCATCATTGTCTGTTCACCGTCACCATCCATTATTTAGTAGCAACCAGCGAACAATTGCATACTTGTCTGTCTACTGCAAACACCTCCCAACCACATTTATTTGGCATTACCAGCTGAGGTTGACAATGCCTTACACGCAACGAGATGTAAGGCAGGCTAGTGTGTGTTTGGTTATTGTACAGCAAACTCAATCCGATTTGAATAATCTAAACTGCACATATATGTTGAAGTTTAAAGTTTGTGAGTAAAACCAAGTCTTGGGATTGATATCAAAAGGTGAGAAAAGTTA
>NC_051413.1:35874710-35874953 GCF_015228065.2 Penaeus monodon
AGTGTTCGTAACGTTATGATAATATATACTTTGTGTTCATATAGTATGCTGTGTAACAGTAATGACTGAGAATGATAATGATGATCATGCCGATGATAATAGAGAGAATTACTATCATTTGTGGTGTTTTTCTTCATTATTACTCATATGATTATTACCAATACCTAGTTTTCTGTACTTGTAACATTATTATGATTTGATTAGGTATATATTTTTTTTATAAATGATTAACTGGTGTTTGGG
>NC_051413.1:35876001-35876199 GCF_015228065.2 Penaeus monodon
TCCCAGGATTTCACTGAGATGAATAATCGCCTACGTGCATGCTGCAAACATTGAAAGTGAGGAGAGGCAATAGATGGTTAAGGCCAACCCCCTTTTCCTCGCTGTTGTTAAATGGTCTTTATTGCTGTCTATTGCTTGGTGTGGGTCCCCGGCTCCAGTTCGTTGGAAAGGCTGAGGAGCTTTTATGTACTATACGTA
>NC_051413.1:35876542-35877056 GCF_015228065.2 Penaeus monodon
ACTCTTTTCATACAATAGGTATGATTGATGCTATACTCATTCATATCGAGATTTACCGAATGAGGAAGCGTTTGTACATATAACGAGAGTAGGCTTAGACAAAAATCGACCGACGACCAGATCCCAGGCTAGGTCAGTTCACACGCACTTGTTTCTTATCGAAGGATGCGCGTTCTGGGAGAGGTAGTTCGGATACCTTTTTCTTCCAAGTCCTTAAGGTGTTTCTGGGAGAGACAGTCCCGTGCGATGATACCCTTTTCTTGCAAGGCCTTAAGGTGTTTTATAGGGTATACATCGCCTGGCTTGACGGTCGTACAGCTCGGCATGTTAGAGTAGCCGATAACAACTGTCCCCAGGTGCAGGTCTGCCGGGACGAGGGCGGGACAAGGCTGATGCGGTGGCGATGGCTGCTTGAGTGGGAGTTTAGGAGCCTTGGGGAGTCTCGAAGGGCGCCGTAAAAAAGGGTCTGTCAAGAGACAAGGTTGGGTGAATTCGAGGAACACGTCGCAGGTTT
>NC_051413.1:35877378-35877689 GCF_015228065.2 Penaeus monodon
CTTCATCGTTGACAGGGGCAAGGACGAAAATCCTCAGCTTATTTCATCTGTATGCAAAATTTCATGCTGGTTTACTAATCACGTGGTCCCAAGGGGCAGGTAACTGATAATGATATGACGATTAACTCAGCATGTCTGGCACGAATTGACTTTTTCTTACCCCAAGGCAAAGAGGGATGTATTGCCAATATGATACAGGTGTGTAGTAAGTTGATCGGAATGACACCGGTATGCGAAAAGCATGAAATATTTAAAGAAAAACTGTATGATGTGCTGAACTTAAGTGCAAAATATTTCAGTGACAGCTTATA
>NC_051413.1:35877978-35878511 GCF_015228065.2 Penaeus monodon
TGTATGTATGATAAGTACGAATAGATTAAGAATATTACGAATGGCGAGCAAATGACAAGATTCCGAAACTGATTATTTAAATCAACACAAAAATAAACTCATGATAAAGAATGTATTTGCCTAAGTCACGTAATTAACGACAAAAAAAGCGCTCGATTTTAGCTCATCATACTGATTACGTAGAAGGTCTATAACATGAGGACAATAAACCCTGACGTGGTGACGAGCAATGGCGTGCCTGGTATTGGAAGCAGATGGTATGCCTCCTAAACACCGTGGTATGAAAAGCTGATAATGAGCGTGCGTTGGGCTCAAGCACAGCGCTGGTTGTAATAGGTATGTTGTTATCGATGATTACGAACACATTATTTTTTATCTTTTAGTGTGTGTTGCTCGATTCTGCTGCTGCTAATGTCGGCAGTTAACGCGGGGTCTCGGGGGAAGAGGGTGGCAGAAACAGGACAGTCGGGAGATGGGGTCGGCACAAGAGGTCACGAGATTAATGAGGTGGTCCTTTTTATCTCTGTCTCTGA
>NC_051413.1:35878651-35879521 GCF_015228065.2 Penaeus monodon
GACATGAAACAAGCCCAGTCTCTCTACCGTCACTGCTGTCCACATTCCTCCTACTCACCATGGGATTCACTCTCAGGATTTTTCGTTCGTCTGTAATTTATCGGTCTTAAAACCCTTTTCCCTTTTAATCTCTGTATGTATTTGCGTGTGAAAAATAATGCAGTTGGCAGTACCAATATAAGTGTATGCGACAGAGATATGGAAAGGCTCATTGACAGTGTATGCATGCGCGCGTGTGTGTTTTTCGGGTGAACGAATGCAAGGTCTATATGCTTATATAGACCCTGAGTGAATGCACGTACGCCTTTCGCAAGCTGAACCATCGGTCTCATGGCTCAGACCCCGCTGTGTGCTCGCCGAGACTCCTGAAGTTGCACTAACAATTAACCATTTTTCTCTCCTGGATTTCAGGCTCGCGGAAGCCGACACAGACATAGCAGCAACACGCACACAGCGTCAGAATCTGAAAGGGCGATACACAGCGCACACACAGACGCAAGCACACATGCAATAATAGGTAAATGCACATATAGTGATAGGTACACATCTCTGGGACCAAAACGACCATAAAATCACACAAACGACAGACCAACTAACTGGGATTCAGACACACAGTTAGTTTGCTGCTCGAATGCACTGTACATATACGCGTGGGCAAAGTTGCTGTTTGACGCTAGCACCGTGGCTAGGACAGACAAAGACACAGACCGCAGATGATGGACACGGGGAGGCGAAGAAAATACAGCTTCGACCAGCTCCATGTAACAGGTGAGACACTGGCTTTAAATGTAGTTCTGACGTAGAGCTTTCGGAATGAGCGGGCGTGATTAGATAAATGGGTGATTTGACCTACTGATAAAAATGACAATT
>NC_051413.1:35880228-35880409 GCF_015228065.2 Penaeus monodon
TTACTGATATTTTTAAAAGATTATAGTTAGCCCTTATACATCGTTTTCTTGAAGATAATGTAGTTATAG
The DNA here is from genome assembly GCF_015228065.2 of Penaeus monodon. Lineage (NCBI taxonomy): Eukaryota > Metazoa > Arthropoda > Malacostraca > Decapoda > Penaeidae > Penaeus > Penaeus monodon. Next base: position 35,880,298 of record NC_051413.1, read on the forward strand.
AAAATGAACAGGACTAACTATATGAAACATTTTTTCGATAGCTTGGAAAGTCTCCATCTAGAAAGTCTATTAAAATACTTATTGTAACCACCCCCCTCGCTCTCTTTCCCCC
>NC_051413.1:35881382-35881905 GCF_015228065.2 Penaeus monodon
GACTTCACTGAGTCTCTCCAATAATGCTACTCCTCCCGCCTGCTACCTGCCGGCAAAATCTCCCTCTCACTACAACAGAATTTTGCAATATCTGGCATTTAATAAGTGCGCTGGCTTCATTAGAGCGTTTAGGCCATTATTTTCTTCCGGTAAACTGAAGTAGTAAGCCTAGCTGGGATATAAGAGATGAGATAAACTGGAGAATTGTTTATTTATAGAATGTAGGTGTAGATATGGATATTATATTTACAATAAGGGTATGTGTCATCAGCGTTAACTTGGCGCTTAAAGGATATGCTAAGCTTCCTTTCGCCCGCTGTTTTAAGCTGCTAAATATAACTGTTATATATAAATTAAACATACGGGTCTATGGAAATGGACCTTTTCGAGTTGCTGAGTCTGTTGCAAAACGAAAAGAAACGAAGAACACTTTTCATATGTTATGAGCTGATGCAGCTGCTCATGATTTAGTGAATCGTGTTTGGATGCATGGGCTTTGAAGCCAGTGAAGAGCAAACACTAG
>NC_051413.1:35882332-35882604 GCF_015228065.2 Penaeus monodon
AGGCAGCTCCATGTTTACCTACGACAAAGAAGTGTCACTTGAGAGTAGCATCAAGGGCGTCGCAGAGGGAGGTCCTTCACCCGCGAGGGCCGAGTTAAGTAGGTGTAGGTGCCTTTACATCAAGTGCAGCCGAATTCCCTGTGGAAACCATGAAAAGCAGGTGTAGTTTTTCCAGCTGGGGGACCATTCAGTCTTTCGGGATTTCACACAATTTTTTTATTGATGATTATTATACAAAAAAAAAACACAAAAAAACCTGTTAATGAACAGAA
>NC_051413.1:35882795-35882861 GCF_015228065.2 Penaeus monodon
ATAAATAAATAGCGTGTTGAGATTTTATATATGGGGTTTACGATATACATCTTGAAATGGGTTTTT
>NC_051413.1:35882929-35883061 GCF_015228065.2 Penaeus monodon
CCCAAGGCGATAATTGTAAATGATGATAAAAGTGTGACATGATAAAGTAGATTGTATGGCTGATTGATAATAAGAAATATAAATAATAGAAAGAATTTTTTTAAAAAAAAAATATGGATAGTCATGGTGTTT
>NC_051413.1:35883326-35883416 GCF_015228065.2 Penaeus monodon
AAAATGTTTAGTAACAACCAGAGCACAGATAATAATATTTTTTAAATCTGATGATGAAAAGGTGTAACTGAAAAGTTAGATTTTGCTTTG
>NC_051413.1:35883536-35883720 GCF_015228065.2 Penaeus monodon
CGAGTCAACAAACGCTGGCCGTGTGCAGAAGAGACCCCCTATTTCCTACGCTGTTACACTGACCTCGGAATTATTGAAAAAGCGTGGTGAGAGGAAAGAACGTGGGTCGGGAATTCTTCTTGTTATGTTCTCCAGTCCATCTCCGGACGCTACCGCACTGCAGCACAACCCCCCCCCCCCCCGG
>NC_051413.1:35883961-35884033 GCF_015228065.2 Penaeus monodon
GCTCGTGCTAACCTTGGGATTACGAAGTTTCCGGAGATTTTGAGTTATTTTGGTGTCACTGAACTCCTTCGG
>NC_051413.1:35884431-35884641 GCF_015228065.2 Penaeus monodon
CTTTAACTTACAAAAAACAAGTGACTGAGGTCTTAACCTTGTCACATAAACACACATGGTACTAGGTTCGAAGAAAACCTGGAGAGGATTCGCCACGGACATGCAACAGTCGGCTTAGACATGCAACCGTGGCAGGGGGGGGGGTTACAGTACACAAAATATATGTAATGAAAAAATACACGTTAGGGAAAAAATAATCTTTTACAAAAG
>NC_051413.1:35884733-35884822 GCF_015228065.2 Penaeus monodon
GGGAATAGCATCAATATCCCGTTCAGATACATTAGCAATGCTTGCAATGGCAGATTTTGCAAGCAGTAGCCTGGCATAACTCGGCTATA
>NC_051413.1:35885790-35886247 GCF_015228065.2 Penaeus monodon
GACACAAAATCATATAAATGGAAATGATACTAACACAAATAATGGAAATAAGAACGGAATAGTAATGAAATTACAACCTCTATTTAATCATTATAAATCTTATAATTATCATGGCAGCCATAGTGATGAGCATTATTCATAAATGCTTATTAATATTCACATCAGCGTGGGAGCAGAAGTAGTAAGAGTAGCAACAACTGTCTCTTTTATCATAAGTAAGTGTCACGTCCGATTAATACGAATTAAGTGCATAAAAAAAAGCAGGTAGGGGGGTTCGCGACAAGCGGAGGAAAATAGTGGTACCTGGCAACTCTCCTACTCTCGGGTGAGGGTTGCTGAATAATGTATTAGTAGCAGCATCCGTGGCGGTGACTTGGGCTTAGTGCGGGGAAGGCGGAGCAGCGGAGGCGGCTTCGAGTGCAATCGAATGGAAAAAGTCACTCAATCTGCTCAGTTC
>NC_051413.1:35886381-35886571 GCF_015228065.2 Penaeus monodon
TCATGCGTGTTTGTGTGCGCGCACAGGTTTAGAAGAGAAAGCTTCCATTGCCAAGAGGTGCGGGTGTATAAAATCTATAGAAACACAGTGGCTATAGAGAGACTTATTGACACATGCAAGAAAGGGTAAGAGGCGATCGATGTAAATCTTTACATGGCAAAACAGAGATATCTGAAGAGCGGAGCTTATG
>NC_051413.1:35886841-35887080 GCF_015228065.2 Penaeus monodon
GCCCTTCTCCCATCTAGTCGGATTATATATCCCACCACTTTTGGCATATTTCGTGATCGACCAATCACAATCAAGCACAGGCACTATGACAAATCTGATTGGCTGAGAATTTCCTTGGCTGAACGAAGGAAGGGGGAGGCAGCCAATCATAAATCGCAATGAGTGTCTAAGCTTTTTGATTGGCTATGGCTAAGGCGACAGGCAATTGTGTATATACTGTTTACATTTTTATACGAGTG
>NC_051413.1:35888862-35889304 GCF_015228065.2 Penaeus monodon
AACGGGCAAAAAAGTTTTTGAGAATGAAGAGCAGGACCTGTAAACCAAACGCATGTTGACCGAGCATTTACTAATAACAAAATCAAAGTGAAAAAAGAGGCACAGTCTTGATAGACGATTTGGGAAAATTGAAGAATGTTTTCAGCCAATTCTAAGAAACGTGGAAGCAAGGTTAATATTCTCAAAATATAATATTTCTCAAATACTAAGAAGCGGATTTGAGTCATGGGCAGTCAATAGGGAGGCTGAGAGAGGATTAAAGGATGCTGATATGTAATCCCTAAAAAGAGAAAGATTTTCTAGTAAACTGAACGAGTCACACGCCAAATGAAGTTTTGGAGAGTCGCGGTTGTAGAGGTACAACGTCTAAAATATCCGTATGTAATTAGAAAGTTGTTTTTAGGGGGAAAATGGACTAGAAAAACTTTAAGTTCCACCTAGA
>NC_051413.1:35889777-35890009 GCF_015228065.2 Penaeus monodon
GCACAGCCCTTCTCTTGAACACGCCTGCATCGCACTGTAGGACGCACACACCTGTCCTCTGAGACCATACCTGAGAAATACTTCAGGGTTATTCTTACCCAAGGCCCGAGAGCGTCCGAGCGCAGTACCTGAGGAGGAGAAGGAGAGAGAGTGAGCGTTGGCGCCACGGAATGTGCGGGAGAGACCCACCTTTGGGTAAGCTTCCAACATATGCGAGAGACGGGGAGCTGGT
>NC_051413.1:35891705-35891983 GCF_015228065.2 Penaeus monodon
CCCCCCCCTTCTTCCCTTTTTTTTCCCTTTTTCCCCCTCCCTTTTTCCCTTCTTTCCCCCCCCTATTCCTTTTCCCCTCCCCACCCTCTCCTTTTTCCCCCCTCCTCCCTTTCCCCCCTTTCCCTTTTTTCTTTTTTTTCCCTTTTTTTCCCCCCCTCCCCTTCCCCCTCCTCCCCTCCCCTTTTTCCCTCCCTCCCCCTTTCCTCCCTCCCTCCTTCCCCTTTCCCCCCCCCTTTTCTCTTTCCCTCTCCTTCTTCTCCTTTCCCTTTGTTTCTCCT
>NC_051413.1:35893533-35893600 GCF_015228065.2 Penaeus monodon
TCCCCAACCGGGGCCCCCCTAACCCCGCCCTAACCCCCCTTGCCCCTTTTGGGCCGGCCCATCCCTT
>NC_051413.1:35893763-35894037 GCF_015228065.2 Penaeus monodon
GAGGAAACACCGGTTTACTAAACTCCCCTTCCCCAAAATAAACCCCTTTCCTTCCCCACCCCTTTTTGCGTAATTTTTAAAAAAGTGTTCGTGTGTGTGGGTCCACTCTCCCCCGCATTTTGTCTTTACAGATCTGTTCTTCTGTGTCTTTACCTTTCTTTTTCTTTTTTATAATATTCTTTTTTTTAACAAAGTGTTTATCGTTATCATTTCGTCTCGAGTGCGACATCTGAGTCATCTCCTTAGCACGCCCATCCGTCTGTCAACTGGTCAA
>NC_051413.1:35899228-35899471 GCF_015228065.2 Penaeus monodon
CTTCGTCACCGCAGAAGCCTCGCATATCCAAACAAAAAAAAACCTGCAAATCCTTACCTTTGTCACAGAATCTAGCGCCGTGTTTTACCTCGCCGAGCAGAAAGACATGTTAGAACGAACTACAGCTGTGCTCTCTCTCTTTCCCTCCTAACCAGACGCAGAGGAAAGAGAAATTCGCGCGAATCATAAACAGTTCTCGTAGCACAATAAGGTTCCACCTCCTCGGATGACGAAAGAAGGAAA
>NC_051413.1:35899510-35899623 GCF_015228065.2 Penaeus monodon
GGGGGTAGGGGTGGGTGGGGAAACGCGAGGTGGAAAACACAGATAGAAACAAGACTCGCAGCGGGAAAGCGCGACCCTGCCTCTCACACTCCCTAAGCGCAACTGCTTGTGTT
>NC_051413.1:35899815-35899894 GCF_015228065.2 Penaeus monodon
CCACGTACCAGCTTCCAAAGGGGGGAAACTCGCGGCTCTCAAAATAGTCCGCCGACCGAGTCCACTTCCCTCCCCGCCG
>NC_051413.1:35901921-35902019 GCF_015228065.2 Penaeus monodon
TGAGCGAGGGTCGAATCCCAAGGGGGTTATTACGAACGGACGCCGTACGCCACTGACCCTCGCCCTGTCTCTTCGCACGTCCCTCATCCCTTTCCCTT
>NC_051413.1:35902175-35902271 GCF_015228065.2 Penaeus monodon
CTTTCGCCTCGCTCCAGAACCTTTGTCTCTGCTGTTTGGTCAGTTAGTCTGTCTGTCTTTAGCTTGGGAAATTTGCTTTAGTCTGTTTGTTTTCTT
>NC_051413.1:35902370-35902458 GCF_015228065.2 Penaeus monodon
TTCCTCCCCGTTCCCCTCTTTCTCGATTTACAATCATTGCCTCTTGTTTCATCTCATTGTTTTATTTCCCAGTGTCTACTAATTCCAT
>NC_051413.1:35902872-35903459 GCF_015228065.2 Penaeus monodon
TTTACGTAAGTCTGCATATACATGGTATATATTTCCCTAGTTTATCGCCATTAGTTACAAAATATCATCACTACACTTACCGAAATCACACTAAAACCAGCATAATAATCAGAAAACAAAAGCGAAACAAAACCAAACAAAAAAGTAAAGGAAAACAGGGAAACAACGAAAAAAAACAACAAAAACAAAATCGCATCGCGTGACGTCACAAGCGGCCAAGGAGCGCCACGGAGAGCGTTCGTGTAGCCATTTCAGGTCGTCAAGTAAACACTTTCCTTCGATCAGGGCCATTATCGTCTTTAAACATCGCCTTCGATTACCGTAATCAAAAGGCGGACAGTCGCTAATGATAGTCATTCGCAGCAAAGAGCAACAATTGGTCATTAAGACGTAATGCAGGTTATGGCCGTGACGTCATCCGTCAGTCCGCGATGTTATGCGAACGGAGCCGGATTCTTCTCGCCGTTGATGAGATTCAATGAGATTGTGAATTGTTACATTGTGTGATTTATTTTTAGGGGAGGTTGGCTGTAGTTAGTTTACAGATTCGTTTTTTTTCCTGTTTGATTATTCTGTCTCTGCCTGTC
>NC_051413.1:35904480-35905030 GCF_015228065.2 Penaeus monodon
GCATCACTATTTCCCAAACATTTCATCTGATTAATCCCCCCCCTACTTCCCGCCATCATAAAACCACGAACAAGCGATCTTCGAACCGCAGTGACGTCATATCCCCCTGAGTGACATCACCTCCCTCAAAATGAGTGACGTCACATCCCTCAAAATGAGTGACGTCACATCCCTCCCGGTGCCAGCACTTCGCGTGTCGTCACTCGACCGGCCTTCTTTGACTCTCCTCGTGAATCACATTCCTCCCTCTTCTCGTCATTTCCTCTACTTCCTTCTTTCGTAAGGACATTTTGTGCAACATTTGATATGGCAGGGAATGGCATCATCGCTGGATATGCATTGCAGAAGAAGCAGGAAATATATATATGTTTTTGTAGTGAATAAATGCTCTTTTTATCCTTCTTCCTCTTTCTTTGAAAAAACGAAATATATATATTTTTTGTAGGGATTAATTTTTTTTTCTGTTTCCTCTTTCTTTGAAATTACAACTTCTTGTTTCCCTGACCTTTTCAACCTCAAATCCACCCAAAAATCATAAGAAAGAATAAAC
>NC_051413.1:35905184-35905425 GCF_015228065.2 Penaeus monodon
TGCGGAATGAAACACCCGAACGGTCGAGAGCCAAGAGTCGCGACGTCATTGGAGCTTCGAACGTTCCGAACCTAAGCAATAATAGACCACGTTTTTCGGGGATTCGAAACATTATTCGGAACATGTTGAACGAGGGTGTTGGCCGGGGCTGCCCGGGAACTCAAAGGCGCATTGTAATTTTAGTGTAAAATACGATAAAAGAAAAAAGAAGAAGCGTTTCGAGGAACGCTATCCCAACCTA
>NC_051413.1:35905744-35906216 GCF_015228065.2 Penaeus monodon
CCCCCTCCCTCCCCCTCGTTTCCCCTCTCCCCCCCTCCCAGCTCTCTCCTCCTCCCCTCACCTCCCCTTCCCTCCTCCTTCCTTCCCCAAGTACAATACCAACCGCTACTAACCCTCGTCCACTCTCTCTCCTTTCCTCCCCTATTCCAATCTTCACCCCCACCCCCTTTACCCCCAACCTCCCCCATTCTCTATATATTTCCCTTCACTCTGTTTTACCTTCTCCCTCCTACGTCTCTCCTTTTCCCCATCCCCTAATCCTCTCCCTTCTTACCTATCTCCCCATTCCTCTCCCTTCCTTACCTTTTCCCCATTTTTCTCCCTTCCTTACCTATCTCCCCATTCCTCTCCCGCCTTGCCTATCTCCCCATCACACTTCCTCTCTTACATCCTCCCCATTCTTTCATCCCCCTCTTTCCTTTCTTCCTTTTTTTCATCTCCTCTTACCACTTCCTCTTCTCCCTTGCCTCAT
>NC_051413.1:35906475-35906750 GCF_015228065.2 Penaeus monodon
GCGAGTTCGCGCAGGAAAACCGTAGCAGATTATAAAGTAAATCCCGCTTGAGCCTGGGGCTAAAAGTTCTCACAAATATGGCAACAGCAGAAGGCGATATCACCCATTGCAGACTCACGAATGCAATTTTCCATATTTAGCACATGTTGCAACTCACTGGTAAGAATGCTGTGAAATCCACAGGGCTCTTTGTACCCTGAAATATAATATGCAAATGAACCGGAAAATGGAACGTGGAGAAGGGGGGGGGGATGGGGGTCGATAAGAAAGAGGTG
>NC_051413.1:35907106-35907485 GCF_015228065.2 Penaeus monodon
AAGGAAGTTGCGGGTCAGAGAGGTGAACATAGAAGCTTAAACGATAAATGATGGACAAAGAACAAAACAAAAAGAAAATACCTGGACGCACATCCGGGTCTCCAGCGCACGTCGACATAGAACACAAACAAACACACGAAAAAAAAATTCACTTTTAGACGTAACAAGATTATAAAACAGGAATAAAACACAGACGGAAATCAAACACGCAAAAAGAAAAGAAATAAAAAAATGGAACAAATAAATAATAAAAAAAATCAGAACACAAACGCAACAGAAAAAACAAACAAACAAATAAATAAATAAAAACCGAACACAAACGCAAAAAAAATAAAAAGATAAAAAAAAATACAAAACACAAAAGAAAAAAAAAATGCAG
>NC_051413.1:35907516-35907651 GCF_015228065.2 Penaeus monodon
GCATAACACAGAAAAAAAAAACACTCGCAAAGACCACACGGCGGCAGCAGAAGCGACAGATAACGCACCATGAAGCTCAGAAGTGAAACCCACACACACAGAGCTCCTCGTGCGTTGTTCTCGAGACCCTGTTGT
>NC_051413.1:35907820-35907902 GCF_015228065.2 Penaeus monodon
GTGTGTCGCTGGTTGGCACTCACGCACGCACGGTAACTCTGACACATTTCGTATTGTTCGTTTTCCGGTGAGTGGGCCTTAT
>NC_051413.1:35907938-35908063 GCF_015228065.2 Penaeus monodon
TAGAGAGAGGCGGAGATTTGGGTGGGTTGGTGGGTTGATCGTCGAGGGGGGGGAGGGGGTAATGAGGCGGCACTGAGGGTAATTTAGGGAGGTTGATGATGATGGTGAGTTAATTGGATTGACCC
>NC_051413.1:35908264-35908567 GCF_015228065.2 Penaeus monodon
GTATGACCCTACGTATAAACACACGTATGTATTTCGCCGCCTTTCTCAACCTCGCCCGTGTCGGTGCGTGCGTGTATGGCTTGTATGCGACTGACCGAGAAACCTTGGATCTGCTCTTATGTCATTATGCACAAGCCGTTGCATATTAGCGTCTGCAAGGAGGAGACGCAATTGCATTCGGGTCCTTTGGTGCAATAACTGTGTCGCCTTCTGCTGACTGCTTAATGGCATTCTCTCTCTCTCGGTTCCTTCTCTGCAACTTGCTTATCACTGCTCGGTCTTTGATTATTCACTGGCGGGGTG
>NC_051413.1:35910056-35910559 GCF_015228065.2 Penaeus monodon
ATGGCATCGCGGGGATTACAGTCCCCTTTTTACACCAGGCCATCTTGGGATCATAATCCCACTTACATTAATTAGTGGCACCCAATGGGAACCATACCCCAATTAACTGGTGGCCCCTTGTGGGATTCTACGCCCCCTTATTTACATGGCCCCACCCTGGGGATATATTCCCACGTATATATTCTTTGGGGGCATCGCTTGGGAAATCGCACCACCGAACCCTCCAAATTACTGCATCACACGAAGCCCCTCTGAAGACATTTTATTGTTCCCTGAAGCGGGACACCTTTTCAATTGCACGCAAGATTCATCTCAAGTACATTGCGAATTCCCGACATCAAGCACGAAGCCAGTTTCCCTCCCGAGTTGACATCGCGTTCCCCTCAGCGCACAGTCTTCAAACTTGTCGCAGTCTTCAATTTTTGCTGCGTTGCCGACGCCTGCAACATCAATCAACCTGCCCTCCAGTCCCTAAAGGGTGAGTCCTTTTACCCGCGTTTTTT
>NC_051413.1:35910664-35911164 GCF_015228065.2 Penaeus monodon
GCTCGCGCTGCCTCGCCTCACCACTCATCCCCCTCGGTTTCCCAAACCTTTTCCCTTTTTTCTCTCATTCCTCGGAGTTCTGTCTATTTGGTATTTAATAAGTTCATGAAATCAAAGCGTGATGATTTCGAATCAACATGAGCTAAATTCCCAGTCTTTATATGAACTTTTTATGGGAAATCTTCCTGCGTTATTTGCAGTTTTAAAAATTTTTCTTCATTAGAAAATTTTCCTGTACCTAGCAGCAATTCCCCTTAAATTTAACTTTCATAACCCCGCATTTTGCATGAACTAATCTCATTTCCCCGAAGGAAATATGTTCTTGGTTAGCTACACCCCAAATTTTTGCAAAGTTCAAATTCAATTTTCGGGGGAATCATTCCTGTATTTTTAAAGGCTCTGAAAATGAATTTCCCCGAGATTTTTTCCTAAATCTCGATGTTTATTACTGCCTTTTTCCTCAGGTGAATGTTGCAATTAACCCCTCTATTTCCCAACCA
>NC_051413.1:35911232-35911340 GCF_015228065.2 Penaeus monodon
ATTGGGGCCTCTGTCGCCAAGGGAATAGTACTGTCGTTCCCGTTTTGCCTAGGCCCGGGCGCTCCCGCTGAAGCCCCCCGCTGCCCCGACTCTCGGGCACCAGTCGCT
>NC_051413.1:35911405-35911653 GCF_015228065.2 Penaeus monodon
CGTGTCGCACACCCGCCGACACCTTTTGTCCCCCACTGCAATCGCTGAAATCCGGCCGGTCCGCCCCCTCGTCCCCTGGTGCGCCGGACGTCCCGCCGCATCTGTCTCACTCACGGAGCCATCCTTCACCTGCCGACGCCCTTTGACCTACGCAACTCGGTCTGTCCGCGCCTCGTCCGCTGGACTGCCGCCCCAGTCCTCGCCGATCTGTCGCATCTCAAACCTCACCAACCTGAGGGCCCCCTTTC
>NC_051413.1:35911812-35912137 GCF_015228065.2 Penaeus monodon
AGGTCCCGAAACTTCTAGAACGGTTTTGGGGTGTCATTAGACTGACCGGCGCTTTACAAGTAACTGTGTCTTTAAAACATTCTGTGGGAAAGATTGACGAGCCCTTGACTGATCATCACTGCTGTCCCGTCAAAACCCCCTACGCTTCAGAAAAGTGACCGGCAAACAAGCTCCCCAGGCCCCGACTTTGAAGTCACCGTGCGACCCTTCCCCCATGCTCATCTGCAAAAATACGAGATTCCTTGCGCTTTCCTCCGCACCAATACCTGTCATCCACCGCTCGTCTACCCAAGAACGAGGACGATTCTTCTTTGGTGCCCCACGA
>NC_051413.1:35912839-35913033 GCF_015228065.2 Penaeus monodon
TCCCAGGGGGAACGCGCTGGATTTTAAAGTCCCTTAAAACCATGCCACTTGGACATCAACCCCACTTACATTACATTAGTGGCACCCCCCGGGAAAACCATACTCCCACATTTTACTTTGGGGGACCTTTTGGGATTCACGTCCCCTTATTTTTACTTGGGACCACCCTGTGGGATTTTCCCCACTTAATATTA
>NC_051413.1:35913195-35913402 GCF_015228065.2 Penaeus monodon
AAAGGGGGGACCCCCTCCTATCACCCCCTTCCCCCCTGCCCCCACCCGCGGGCCCCACCATCCCAGTGACGAAGCTTCAGCAAACCTTCTCCACCAGATAAGAGGAAGCACATTGTTGGCTCTGCACATGCACGCGAGTGTGTGCATCCTGTGCATTGAGAGGACGCGCGTGCACAGCGGGGTTCGTGAGGGGGCAAGGGCCCTTTT
>NC_051413.1:35913502-35913877 GCF_015228065.2 Penaeus monodon
AGAGGGGATCGTGTCTTTCTCTCTTGTCACAAATGTAACCTTACATTAACTTAAAAATGCTTCGTCTGCTGCGGCCACACCGGTGCATCCCGTCGCGACGCCAGGTCGAGCCAATACGAGCCTTCGGGCGCATGTACCTAAGGATCAAAGTCTCGAGAGGGACGATCCCCGTTTTCTACGCCTTAATGGCCGCCGCGCCAGAGTGCGGTCCCGTCGGCCGTCACCCAAAGTCAATGGCTGGTTACATCAAACGCGTAAAATAATTAGATTAAAAAGCCATTTGCCCCGGGAGAAAAAGTGGCAGAGGGTGGAAGGGGCGTCACCTGCCCTCGCTGATGTCATTCATATCCGGTTATCGGCTTTGTGGGGAACAGC
>NC_051413.1:35913927-35914327 GCF_015228065.2 Penaeus monodon
AACGTTGCCACGTCTGGAAAATTTCCCCGGCCTTTTTTTCCAATTGTCATCAGAGGGAATTTAATGGCGTGTATATAGGATTAGCACGCGCTGGAAGGCACTTTGGCGATGCGTTTATTATTGTTTTAGCATTCTCGGGGTTCTTGTTGAGGATTCTGTCATCTATTTTCACAGGAAACGAGGGGTGGAAGCCGCGATTTAATGATTAAAGACCGCTACGGTAAATTAAAAGCGATTAATGCTGTAATTAATACCACACAGAGTACTATGCATAAATGTATGGTGCATTTTTGCTTTGTTAGATACATTTATATCTTTCCTTTTATATGATTCACAATTTAAATGGGAGACACACGCTATGCACGCACGCAGTCTAGCGGGACCCATGGAAATTCCACAG
>NC_051413.1:35914358-35914521 GCF_015228065.2 Penaeus monodon
GAGGTACTCTTCCCTCACCCTTTCACCCTCCTTTTATCTTTCACCTTCTCTTTCTCTTTCCTCTTCCCTCTCCCTTTCCCCTTCCCTTCCCCTCTCTGACTCCCCTCTCACTCCAAAACTTCCTTAATATTCACTTTTCCCACTCACTTTAAAGCTCCTTCGC
>NC_051413.1:35916517-35916915 GCF_015228065.2 Penaeus monodon
TGCGGAATTCCTTCTGAGGTTTCCTGTCCCTTCCTGGCCAGTCCTTCACCAACAAGTTGCTGACGTCAGCGGCGAGGCCCCGGCGAGGAGTCGGCCGGAGCGCCCTTCGTCCGCCTCTCCGAACAGCAAGGCTCAAATTCCCAAGCTTCCCGCACTGTTGATGAGTCTAATTGAGATTCACGGCAAGGTGCAAAATGGCCTATAATTCCGGCATTAAATGCTTAAGATCGCGGGGCCAAACGGCTCACTGCCTCGCCCCGACCTCCAATCTTTACTATGCAAATGCTGGCTTCCGGCGCTGGGCTGTTGGCGCTCTCATATCAATGGCGAATTCTGTGAGAGATTACTGCGCGGGGGAAACGGGCGGGTCATTGTTTTATGGGGGCGTCGCACCTTCG
>NC_051413.1:35917345-35917713 GCF_015228065.2 Penaeus monodon
CGCCAACAGCGCTCCAGAAGTAGCACCTGCTCTAAGGAACCAATATGGAAATGCTTACCGTCGGCAAAATGATATTTATCCCTTTTGTAGTTTAAGAAGCTTTGACATAGACTTTGATGACTGAACTGTTTGTCCCAAGAGAAATCTTCGGGAGGATCGAGCAACGGAGAGGCAACAGGGACCGTTGCCTCAGCCTCGCTTTCATCCCTGGGCTTGCCCTTAATTCGAGAGTCCCTAAGGATCAAAGTCGCGTGGGAGGCGAGGGTCGAGGGATTCTTCCCTGTCCGCGCCCCCTGTGTGGTCTACGGCTCGAGGGCGGGAGGGTATAAGATAAGATACGTATGGCGTTCTTCGCGCTATGAAGTGTT
>NC_051413.1:35918317-35918607 GCF_015228065.2 Penaeus monodon
ACGCAGTTTTTACATCATGAGAATATATATTTCGCCAGCTAAGAGTACATCCCTTGAGGCGATTTGGCTTGTGATCTGAACTATAAAACGTTTGCCTTTAAAGTCGACGATCACAACGTTTGCCGAGGAACTGTCGATCATACGGTCGGCAGGGAACGAGATGAAGTGGGTGGGCGTTCTCTTTTATAGGCTAGTGAACACAGGGTTATAGAGTTCGGAGAGCAGAACACGCTATACAGGCATCAGAAGAATCATTTGTTCTTTTTAGGCCTAGAATTTGGTGGATATAA
>NC_051413.1:35919043-35919763 GCF_015228065.2 Penaeus monodon
CCAAACATTTTTTTATTAGCTAATTTGACCTCATTTAAAGGGTTGAAAAGTTTGTAAGATAAATTATTCGAAACTAATTTCAAATTCTGAGAACGTGAAAAAGGAGAGTAAAGACATAGAACATTTGTTTTATTTTATTTTGTTTAAGGAAGTGATTTAAAAGTTTTCTCTTTTTCTAGCCCTTGATTTTGAAAATTAACGGCAAAAAATTCTTTTACTTGGTAATCTTCCATATTATTTACTTATTTCTTCGTTTCTTTTTAGAATTATTTTCATATAAAAGAAAAGTATAGATTTATACTTAAAACTCTGCGGTATCTGCACTCCATATTACAATACCTCCCTTGGCCACAAATACATGCATATCAATTATACATATTAACTATACATATTAACTATACATATGCTCGACAAGTATGCATGTTCATACTATGTATACTTATTATCCAAAGTTGATAGAAATTGTTACATATTCTGAATTGTCAAAGTTATAAAAAAAGGGAGTAGAAATATTTATGAAGAAAGTTGAAAAGTTGAATAGGGCATAATACTTGGTGATATAAAAAATGAAACAAAATGGAAAGGAGATTATACATTATGAAATAGCCAATTGTAAACAACACAGACATTGATGATGTAACAAAAAAATATGAAGAAATGAATGAATAAAAATCATGAGATGAAATTCTTTGATAGAGACTGTAAAAGAAATGTTTCTTT
>NC_051413.1:35923081-35923214 GCF_015228065.2 Penaeus monodon
CAGTTTGGTTTCTTAATGATAACTACCTGAGCAATTACGGTGCAGTTACAAGGATAAGTGGCTGATCACCTGACCAGGTGTGGGAACGCCCATGTGCTGGAGAGGTGTGGAGGGAAGATTTTTTGTGGATTTG
>NC_051413.1:35923504-35923620 GCF_015228065.2 Penaeus monodon
GGGAGGGGGCATCGTGAAGGTCTGACCTTAATGGCAGCCACGTAAGAGAAAATATCGTTAGTCGGCGCTCGGGGTTTAGTAAAAGATATCAAATCGTATCGATGGAAGATGTTCGA
>NC_051413.1:35923683-35923755 GCF_015228065.2 Penaeus monodon
TAAGATCGGCGTTTTTTTTTTGTAATCAAAATACTGGTGTGTAATGATTGTTGGATATTTACAGTTAAACGG
>NC_051413.1:35923797-35923870 GCF_015228065.2 Penaeus monodon
GTAGTTACCTTCAACCCCGCGTGCGAGGCAGCCATACCCGTGAGGAAGAAAGGTGAGGGCAAAATCTCCCTTT
>NC_051413.1:35924324-35924448 GCF_015228065.2 Penaeus monodon
AACCTGTCTCTCAGGAGCAAAGGGGATCCTCAATGTGTGTATGTGATCCTTCTATCTATTTTTTTTCCTCCTTTTACTTCTTCCCCTCTCTTTCTATTCTCCTTTTTTATCTACATCTAATACA
>NC_051413.1:35924694-35924971 GCF_015228065.2 Penaeus monodon
TCCAAGGAGCTCGAGCTTCTTTGCGGTGGAGGAGAGAGGAAGGGGGGGAGGGGAGAGAGGAAAAAGAGAAAGAGGGGAGTGGAAGGGGGGAGAGGAAGGGGGGAGAGGAAGAGGGGGAGAGGAAGAGGGGAGAGGAATGGGGGGAGAAAGGGGGATGGAGAGGAAGGGGGGAGTGGAAGGAGAGAGAGAGAAGGAGGGAGAAGAGGAATGGGTATGTGGGCAAGGAAGAGGGGAGAGACAGGGGAGGGGATAGGAAGGGTTAAAGCGACAGGGAATC
>NC_051413.1:35925308-35925811 GCF_015228065.2 Penaeus monodon
AACGCTGGTGTCTCAACCCCGTGGGAAAACTAGCACCTGAGTCCAGAGTGCTCAGTGTACATACCTCCTTAGTACGGAGGATACGGGATGGGGGAAGGGAGAGGGGGAAGAAGAAGAGGGAAATATGGAAAAGAGGAGAACGGGGAGTAGATAAGAGGGGACTGAAAAGATAGTGGAAGAAGGGAGGGAGGCAAAGAGAAGAGGGAAAGGAACAGGAGAATAGGGAGAAAGGAGAGGAAGGAAAAGGGGCAAAACAAACAATTGAAGAGAGAGGGTAAGTGAGTGAGGGGACTGAGGAAATGAGGAGAGAGAGAGAGGGAGATGAAGAGGTGGATGGAGTGAGGGTGATACGATAAGAGAGTGAAGCCAAAAGAAAAGAGGAGGAAGAGAGGGGAAAGAGAAGGGGAAAGCCAGAAAGAGGGGGAAGCAGGATGAGCAGAGGTGAAGGCGTCATAAGGGAGGCGAGGAAAAGTAAGATGGGATGAGAGAGAGAAACTAGAGAG
>NC_051413.1:35928169-35928598 GCF_015228065.2 Penaeus monodon
ACCTTCATGGCTCTCACACCCGAACACGCCGCCGAAAGTCGCCCACGTGAAGGCAAGAAAGGCGAGGGTCGTTCGAATATCTATATAATGGAAAACAAACGAGCATCGCGTCCCGGCCATTGTTATCGTCCGGATAGTCAGTCGGCGGCTTCGTTACACAATGAACGCTAAGGATTAGAACATATTGCATTACAGATTGCCATTGTGAACATGAAGAGAATGGCCATGCTAATCTAACGAATCTGTTTGTTGCTTACATGTGCTGATACCGTGATTCCTTTGCATCTGTTGCAGCTGGATGATTTGCAATTGGTTTGTGATGGAAAGGCTGTCTGGTCTTACCTTCTGTTGTTCGCTCTCGCCGGGTTCGTCTTCATTACAGTAATCACCGTTTATAACAGGTTTATTTCCAGCTCCGTGGCGGTGTAG
>NC_051413.1:35931579-35931663 GCF_015228065.2 Penaeus monodon
GAATTTCGGGTTTTCTTAAAAGGTTTTCATACTAAAAGGGGAGGACAAAGAAGAGAGAGAGAGAAAAAATCCAATTGAAAACTG
>NC_051413.1:35933682-35933821 GCF_015228065.2 Penaeus monodon
GTAGAATACGTTTCTCTAATTTTGAAATACATCAACATGCCAATACACACGAAAAATATAATCAAAACAAAGGCACAGTACAACACGCAAGCATATATTACAAGCAAATATATACACACGAATGATACGACATATAAAC
>NC_051413.1:35935174-35935315 GCF_015228065.2 Penaeus monodon
CGTTCGGTATGATGTTGGACAAACTTAATGTGTTGGTCGATTAATGCTTCTGAGCAAGGGGTAAAGTACATGCAGCCTGTGCCGTGTGTGAGAACGTACAGGTGAGGTGGTGTGTAGCCTCTCCCCTCTCTTACTCCTTTT
>NC_051413.1:35935923-35936055 GCF_015228065.2 Penaeus monodon
AGATGTTCAGCCAAAGAACAGCGGAGGTGCGAGAGTGGTTGTAATTACAGGAGGGCGGGAATGTTGTGGTCTTGTGGGTGGAGCTTGAGTAGAGTGGGCGGGGCTTCGGTGGAGAGTTTGGGCGTGTCGCTC
>NC_051413.1:35936147-35936231 GCF_015228065.2 Penaeus monodon
TAGGGTTTGATGACAAAGGAAACTCTGTTCAATGCTTCCCGAGTATATAGATACATGCATATATATACACTCAAACAAACACAC
>NC_051413.1:35936265-35936635 GCF_015228065.2 Penaeus monodon
ACCAATATCACATACACACACTCGCAGTCATTTTGAATACACAAGCTCTTGGAGATCATACACAATTATGCTTATTCATATACACTTTACACACTTAGAGGAATACATGCATTAAACAGCAAAGCCGTCATACAGATTTCAGAGAGAGTAACTGCAACTTAGTCCTGTACTTTGCACCTGTAAATATTCAAGTTCGAGATAATGAATACCTCATAATCTTTGCATGCAATCATGTTCGTTAAACATACAAATACAGAAAATAATAACAAAGCATATATACCCTAACATAAAAATGCAACACAAATGCCACTGATACGAATGATAGCAGGATAACGGGTATGATAATAATAAAAATAAATTCATATTCTGC
>NC_051413.1:35937946-35938126 GCF_015228065.2 Penaeus monodon
TGTGAATTCTGAAATTCGCTCGGGCGTCGACCGTCTCTCGCGTTTCATAAAACTTTGGGAACCGTTCCAACTGGTTCCAACTTGTCCAGGAATTACTGTTACAAAATGGACATCATGACATCTATGGCCTAGTTTTTTTTTCCCCTCCTTCCCTGTTTTACCGAGGAGGTGGTGAGGGAA
>NC_051413.1:35939257-35939360 GCF_015228065.2 Penaeus monodon
CGGCGGCGGAGGCGGACAAAGACGGCGATGGTGTATTCGCGTTAAAGAAGAAACCATTTAAATATTCACGTAAAAGAGAGCGACTAGTCCTCAATTGGTGTTT
>NC_051413.1:35939416-35939512 GCF_015228065.2 Penaeus monodon
CCGCCCCCACGAGCTCGGGGTCTGAGCGAGCGAACACAGAGCCCTCTACCTTACACCGTGAGAAATAAATCATCAATATGAACGCGGGTAAGTTGG
>NC_051413.1:35939550-35942431 GCF_015228065.2 Penaeus monodon
CGTGTCTAATCTATCCATTTCCTTTGTTTCCGCTGCTCTTTACTCGCTACGATTTATTCCCGGGCCAGACGGCGTTATGCGAGTAAATACTTCGGTTCCTTTGTGTCGTATTGATTAAAGTTTATATCAATACCTAATGTCTTGCAGCCCAGCTTCCCCGCGGAGAGTCCGGCGTCCAATCAGCACTGCGGTGACAACCTGGTGACAGAGCTCGCCGACCAATCGCGAGCCAGATGACAAACAGGTGACAGTAGCGACAGATATTTTATTTACATACCTATTTTTCCCCCCGGAGTTTCCTTTTTGAAGGGCGGGGAATTATGTAGAATCGATGGTATGTGTAAATGCAAAGATCTGAAACAAAAATGTTGGCGGTAGTCTCTTGGTTTAGCGAGATGAAAAATGTGGAATAAATAAATGGGAAATACCGATGATTGTCACCAGGTAAGGCTGTGACAAACGCTGCGACCAATGGGAGCTAAGACGCCCGATAAACCCCGATACATAATATTGCGTAAATTTTCGTGGGCGAGAGCGCTCAGAATACATTAAAACGAAAACGAATGTTAAAGATCACAGACGAAAAAATTATCGCCGGCGAGAATCTTGGAAGGAAAAGTCCCTCCTTCTTGATATGCCGTGAGGTGGACTGCAGCCAATGGGGACCCGAGATGGGACTGCGACACACGACATCGACCAATGAGAGTTCAGGCGACATTCAGGTGACACTCCAGACCAGGAAAGGCGATGTCGTTGGTTAAAAAGATGAGTTTCATGTTTGCAATTTAACGCCCGGTCCTGGAAGGGCCGTGGAGATGAAATTGGATAAGAACGTCGTGTGCTGTGGGAGAAAATTCAAATATTTGTGGTCATCCGTAACGTTCCTTTGTTCCATCCTCCGATTTTTCTCGGGTCGCATTTCCTGGGACTTGAGAACATCGTTGCACCGGGGAAAATTTTGGCACCCCGGCCCCGCTGCCAGGGAAAAAACGGGGGCGGCTGGTCGGGACATGCGCATGACTGCCAGAGTCGGCGGGGGCTGCGGCCAACCTTCAGCGATTTTTGCGAGCAGCCCCTTCGTCCATTGAAGCTAGGAGTCGGATACAGCTGGCGGGGGATGCGAAACAAAATACCGAAAGGTGCAAAAACGGCTGGAAATCCACTCACGTAGAGAAACTTTGGGTGTCTCAGGCGCCGACTGGCAACTCCGGCCCGCGTCGGCTGCGCCAATGCCGCTCAATATCTAGACCGTGTTCGGTTGCGTGCATGACCCCGCGGGAACAACTTCGGATTGTCAAATACAGGTGTCGTGTTCGTTTCTGTGCTGGTTGACAAGAATCATCATGTCAGCAGCATCGAATTAAACTCGTACCAGCCAGAGATGAGCGACGGAGGCGCCCGGGACGCTGCGGGTGTCCAGGTGAGAGCTTTCTTGGAGAAGTCATGAAAAGACCGTAGAAGCGAACGCACGTGGGCCACCCGCCTGGAAACGTCCTTTGCTGTCTCAACGGGCGAGCAAGAAAACTCAGGAGGCTGGTGTCAGGGATGCCAAGGCCAGACGACCTTTCGCTTCCTTCAGGATGCTCCTTTGCCTTACCAGCCGCGCCAGGGCCCGGCCGCGGAATATATTTCTCCTCGACGCCCTTGATGCGGAGTCCTCGCTGAAACCGTCGGCCGTCGAGCCTGAGGGACGTCAGGCCGAGTTCGGGAGTTGATGAGGTAGCGGCCATAACTAGCCTTGGCAACGCTGCTCGAGAAAACCCAGGAGGCTGGAAGGAGACCAAAATTGAAGACCCGTAAGCAAGATAGTGTTACACCACTCGGGTTGCAGGGACAAAAGTCTTATTGACATGTCCATGGATTTCGACCTATCACCATTCATGGGAATTGTCCTCAGTAGAAATCTAACCGTTCTAAGCCAGTATCTCATTGGCGAACACCATTTATAAAACCAAGATTACATAATCTTATATATATATACATACACACATTTACTTTATCGTATGGACGTTTGATAAAATAAAGTAACGTAAAAATAAAGACAGCGCCGCCAGTATCCAGAACAGCCTAATTGCAGTAGCGTTCCCTAAGCAAAGGAATATATTCATTTCCCTTCGAAAGATAGATTCCAAGTAATATGCTAAAGTTCAATAATCTCCCTTCGAAATATTTTAGACTACACAACTTCCAACACAAGATTTCGCGCTGTTTCGACTTTTTAAAACTCCCATTATTCTTTTTTATGTATTATGTGAAACCCGTTCTCTGTAGCATGATGTTTCACTTCCCGATGCGAAGCCTCGAACGCTTCTTTGACCAGGGATTCAAGCGAACCCGTTAGTGTCTCGATGTGTTTAAACAGTAGTAACGAAAGCCTGCATAATCAAGCTGTTGAAGACTGCATGATGAATGGGCTTGCATGTGGCAATGAATGGAACTAATTCGCCTTCTGTTTGGATTTCTTTAAAGGTGACGAGGATTGCTGGAAAGACGGAGGGGGTGGTCACGGTGGGCAGGGGGGAAAGGGGAGGGAGGGGGGGGGAGGAGGTGTTAGAACAGCTTTTGATTTTGTGTTGAACAGCTCGGATCGTTCACTTTGAAGTTATATCCAAGCCTTTTAAGCTTTGTTATTCACACTTTCCCCCCACTTCATGGCTCTAATTCATTCTGTCTGTTCGCTCAAAACGATTTTGGGAAAGATCAGAGTCAATAAAACCCGCAGGAAACGAGGAATAACACCTGAACAAAACCTATAGTTTTACCTGGTCTGTCAAAGCAAGTTCTGTAGGGGGAAAAAGTGAGTGAGTGTAAATATTTTGACAGTCAGTCCCTGTGTGTATATATGCGTCAGAAACACAGGCGAACGGAGAGCGCGAACAAA
>NC_051413.1:35943240-35943527 GCF_015228065.2 Penaeus monodon
TCCTTCGGAATGCATTTGCAACGCGGGAGCAAGGCGGGACCTCCGGGGACACGCCGGCGAGGCTTCTCGGGTGTAGCTTTACGGTTTCTGGAGGAAGAAGGAGAGACGCGAAGTTGACGAAGAAAGAGTTGTTTCTTCTCTTGTTTCATCAGGCTGCGTCGGGGAAAGGGAGGAGGCGAGAGAGGAAGGGAGGAGAGGAAGGGAGGAGGCGAGAGAGGAAGGGAGGAGAGGAAGGGAAGAGTGGGGGAATTGCGAACGAGGTGAAGAGAGAAAGAGAGAGGAGGATT
>NC_051413.1:35943658-35944728 GCF_015228065.2 Penaeus monodon
CAGATGAAACCAAAAGAGAGAACAGTGAGAATAACCAGTGATAAAGAACGCAAGTGTGAGAGAAAGACAGAATAAGAGGAATGATTAAAAAAAAAATTGACAGGGAGGAAGAGAAAACCGTCAAAAATCCCAGCAACCTTTTGAGAAAAAAAAATCCAAAATCAACAGCTATATATAGTATGTATGACTTCACCGAAATTCCGACTTTAACAAGTTATTGGACGGTCTTCTCAGGCAACTTTAATAAATTATATGTTCTTCCCGATAAACAGAAACTGGGGATAAGCAGCCCAGGTTCGTGAAGTGTTTCTAGTGAGGACAGAGTGACTTCATGCTACCGAGTACTGGGAACACATGCAGTTCCTTCGCTGTTATTTTCACTGTAGTGTGTTCATACTGACGTGTAGAATGCGGTGTCTTTGCTCTGGTATCCACACTGAAGTGGGTCTTCAGTGTGGTGATCTCATTGTTGTGTTTTCGCTATATTGTTTCAACTGTTGTGACTTCACTCTGACGTTTTCTCTGTTTCAACTGCAGTGACTTCACTCGTGTTTTCTCTGTTTCAACTGCAGTGACTTCACTCGTGTTTTCTCTGTCAAGGCAGTGATAATTCACTGTATGCCTTCACCATAGCGTCTCCACAATGACGTATTCACTGTGGTGTGTTCACGGTTTTGTCTTCACTGTTGTGCCTTCATGGCTACATATATACAGTGAACAAAGGCGTCAATATACAGTGAACATATGCATGCGTCATGTTACCTGAACAAACATTACCCCGTGCGATGATGTTTAGTTTTGCAGGAGCAGTGAATGTTTCCGATGTTCAAAACGTTTCATTTTCTCTCCTGAATGTGTTCGAGTTGTCACACACGATGTTAAATACACAACGAGCTACAAGTAATTATGTTAAAGCCGCATCATCGGCGAGCGGACAGCTGATACCACCATCAATTAGCAACCCACACTGGCAAATAGACAGTCATGAAAACACACAATCGATAAGAACACTACATCAACGCTGGTGCTGTGCGCCACCCTTTGTCTATCTCACTTTAAAAATCCCAGCT
>NC_051413.1:35945118-35945414 GCF_015228065.2 Penaeus monodon
CGACCCGAACGCACACAGGCTGCCAAACTCATCCTCTCAGACTGATGCAGTTTGGAGGCGAAAGTTGGCAGAGTCACCGCTGTAACCACCAACCGAAAGCGTTCTAAAACCAGGAGGAAAGGACGTTTTAGAAAATCTATTTTTTTTTTAAAGTTTGGGTTAAAATTGTTGGGACTTTGAAGATTTTTTTTTTGGTTTGGTTTGGTTTGGTTAGATGGTTGTGTGAGCTTCATGACCTGGTTATGTAATGATGATTATAGTCGTATCACAAACAGTGAGGCTGAGGATAAGAACAG
>NC_051413.1:35945687-35945857 GCF_015228065.2 Penaeus monodon
CGGTTGACGAAAAAAGTGACGCACATAAATATTTTAGTAAAAACGGCAATGATTTTTAGAATATACGAGTCTTATGCAAATATTGAATGAATTATGTACATGAATAAAAAAAATAAAGTGTATCCATAGCAATAATCCGACTGAACACAAATGACCACAAGAAACAGTCC
>NC_051413.1:35946878-35947093 GCF_015228065.2 Penaeus monodon
CTCCCAACATCACCTCACAAGAGACGATCGGGAATCTCGATCCCCAGTTCCGTCCGATTGAAACAAAGGAACATCTACAACGACCCCCCCGCGTTCGATCCTTCTCTCTACAGGATCCAAACCCGCTCGGAGACGGATGGAACCGAGTTAAAGGGGTTCGTCCCGAGGCGTTACCGGTACACATACTGCGATTTTTCAAGCCGCATTTAGTGGAC
>NC_051413.1:35947389-35947485 GCF_015228065.2 Penaeus monodon
TTTGCGGGTTTGTAGAGTATATTTTTCTTAAAAGAATGCCTATGTTTAAATTATGTTCTTTTGTGAGTGTTTGTGTGTGTCCTCTGCATGTATTAG
>NC_051413.1:35947634-35947767 GCF_015228065.2 Penaeus monodon
CGCGCTGTCTGTATCGGTTTGGCCTTTTCGTGTGTTCCATTCATACATATTAATTTTCTCATTATCTCTCTTCTTCCTTATTCGTTCATCGATTTTTCTCTGCTGGTCTTTTTCTACTTTTTTCCTGATTCAA
>NC_051413.1:35948394-35949370 GCF_015228065.2 Penaeus monodon
TCCAAAAATAGTTTTCAAAACTGTATTTCTTGAGGGTCAAAGAAAGAGTGGGAAGGAGAGAGGGAAGGAGAGAGGGAAGGAGAGAGGGGGAAGAGGGAAGGAGAGAGGAAGGAGAGAGGGAAGGAGAGCAGAGAGGGGAGGAGAGAGAGGGGGAAGAGAGAGGGAAGGGAGAGAGGGAAGGAGGAGAGGGAAAGGGACAGAGGGAAGGAGAGGGAAGGAGAGAGGGAAGGAGAGAGGGAAGGACAGAGGGAAGGACAGAGGGAAGGACAGAGGGGAGGAGAGAGGGAAGGAGAGGGGGAAGGGGAGAGGGAGGGAGAGAGGGAGAGAGAAGAGAGAGGGAAAGAGTTAGGGAGAGGGAAAGAGAGAGGGAGTGAGAGAGGGAGAGGGAAGGAGAGAGGGAGTAGGGAAGAAGGAGGAGGGGAGAGGTGGGCATGTGAGCGAATGGGGGAAGAGGGTGGGGGGGGGGGAAGATGAGTAGAGGAAATAAAATTCAAATCATAATCAAAGTATGAAAACACAGACGAACGAAAATGGTAAACGGATAGCCGGAGATAGATAATGAAAAAAGAAAATAAACAAAATAAATAGATAAGCGGACAAGAAAAGAAAAAAAGAAAAAAAAAACGAAATGAAAAAAAAGAAAAAAAAAAACAGAATGAGAGACAAATGAAATAAAGGAGATAAATAAAAAAGAATAAACAAAACGAAAAATTAAACGGCCAAGGAAAGACGGATAAAACGATGCTAAGAAAGAGAGAAAGAGAGAAAGAAAGGAATAGATAACGATGGACAAAACTGTAATTAGACATAAATAAGAACAAGCTAAAAAAAAGAAAGAAAATAAAGAACAGGTGACATTAGATAAAAAAAGAGAGAGAAAAAATAAAAAACGAAAAATAAAATCATGTCTCAAGCGCAGTATCAATATTTCAAACATTCTTAAAGATGACGCAACATATTTTCAAAACATGGACAG
>NC_051413.1:35949583-35949737 GCF_015228065.2 Penaeus monodon
CAATCTTTCCTCAAACTTGGCCACATTCTTCGTCTTGATTTAGAACGAAGTCATTATGTTCAACGAAATTACGCGTTTTAATATACGTTTCTGAAAACCCTCCGTTTATAATTATGGTTCTGCTATAAAAAGCTTTCGGAGATTAATGCGAAAA
>NC_051413.1:35950254-35950470 GCF_015228065.2 Penaeus monodon
AGGGAACACGAGAGAGGAAAGGACGCCTGCTAGAGAGGGAGATTTGGGCTCCTGAATGAGAGTAGGAGAGGAAAGGACAGAGAGGGATGAGGGAAGGAGAGAGAAAGAAGGAATTTTTCAGGAGAGAGGGAGAGGGAAGGACCCAGAGGGAAGGGAACTAAGACGAAGAGGAAAGGAGAGAGGCGAGATCGGGAATGACCCCCCGTCCGAGAGGGT
>NC_051413.1:35951084-35951366 GCF_015228065.2 Penaeus monodon
AGAAGGTAGACCAGGACAAGGAGAGAGGGAAGGACGAGAAGGCGCGGACAAAATGAATGCAATCCCCCAGAGGAGCAAGAACCCGCTAGAGGGCCAGACAGGGGGATAGTAAGGGAAGATGCAGGGAGAGCGAAATGGCATGAGAGAAAGAGGGAAAGGAGAGAGGGCGAAGGGTGAGGAAGGAGAGGGAAGGAGAGAAAGAAAAAAGAGGCAAGGGAGAGAGGGGAAGACAGCAGGAAAAAAAAACAGGAGATCCGATTCGGAGGAGGGCAGGAGGGACCG
>NC_051413.1:35951441-35952109 GCF_015228065.2 Penaeus monodon
GTGCGTGGGGGTTGATATGTGTATAATAATTTTCTAAAGTTTATGCTTTGAGAATTCAGATTTTCTTTTTCTTTCTGTTTCTTCTCGCGTAAATTCTCTGACAGCCCATCCACGCTACCTGTCCTGTCTTATCGTTCGTTGTGTTTGTGAGTTATGTTGATCTCTGTTGTGATTCGATTGACCGTTGTTACAGTCCTTTTCAGCGGCCGGGGTGGGGGGATGTAGTGAGAGTCAGCTGATGGTAGTCAGAGATGAGTTAGTAGGCAGAGCCGATATTATGTACGCAGAGCCAGAGAGTAGCAGACTATGTTAGTAGTTTAGACGAGAACTCATGCGATTTCTGCTCGTTATCGAGCGTTTTTACCTTTACTCTTTCGTCCAGTAGATAGCTAGACTCTTTGCATTCTCGCATTTATCTAACTCGCCCTACCACTGCCCCCCCTATCCTCAAGCGATACTATGCTCATTTTATTACTTTATTACCTCTTTCCTCCATAGCATCTTTGGCTCCGCCTAGTCTCTTTCTCTCTCTCTCATATCCATATCTTCTTTTCGACATGCCATGACTATTTCAGTTCTTCTCTCTCCTATACGCGTATCGTCACTCTACTTTCTACCATCTTCTCTCCGCTCACTTTTTCTTCTCGTTCTCTCCATCCCTCCCCGTA
>NC_051413.1:35952208-35952613 GCF_015228065.2 Penaeus monodon
GTTTTCCCTCCCTCTGAAATTAACAAAACAGAACATTGACAGTACACTGCAGAGCCTCCCCCCACTCTTACCATCTCTCCTCGCATCCCCCACTCTTCGCGTTCCCCATTCACTGTCTTCCACCCCCCTCCGTCTCCCCCATTCTCCACTCCTCCCCCATTCCTCGCACCATCTCCCTCCTACCAAATCCCTCATCTTCCCATCTCCACCTCCTCCCCTATCCTCCTACATTGACCTCTTCTCTACTTTCCCTATCCCTCCCCCTCCATTTCTTCCCATATTCCCCCCCCCCCGCCTCTAACAAGTCAGATAGCACCAGACGAGGCTTTGTTCATCATTGCAAGTGCAACAAAAGCAGGTAATATAAACAGCAATATGCATAAACAAATTCAAATATGAACATGC
>NC_051413.1:35952633-35952776 GCF_015228065.2 Penaeus monodon
TTTTTTTTTGCAACATATCAGCATGATGGAAAAAAAAGTGTTCGGCATTTATTTCCACCAATGAAGCCACGGTAATTATCGATTCGGATTTTGAGCTTTTTTTTTTTAAAACGGTGATGGGCGGTGTGGGGGTAGGGCGCCAG
>NC_051413.1:35953108-35953699 GCF_015228065.2 Penaeus monodon
ACGCAACAGGGGAAGAGAGAAAGGAAGGATATAATACACAGTAATATCCCTCTTTTTTGAGAACATTAATTTGCTTTACCTATAGATTATGCCAGCCTGGCCAGAGCAATCGCGCTCCGCCGTATTTAACGAGAATTTGCAATGATTATTTGCAGCTGATTACTCTATTTTATTAATCGCTCGCCTGATGGAATTTCATCCAAAAACAAATAATAGACCCCAGCGGGCCACATTAAACGAAAACACAGATCTATTTCGAATGGCACCGCTTCGTTTTTTTTATGCATAAAAAGTAATATTCATTTCCTATCATTTAACAGCGGAATCGATACAAATATTAGTATCATTATTTTGTACATTGGTATTTTAGTCATGGTAAAAAAAAGTAGAAAAAATGATGTTATTACCAACTTTCCTATATTCTCTCCCAATTCTTTAATATAACATATATCTTACTTGAAAGTATATGTCGTTGTATTTCTAAAAGGTTTATGATTACTAAAATTGGGCTTAATGGTATATACATATAAGAGTGAAATTAGAATGAAAGAGCAAAAGGCACATGAAAGAAGTATCATTATATACACATTC
>NC_051413.1:35954350-35954428 GCF_015228065.2 Penaeus monodon
GATGTAATTCATATAGGGAGACTAAACCACAGAAGGGAGAATGTTAGGATCATACACCATGGCCATATTACGCACTAT
>NC_051413.1:35954783-35956104 GCF_015228065.2 Penaeus monodon
ATTGAACTAACAACACGGATATATGTAAAAAAACAATGTATACGCTCGTGGACAACAAAACAACAACATTGCGGGACGAAATACATACCATATATCACTCCTCTTTTTTCCCTCCATTTCAAGGGTGTCTACGGAGGCGGTTAAAGATTTAAAATATTGTCATATGAATGATAGGAATACGTTCTTGACTTTCGAGGGATTTGCATATGGCAGGTGTCTTCTTGGGACCTTATGGGACGTAGTTTCCTTGGCACACGCGGGCCCGGGGCACGGGGGGTGAAAGAGGTGGTGGGAGGGGGGTTGCGGGTGATCTTGGGATTCGTTTGTTGTGGTGTTTTGGTTGTTTTTTGTACTGTTTGATTTGAATTGATTTTGTGTGTGTGTGTGTTTCTTTTTACGCAGGCTAAAATGTATTCAGTGTTGGTTCTGGTTTGTTATGCCTTATTGCGCTTCACTTTCAAAGACATGAGAAATCGCTCTCGGTCCTAAGTCTTGGTTCTACTCGTCAATCTCTCGTCTCTCTCTTACGCCACTTTATCTCTACCCGCTAATGCTCGTGCCTGCTGCTCGAGAGCACGAAAGAAAGCATGTTAGATGAGACGCCTATCTCGCGAGACGATCACTCAGTAATCTCACTCCGCCCTATTTAGTCGTCCCCTCGCACCTCTCCACCTACGCACTCTACATGTATCCCTCAGACTGCTATACTCAGCTCCATTGAGCTCTCGCTACTGTTACGCGAGCTGTCAATAGTCTGAGCGCTATCCCTCCTCTCATCGCAACGTGATATAACTCTATAAGCATAGATCGCTCCGAACGCATCTCTCTTATGATCTATCTCACTAGTCTCGTCTCTACATCTATAATATCTGTGCGCCTCTCTATGCTATCCATTATATATATATATCACATCTAGTAGCTCTACTAGTGTCGCTATGCTCACGTCCTCAGATTCAAAACTCTCATACTAGAAACTGTTACTCACTACTACTCTCGATATCACAGATGCTCTAACTCAGCACGTATCTTTTCCTCTAACTCAGCACAGCTCGTCTCCTATTTTTCACCTCCTTAAACTTCCAGCAATAAAGTACTCTCTCTCTCCTAAGTTATCACGAAATTGCCGGCCCTTCCGTAACCTTCCCCACTCCTCACATTCCACCCCTTTTCCCCCCACTCTGCCCCCCTCCCTACCCCTCCCTCAAGCCGAAAGGGAGAAAACACCTTATTACTGCGAACACCTAACAGCTTCTGTTTGCTTGCACATGCAAACACTGGTGTCGGCATTAGCATATATACAGAGAATTCATAATACACCTTT
>NC_051413.1:35956145-35957006 GCF_015228065.2 Penaeus monodon
TGTCGAAGGCGCTCGGGTACACACACATGCTTAAGTACACAAACATTTCGTGGGTACATACAAGGCAGATGCAACTCGGCTGAAGGTCAAATAAGAGCAGTGCATGAACGGCAGCTTCATTCTGCTGTGTGTCGCCCTCATGCTTTGCGTGCCCCGCTCAGCAGACGGCGGGCAGCGGTCTCCGTTATCTGAAACGCACGCGCACGCACACGGCTCCGCCTCCATAGAAGGGGGGGCCGGGGGGGCCGCAAGGCAGACGCACGAGAGGGAGGGAAAGGGAGACGCGAGCGGCAAAGGGTCTCGAGGCTTTTTTTGTTATCATTTTCCCGCTTCGCACGGCCCCGCGTAGCATCTATTTTCCTTCGCTTTCTCTCCGTCCCTCTATCACTTTCTCCTCATCTTCTCTTCTATCTCTATCCTACCACTCCCTCCAACAACTCTCTCTATACTGTTGTTGACTTAAATCTGCTCGCGTCTGTCTGTATCTCTCTCTTATCTCAAAACAATCACTGGCTTGCCACACCACACCACATCCTCTCTCTTTTCTCTTCCCCTCCTCTCTCACATCGCTCCTTCTCTGTCAATACTCTCCTCTCCCTCTCTATTCTATATCTCACCCACTTCGATCACCGTCTTCTTTAACTCTCCTCTCTTCATCTCTGCACCACAAACTAGGAGAATAAAAAAACTACTAATACTACTCGACTCGTCAGCCTATATATATCTGCCAGTTCATTCTCCCATATTTTTTTCTTTAACTCTATACTGCATACTATATTACTTATATGTATAGATATACTACTATAATATATATATACTATTATATATTATTTATTATAGATGATATTTTTATTTTATTAA
>NC_051413.1:35957303-35957377 GCF_015228065.2 Penaeus monodon
CCACAACAATAAATACACCTCAAACATATATTAGTAAGCGTGCAGCGCGTTGCATTTATGACCAATATGATACC
>NC_051413.1:35957414-35957560 GCF_015228065.2 Penaeus monodon
CACTCTATCTAGTATTTAGAGCATGTACGTACGTATGTTATCTTATTTGCCTCCTCTTCTCCAGGGATGCATGGCGAATAGAGCCACCCCATTAACGGAACCAACGTGCGCTGAACACACACCCCGAATTTAGGGTTAGCACTCTT
>NC_051413.1:35957606-35958565 GCF_015228065.2 Penaeus monodon
AAAATGTCTTGTGTCGCACTTTACGCACCAATGAAGAATAGCCACACTACCCTGGGCTTATCAACACTCGTGTCCCGATGCCTGTTCGCCTTTCGTTCGCTTTTCTTTCTGTTTATTTCTTTGTTTGGTGTGGAAATTCTGCAGTTTGTATATTCAGGTATGTTTCGTGTTGTTCGCTGATAGGATTGCTGAATGAA
Organism: Penaeus monodon; assembly: GCF_015228065.2. Lineage (NCBI taxonomy): Eukaryota > Metazoa > Arthropoda > Malacostraca > Decapoda > Penaeidae > Penaeus > Penaeus monodon. The sequence goes on from NC_051413.1 coordinate 35,957,804, forward strand.
AAACAGGCTATGGATTGTGAGTAGAAGATGTTTTCATTCGATCCCGCGCCCGAAGCCGGAGTCGCCTCGAACGAACAACTCGCTTAATGGCAGTCCCTTCCCTCTGTCAAGATGTCTCGGTCTTATCTCCGAAACGCCGGTGAGATAGTGACCTTTACGCCACCGGTCTGCAAAGGTCATTTTCCGAGGCACGAGGTTACGCCTTTGTTTACATCCGGGTCTTTCCCCCTGACCACTGTCCAGCGTCTTCACAGGAAAACTTTTGTGCGGCATGGGTGTTCGAAACCTCTGGCGCGGGTTGTTTTGGGGGAAAATAGCTAAATTCCCCTTTGCTTTGATATTTTCTTCGATTCCCAAAAGGATATTTAATATTATCCAATTTGTTTACTCAAGAAAGGCTGATTTTAAAAAGGATAAATAGGGTTGTTGAAGCAAATGCCTCGATTCCAGGACGCAGAAGCCAAAGTCCTGCACCAGAGTCAAACAAATGTTTCTATCTCCACAGTATCCTCCGGAAGTAAAGCGGAAGTACACAGGAAGACGGAGAAGAATAGATGGGGAAAGAATTGAATAAACGGAGTGGAAAGGGTTGATAACTTATGCCACCTTTGCTGATGCGACTGATAAAGACTGCTTTTCTCAGGCTTGACAGATTTTCGCGGCAGATTTCCATGTCATATGTTTATGTCATATTTCCAAGGCATATTTCCGTGTTATATTCTCATGTCAGATTCCTGTGTCATATCCTATGATATATTAATC
>NC_051413.1:35958607-35958728 GCF_015228065.2 Penaeus monodon
TGGATTCGTGAGATTGAAAATATATATGAAAAAAAAAGAATGTTAGTTGAGCATTCATTAATCTATCTGTATGTTGATAGATATAGATATATAGAATTGAACCGATAATGGATATGAACGC
>NC_051413.1:35958765-35958832 GCF_015228065.2 Penaeus monodon
TGGTGGGAAAAAAATTAAATTTTGAAGTGATGATTTAAGATAAAGATAACTTGGAGAAATGATAACC